>NC_142156.1:8069750-8377125 GCF_024610735.1 Ursus americanus | reverse complement strand
GAAATGACCTGTGATCTCCATTTGGCAGTTCTGCCTGGTCTGGAGGGGGAAGAGCAGTGCCAAGGACAGGTCTGTGAGCAAGGTCTATCTAGACACCAATCCGAAGACTCTTCAAGGGGGAACAGGTGGGCAGCTACCTGGACTATTAACCTTGAAGTGTGGCTAAGACACAAGCAGGCTGCCGTCTCAGGCTCTTAGCTAGGCGGCACTTCTGCTGAAACACACTGCGCCCTCTATTGAAAACAATAAACAATCGGCCGTCTTGCCAACCTATCTCTTGCATACATGTTGTGTATGTTTTGCAGTTAGAGGCAACGACCATTTTTTATGCTTATCTGCATTTTCTACATTTTCTAAAACAAAAATGTATTACTTTGTAATGATAAAAATTGAGTTCCTTCTCATTTTCCCCCTTGAGTTAAAGTCTCCTCCCTCTTGACGCTGCTCTATAGACAGGAAAGGTAATTATTGGGCCTCCTAAATGTGACCCTCTTTCCTGTCCTAATTAAAGGGAACAGAAACCGCTCAAACCTCCAGTTCTACAGCGCCAGAATCATCTCCAAGTCAGTACCAGGGGCCCAGTGGACATGAATGATTTACCAGGACTTTCTGACTATATAAGCTCAGAATCCTTTCACGACATCTGTTCAAATGTAAGAGCTCTGGCATTAGACGGGCGTGGATTTGAACCCAAGTTTCCCCACGCAGAAGATGGTTTGCACAAGGAGCCCCACGATTTTCCCTCCCTGTGTCTTGCTTCCTTGCAGGTCACTCCATGCAAAGTCTACTTCCCCATCCCTTGAACCTAGGCCTTGCAACCTGCTCTCGTTCACTAGAATGTTGCAGACGTAATGTTGTGCCAGTTCCAAGCTTGGGTCTGAAGACGCCCTACAGCTTTTGCTTGCTCACTTGGACCCCTGCCCGGGTGCTACGTGACCAGGTGCCCGGGCTAGCCAGCTGGAGTTTGAGAGGCTCGTGGAGCATAGATGAGTCGGCGGTGGCCGTGCTAGCCCAGCCAGCCCCCATCCAATTCACCAGTTGACTGGAGACATATGAGCGAGCCCTGCTGAGCCCAGAACAACCACACGGCCCAACTGCAGGATCGTGAGTTCAATAAATTGTTATTAAGCCATAAGCGTCGGGGTGCTTTGTTACAAAGCAAGAGGTAATTCCACGCTCCATTTAATAACCATCTGGCCTTAAGCAAGTCACTTGACGATCTCTGAGCCTCAGTTTTCTCTTCTGTAAACTGGGGATGATAGAATTGTCAATGAACAAGATGAGGTAGTGTGAAGAGAGCCCTTAGCATCGTGCCTGGCACTTGGTAACCACTCAACGGACATTATGATGATAATCATCAGCACTATTAATGTTGTTATCATTACCACCAAGAGCCAATATAAGCACCTACTTTGGGGGAAGAAATAAAGGAAAGAAGAAAAAGAGGGATGGGGTACCTGGCTGGCTCAGTCAGTAGAGCACACAACTCTTGATCTCGGGGTTGTGAGTTCGAGCCCCACATGGGTGTAGTGATGACTTAAAAATATGGACTCTGAGAAACAAACTGAGGGCTTCAGAGGGGAGGGGAGTGGGGGAATGGGATAGGCTGGTGATGGGTAGTAAGGAGGGCACGTATTGCATGGTGCACTGGGTGTTATACGCAAGTAATGAATCATCGAACTTTACATCGGAAACCGGGGATGTACTGTATGGTGACTAACATAATTAAAAAAACATTTAAAAAAATAAAATAAAACCTTTTAAAAATTATAAAAATGAAAAGAGGGATAGAAAGAAGCACATAAAAAAGCACAGATCAGGGCTGAGGGATGGACTCTTTATTAGTAATATAGTTTATGGGTAAGTTGATGTGCGTTAACTAAAATTCTTGAGGTGATCATTTTGCAAGATGTGTAGGTTAAGTCATTACGCTGTACGCCTTGAATGTATAGTGCTGGATGTCAGTTACACATGGATAAAACTGAAAGAAAAACCATTTCTAATTTAAATTTTTAACAATTTTTAATTTTAAATAATATCACTTGTACTTATACTCAAATTCATTATAAGGACCTGTTGCACTTTAAATAATATAATATGTATTTATACTAAAAATTCCTTATAAGGACTTCTTGCTTATTGTACTTTTAAAAATTATACAGCAAAGTCTTATTCATTTGGTTTTGTGAGGTGGTGAGCAAAGCCTAAATGAACAGAAACTCTTGTTGCATTTAATTACATAAAAATATCTTCCACTAAAAAAAAAAAAATCTTCAACTAAATGTTTCCAAATAATGAACTTAAGGGAGCCATTTTTATAACTAGTTAAGAACAGTGCATAATTAAGCCATGATTATTTTTATATAAATGGCAGGAGTGGAAGTGCTGGAAAGCCAGTGGCTCCCTTGGGTGGCTAAATATTTCTTCTGTAATTTTGTTTCTGTTTTTTATTTGCTCTCCTCGTGGACAAAAGAGCTCTAGAGTGGGGTATTTCAGAGAATATATTTGCAGGGTCAAGTGATGTTTAAATCGGAGCTCTGCCCTTCGTCAGCTGTGTGGTCTTGGGCACGCTACTTAATTTAATCTTTAAAACCCAAGTAAGGAGGGCACGTATTGCATGGTGCACTGGGTGTTATACGCAACTAATGAATCATCGAACTTTACGTCGGAAACCGGGGATGTACTGTATGGTGACTAACATAATAAAAAAACATTAAAATAAAAAAAAATAAAACCCCAGTTTTCTTATCTGTAAAACGGGGATACTAATACCTGTGTCTTGAGGTTTTGAGAGTTTTAAAATGGTCATGTGGATAAAGCACATGGTCCAGTGCCTCGAACGTCGTAGCTCAATAAACAAACAGAAGGGCTGTGGTGGGGTTAAGTAAAGGAACAGCTAAGTGGGGAGGCATGACATTTGGGGGGCGGAGGTAGGGAGCAGGCAGGCAAGCTGAGGACCCTCACGATGGAAGGGTAAGGGGCAATGGCCCTCCCAGCTGCTCTGTGTCCTTAATTTTATTCCCCTGGTGTCCTGGCCTCTCTCCCTGAAGATCTCTTCCCTTTGCAGTTTTAGGAGGTGGGTTTGTCTGCCATTGGAATCTCATCTGCCTACAATCTTTCAGAGGTTCCTCAAAATTTCTGGTTAGCTGATGGCCCCCTTTTCTTATTTTCCAGCACTGTTCCAGGTCTATTCTATTTCTTATACCTTTGATGACATTTCCAGAAACTGCAGAGAAGACATAGAAAATAGCGCTTCTCATTGCACCGTTTCAGACAAGAATCACTGGACATTCTGAACAAGTAGTTCCTTTCCCTTCCCTCTTGTGGGAAGAAAATCCAGGTAGCTGTCTGGAAGCTGGTTCTGCTGTCATTTCCCTGGGAGAGGAATTTAACGCGTACATCTGTGAGTGCTTTCCTTCCTGCCCCTAGGGGAAAACTGTCCCCTGGTCAATGAATGGCTCATGAATGGGACAGTGGCTGCATCTGCAGGAATTTCTGGAGTTGGTCCAGACGTGGAGGACGTTGGCCACAAGCTCCTGACAGCCCAGATTTATGGGCTTGGCTTAATGGCCTCTGGCTCAAGCTTCAGTGGTTTTTAAGCCCATCCTAGGTCCAGGAGTGCATGTCAGATGTCTACTCTGCAGAGCCCCGGAGGGATCCATAATGAATAGGGAAGGAAGGACTGGAGAGAACGGAGAGTCACTCGATGCCCTTCCAGCCTCGAAGTGGCAGAAAGAGTCTGGGGATTTGTTCCTGAGTTCATTCCCCGTGGTTACATCTCCCGTCCCCATTTATTCTTTCCATAATTACCCACAGAGTCCAACGTCCATCACACTGGCACCTGAGCTGCACAGCCTTTGGCAGACCCGACACGTGCTAACATTCCCTGAGTGCTCGGTGGCGGGTACCTCACATCCATTGTCATGTAATATTCTAAGTGACCCCAAGACGTAGGGAAGCTATTATCCCCATTTTAGAGATGAAGAAACTGAGGCGCAGAAAGGTTTCGTGACTCGCCTAAGGGCACACAGCTGTTATGTGAGAGAGTCGGGAATCGAACCTGGTAGTCAGGACCAAGTTACGCTACTCCAGCGTTAGCATGACTCTTCTAGATGCCCTCTCCCAGTCTTCCCCGACCGTGACACTCAACGGGCTAAAGACGACAGCCAGTGAACTGTTGACCCCCAAGAGGCAATTGGGCCAGATCCTCACGCACCAAAGCCCGTCTGCCAGCAACAGAGACCAACGCAGAGCCCCCAGGATGGAGCCATCCTGTGTCACGTGGTGGCAAATTATTTATACTGGACATCTTCCATTGTGGAAGGAGCAGTGACTCACGTTGATGGAACTGACACATATTCTGGGTATTGGTTTGCCTTTCCTGCCCACGGGGCCCCACCCAGCACCACTCTCTGAGGGCTTTCCAAGTATTTGACTCATTGACACAGAATCCCACGTTACAGTGCTTGAGACCAAGAGAGCCGATACACAGCAAAGGAGACGCAGCAGTGGGTGCAGGGCCATGGAATCCACTGGTCCTATCATAGCTTATGGTACCTTGCAGCTGCTGGCCTGACAGGGGGATGGAACAGCCTCTAGACGGTGCCACGGAGGCATCGGCTTGGAGCTGGTGATGTTCTGTGAGGGTGGGATACTCTTTCAGGACACAATGCACGCTTAAATCAGTGCCCATCATACAATGCAACGCGGAAGGAAGACGTCGCTCTGAAATCAAAGGGTTGAGGAGGAATTTGTACCTCCCCCACCTGTGGGGTTAGAGGTCCTGGATCCCAGAGAGGGCACGCTTCCCCCAGGGCATGCTTCTCCCTGCAAGAATCCCATTCGACTTTAAGCAACGTCTCCCACTTAGTAAGTCTGGGTTCCTTGTGTCAAGAAAAGAGTCAGCATTCTGTCTGAGGAACTGACCCTGAGCATCAGGAGGCGGTAGGGCTGCTGTTATCTAATGGCACACCCACGTGATACATTGGACATCTCTTGGTAACCCCCTGCCCAATTTTGGTGTTAAATGGACAAACAGCAGCTATGGCCTGGGAAGGACAAGGTGACTCAGGTAATGGGGTCTGGATCATCCCACCGGGTAAACCATCTCGATCAGCAGGAGTGCTGGCCAGAGGGGACGGGAACCTAGAATGAGTAGCAAGGGAGGGAGATACTAGGCATCAGTGGTAGCCGGGAGGCCAGCAGCAATAGCAGGGACTGTAGTTTATCCCACTAGCCATCCTCTTTTGAGTCTTTTTAGGGAAAAGACCAACCAGAATCCCGGAGAAACTGATCCCAGGTGGGGTGGACTTATTATATGAAGCAAGAAGATCCAAGAGGTGCAAGGGGTGGACTGTGGCGGGCACTGTGATATACCACCTGGACTCGCCCCTCAGGACCAAGGCACACAGTCCTTCTGGAATGACCTGCTAAGAGCTCAGAATTGGGTCCCTAGCAGGAACTGCCTTGGCCAAAAGTAGCTGCCTTGCCCAAGGTCATGCTTCCTCCTTGAGGGCAGCCCATGTCCAATGTGGCTGATGTGAAGGTATTAAAGTCCAGCCCCCATGCCTCGTTTTGGAACAACTCTAAGAAGCCATCCCAGCTCTAGAACTCCTACAGGGTCAGCCGTGCTCAACTTCTCAAGCTGTACTCCCTCCCTTGCCGGCGCTGATCTCCATAACCACTTGCACGCTAATCTCCATCTCACATTCTGTTTTCTGAGATCCCCACCTCCAACAGGGACCATGTCTGTCTTGCTCACTGCTGCATCCCCAGCAGCTAGTACTAGGCCAGTTCTATGGTAGCTGCTGAAGACATACTGGTTGAATAAATGAGTAAACTGGTCCTTGTGGGAAATTTCCCTAAATCATTGCAACAGGAATTATTATTCCTTACCTTCAACCCATCCTACCCACCACGGCCAGATCAATACTCCTAAAGTACCTTCCCTGCTCAAGAACTCTTAGTGGCTCCCCAGTGCCTTTGGCCTGGCATCCGAGACCTTTAGGAAGCTTGCCCTGGTCTACCTGCCCAGCCTCAGCTTTCTGTTCTCATATATCTCACCCCAACCAACTAACCAGAATGGACCATTAGCCTTCCTCGGACTCAGCTACGGCTTCCTCTTTTCATTCAGGTCCCTTCCTATGAAATATCCTACATCATCCCCAGTCTGTGTCTGGTTCTTCCCCAATCCTTTGCATCTTCAATAGAAAGGCAGTACGATGCAATGGTCAGGGCCTCGGCTCTGGAGTGAGAGGGTCTGAGTTCAGATTCTAGCTCTGCCTCTTCCTGCCTGTGTCACCTGGGGCAAGTCACTTTACCTCTCTGTGTTTCCGTTTCTGTATCTGTGAAATGGGATGAATAATAGAATTTACCTAGGAAATTTGGGGGGGATTAAATGAAACAATCTGGTAAACTGTTGAGAAAAGTACCTGCTTCTTAGTAAACAGTAAATATTAGCCATTATCATCCTCTAGGATGGGGTCAATGCACCTTTCCTATAAGGGGCCGGGTAGTAAATATTGTCTCTGCTGAGACCACTCAACTCCGTTGCTGTATATGAAAATGGGCATAGTTAATATGTAAATGATGGGTGTGCCAATAAAACTTTATAAAGCCAGTCAGCAGGCTGGATACAGCCCCCATGCCATTGTCTGCCAATCTCCCAGGACAGAGTGACTTCTTCCGACAACTGTGACTACTCTCACTACCGTAACAAGACCACCGACAGACTAACACTTGATTTGCATATGGTTAGGCCCACGCCGCCTCGAGCTTAGGTGAGAAGGGGGTGAGGGGCCTCGTGCCCCTCGTGATGGTTAAGAATATGTATGGATGCTGTAGGCAGACAGACTCGGGTTCTTAGTTCCACCGCATACCATATGACTTGGGCAAATGATCTCCCCCACTGAGTCTTGGTTTCAACCGTAAAATGGAGATGGCAATCACTCGATAAACACATACCTCCCGGGGCTGCTGCGATGTGTCCAAGAGAAACGTCCAATCAATGCTAAAGCTATTCTTCTTCTTATTTCACATTTACGGCCTTCTAGCTATTAGGTTGTGTGTTTTTTTTTTAAGATTTTACTTAATTTTTTTAAAGATTTATTTATTTATTTGAGAGAGGGAGAGAGAGAGAGAGAGAGAGCAGGAGGAACAGAGGGAGAGAGAATCCCAAGCAGACTCTATGCTGAGCGTGGAGCCCGATATGGGGCTCGATTCCAGGACCCTGAGGTCACAACCCTAGCCGAAACCAGAGTCAGATGCCTCATTGACTGCGCCACCCAGGTGCCCCTTCAGATTTTATGCTTAAGTAATCTCTACACCTAATAATGGGGCTCGAACGTACAACCCGGAGACCTGGAGTCACACGCTCCGCTGCCTGAGCCAGCCAGGTGCCCCCATTGTGTTGCTTTTGTATGGTCAGTCATTACAATACTGCTAATGGTACTCTTCTCTGCTACATGATACCTCCTGGATACCAGAAGCCCTAGCGTACCATCTCTGCACCCTCCCCCCCCCCCCCGCCAAAGGCCATGAACATAATTGACTGGCTATCCTGCTGGATGGCCAGAGCTGGGCATTTACTTACGACTGGGGGACCCCTCCGATCCCGAAGCCCACCAGGCCCCGGAGCACCAGGATCCAGCTGTACACGGGCGCGAAAGCACTGAGGATGCCATAGTACAGAGTCCAAAGCACACTGATCTTCAGCCCCTGCGGAGAAGGAAGACACCAAGTCACAGGGCTTCTCAGCACCTCCAGGCCTCGTGGCCCTGGAACCTGTCGAAAGCCATCAATGGGGTCATGCTAGACAGTAATCCACACAGCCAAGGGAATGCCAGGGATTCTCTGTGTGATGGTGGCAACCCTTTGGGGCAGGTGGTGTGGGAAAATTGTGGGGCATTCTTGGTTGTCCCAATGATTGGCATTTAACACGTAGAGCCCTGAGATGTTAGATACCCCGCAGTGCACGAGACCCAACAAAGACTTGTCTTGCATCCAGCACCATCTCCGATGGAACTTTCTACCCGACTGTCACGCAGGTGAAACCTCTATGATCATTTGCACCTTGACCTTCACTCTATTTGATACAGAAATAAGATTTGGGGGGAGGGGCATCGTTTGACTATACACTTAATTTTGCAGGAATGCAATGTCTAGGTAAGTCAAAGGAAGTTTGTGTGTGGTTTTATCCGGAACTTTACAAAATTGTGCGTCATTTCAGAAAGCCATGTTGTCAATAGCAACGCTGCATATGGTATTTGAGCCACTAAGGGAACACTTCAGTATCCGCGTTCACTGGGTTTCTATGTCTGTCTATGAATAGACTGATGTAAACCTATTTCAAAATGTCAAATATAAGGAAAAAAGCATCGACAAAATTCAGTTAAAATCAAGCTTATTTCTAATCAGGGACAAATATTAACTACTTCCTTTTATTACCTAGGCAATTGTGCAGGCATATTTGTGTACTGAAAATAAACCTTATCTAATTAATTGCCTCCTTTAAAAAAATCCTCCATTACATCAAACTTGGGGCATTATACCTGATTTATTTTATTATTATTATTTTTTTACCTGGTTTCTTTTAAAGATTATACGAGTGGCTATTTTATTTTTGAAATTATTTCTGGATAAGTAAGGGGCATTATTAAAAGTTTTTGTAGTAATTTCTAAGTAAAAGGAACATTGCATTTGATGGGTTGAGAACCACCTATAGGGACAAAACGTGGCAAGGCAAACATGCACATTCCTGCACTGTTAATTACTCTTAGAGACTGAGAAAAAAATAAGGGTGAAAGCAATTTAAAATGTTTTTGTTCCTTTTTTTTTTTTTTTTAATCAAAGCCAACACCAAACACATTATGGAGTAGAACACAAATTTTATGTGGATTTTAGACCTGCAACAGGGTGTCTGGGCCAGTCTCTCTCCACAGTAATTTTCCCAGATCCAGCCTTGAGTTCACTCAAGGGGACACTTCAGGAGGAAAGGGTGAAGCACACTGATTTTAGCTTTATTTTTATTTTTTAAAGATTTTATTTATTTGACAGAGAGAGAGAGAGACAGCCAATGAGAGAGGGAACACAAGCAGGGGGAGTGGGAGTGGAAGAAGCAGGCTCCCAGTGGAGCAGGGAGCCCGACGTGGGGCTTGATCCCAGGGACCTGGGATCACGCCCTGAGCCGAAGGCAGACGCTTAACGACTGAGCCACCCAGGCGCCCCCTGATTTTAGCTTTAAAATTAAAATGAAATGGGGTGCCTGGTTGGCTCAGTCGGAAGAGCACGCGACTCTTCATCTCGGGATTGTGAGTTCAAGCCCCACGCTGGGTGTAGAGATTACTTAAATAAACTTTAAAAAATTAAAATGAATTAGAAGGGACTAGAGAGGAAATCTGGAGGTCTGCCAGATGATTTCCAGGCTCTGGGAAAATGATTATAAGTGGGAAAGGGAATATTTGAAATAACTTGAATTAGCTTGAAAGAAAGTGATTTCTTTTTCATTTATTTCATCTGATTATGTCCAAGAGCAAGTACCCATGTGGAGCTAGTCTGTCTTTAACACATTTAAAACAGCCACTAATCACTATTTTTAACAAACAGGGTGGGGGGGCAACCCTAACCGACTAGAATTTAGTAACTTTATTTTCATTGTATTTGTTTTTGCAGATATTTCCTATTTAGGGCAATTGCTACTGATTTCTTATTTAAGACTCTACATAAAGCTTCCTTTTTCAAAAACATGCATTTGAAGGGTTTTTGTTTTTGTTTTAAGATTTATTTATTTCAGAGAAAGAGCACTCGGGATTGGGGGCGAAGGGCAGAGGGAGAGGAAAAGAGAGGCTCTCAAGAAGACTCCCCACTGAGCATGGAGCTGGTTGTGGGGCTTGATCCCAGGATTCTGAGATCATGACCTGAGCCAAAATCAAGAGTTGGCCACTTACCCTACTGAGCCATCCAGGTGCGTTGTTTTTTTGTTTTTGTTTTGTTTTGTTTTTTAAACGAAATTGGTATGAAGAGAGATACTAAGTATATAACCAAACAGGTAGGATAGGAATTTTTAAAGGCTAGGGAGTTCTGGCTCTATTGTAACAAGAATAAAGCAACACTTCTGCACCCCTAAAACACATAACTATGCAATTAGTAACCTGCCACACATACACTTACTTGCTTTCTTTTGGCTTAAGCTAATTTAAGAGGGGTTTGCTTCCTTGGAACCCAAGGAGTCTTGAATCAGAAATAGGACATCATTGGGGGTGCCTGTGTGGCTCAGTCCATTAAGCGTCTGCCTTTGGCTCAGGTCATGATCCTGGCGTCCCGGGATGGAGCCCCACATCAGGCTCTCTGCTCAGTGGGGAGTCTGCTTCTCCCTTTCCCTCTGCCCCTCGCCCTGCTCCTTCTCTCTCTCTCTCTCTCTCTCTCAGGCTTGCTCACTCTCTCTCAAATAAATAAATACAATCTTTAAAAAAAAGAAATAGGACATTAGTAGCAGAGAAAATGAAAAGAGGGAAAACAGAGCAGGAGGAGAGGAGAGGATAGAGAAGAGGGCACCCAGACTGGCGCCTGAGAGCTAAGCCTCCCTCCAGGGACTGCCTGGGAGCTGCGTTATCCCGTTGGGGTTCCCGCGTGACCCCATGCCAGGCAGCAAAGACCTGCATGTGACCTGTTCTGTAGGGTCACAGCAGACTGCAGCTGGCTCTGCATTTGCCCGCTATGCCAGGGCTTTCGAGATGGCCAGGAAATTGGACTCAGCATCCATTTGTGAGTATCACCATGGCTACTGCAAAGGCACGGGCACTGCCAGCAAGCCCCACCCGAGCACTGCTCAAGACTCTGCAGAAATGTCTCCTGGGCTTTTGAGCTTTTCACTGACCACACTTGTCATTCTACCTAACACCTCTCCTGCCTTTCAGACTGTTGGCCCCTTCTCCCTCCTCCCCTCTCTTTCTCTCTCCTTTTCTTCCTTCCATATTCATTTACTGAGCATCCCCTGTATGCCAGGCTCTAGAGATACAAGCACAAACATTATGCATTCATTAAAATTGCTCATTCAATTATTCATTTAACAGTAAACATATATCAAGTGCCTGCTGTATGCCAGACACTAGAAATAACGTTATACATTATTCATTCATTCAATATACATGTATCAGACACCTGTTGTATGCTTACCACCAAATGAATGATATGCAACATTCATTCAATCATTTGTTCAATATGCATTTATTGAGCACCTGTCACATGCCTGGCAGTCAAGATACTATTATTCATTGATTCATCCCTTGGCCATGCATACATTGAGTACCTGCTGTTTGGTAAACACTGGACTTTGTCTTGGGCTCTAGCAGGGAATGTGACAGCCAGCATCTCTGACTTCATGGACCTTTTATTCCCGCTTCGTAAATTCCTGTCCCATCATTACACTGGGTCCTCACAGTAGCCTGTGGAAAGAGGCTGCTATTTCCACTCCCACTTTACAAATCAGCACAGCGAGGGTCAAAGTAGTTGAGTGATTTGTCCAGGATCAGCAGAGTCAAACCTGGAGTCAGGACTGCCAACCCCGAATGCCATACTTTGAATGAGCCACTCCCCTCCTCCTGGGCCTTTGATGGCTCCCGTTGCCTCTGACAGAGTACATACATGAGGGTATCATCCAGCAAGGACAGGTGGGTCTGGCTGAATGTAAGAGACCTTGGCCTGTCTAGCCAAAAGTTGCCATCACAGAATGTGGACCCCAGGTTGCCAGATAGCCCAATTAAAACAAACCAACAAAAAACCAACCCACAACTCTATTTTTATGCAAAATACATTATTTTTGAAACAGAGACAACTGATTCAAAATCCTGTACAGCATTACATGGGTTAAATAAAACACATCTGTAGGCCATGCTGGGTTCATGGCTCACTGGTTTACAACCTGTAGCCTGGAAAGGCTTTAAGCTTCTGCTCCAAGAAGCTGAGGGTCCTGCCACCACTTGGGTGCCAGGTCTGCAGCCTCCAAAGGGAACATGCTGATGTCATCATCAGGAGCATTGCTCAGCCCTGGAAGGCTGTCGACTCAGCACCCCTGGTGTTGCCCAGGCATGCCCAGGACAAGGAAAACAGTCATGGGGCAAGGAGGCCTGGGGATCTTCAAAATATTGAGACGTGAGGCCTGTTTCCTGCCAGCCACCTCCTTTCCCCTCCTTACAGATGACAAGAACCTATCGTCTTTGAACTAGCTAGTGACCTCATCATATTCTGAAACGTTTCTTCTTTGAGTCGCAGCCAATAATAGTTACGATGGATCACGGGCTAACCACGCGTCAGTAAACACTGTTCTAAGTGCATTACCTACATTTCTAATACAACCCTCCCAGCAACCCTCTGAACTATTGCTCTTGTCAAGCCGATTTTACAGATGGGGAAACTGAGGCTCAGAGTGGGGAAACTGAGGCTCAGAGTGGCGAAACAATTTGCTTAAGGTTCCCTCGCTCAACAGAGGGGATGGAGCATCTTCACCCCGGCAAGGCCACACACCCACAGCTGCCCTTCCTTTGTGAGGCCACCATAAGCCCCCAGGGTGTAGAAACTTCCTGGGAGTCAAAGTCGTCCACTGAGTTCTAACCCTTAGGGGAGTCCCTTGCAAAGTCATGCAGAGGACCCCCTCCCAGAAGCCTCCCAGCTGGGCGGAGGCAGATCAAGGAGCTAGGAGGAGATTCTTGGCACTTGCTAAAGCTCGCCAGCTGCCCAGCTCACCCTCTGTTTCTGGAGGAGTTCTACAGAAGCTTTATAATTAGAACCTGATCCATCCTCCCTGCGGTTGGGCCAGAATTCCATGCAGAGAAGGAGGGGGTTGCAGTCTGGGGGCGCTTTGTCTTCTCTCTGGTGGGGAGAGCTAGAGGACCACTCTATAGGCACCCTCTCAGGCTTCATCTGTTTGAAACGGATGAATGTCGAACTGCTTAACTGAATTCGGGGGGACAATTCAGTTTTGTCCCCCAGCAGCCACGGATGTGGATTCTGCAGCCAGGCATACCTGCATTTTAACACGGGTATTTCCATTAACGGTCATGAGCTTAGCAAATGATAGGAATAATGGGCATTTATGAATTGCGTCCTCTGGGCCCAGAGCTTTCTGTGCAAAGTCCCATTGACTCCTAGAACACCTCTGTGGAAGAGAGACTATCATCAGCCCATTAATAGATGAGGAAACTGAGGCACAGGGCGGTCGAGTAACTTGTTCAGGGTTATGCAACCTATCTGCCGAGGAGCGGGGATTTGAACCTTAGCAGTCTGACCTCAGAGCCCACGCTTTCACAAGGATGTCACGTTAGCATTTCATTTGCCCAAATGAGCACCAGAGGTAAATGGGGAATTAGGGCGGCGCAGTCCCAGGTGTCGCAATGAGACGACCCAGAATGAACTCTCCACAACAGTGCAACTTGGCATCACCTGGGCCTTCGCTCTGCAGCCTGGTTTCTCAACCCTGGCACCCTTCACAGTTTGGACTGTCCTGTGGACTCTGGGAAACCGAGCAGAATCTCTGACTCGCTAGATGCCAGGAGCACCCCTCCCCTCCATTGTGACATCCAAAAAAACGTCTCCAGACATTGCTGAGTGTCCCTGGGAGGAAGGGGGAGACAAAAATCTGCCCACTCCCTCCCCGGCCGAGAACTACTGTTCTAGAAGTTGCTAGAATGTGTCCGCAACTCACAAGATTCAGTAAATGGCATTACTGAAAACCCTCCTAGGAATCTTTCTAAAAGCTGAGCTATAGTTTTCTCCTTCTTATCATAACACGAAGACATCTACGTCCCATGGGGTTACCTCCTGGGAATTCCGTTGGCACGACTGACGATGGTGGCAGAATCAGCACGCTCTTCCGAGGGATGTCAGGATCATAAGCTAACGACCTTTGGGGGCTTCTCGGTAAACAGAGAACACTCATCAGTAAAGTTACTTGCTGGTCTGGAGAGGATGGGAGAGCGGCAGAAAGTGGCAACAGGGAGATCCGATTTTCATCCATCCAGCCCAGCCACTCGAGAAGGGTTCATAGAGTGTCTGCTATAAGACAGGTGCTCCGCCAGGGGCTCGGAGCCACCTCAGGGAGCAAAGCAGGCACAGCTACCTTCCTCTCAGGCTTTACGGCACTCACCTGGCCCCGCCCTCCCGCCCCTGGCAGACATCACTAATCGATCACAGCACGGTCCCCCTGAGCCTTCCCACTCCTCAAATCCATGTGTCTGGCATCCCCTACTGACTGACTGGAACAGACGGAAGGGACGACGCACCCATTTGCCCTTTAGTTTCAGGAACTCAATAAATGGTAGCTGTTACTATCAGCTATTACTAATCCAATCTCCTCTGACATAAGTAAGGAAACGGAGGCCCCGAGGAGGGCGAGTAACTTGCTTTAGTCAGCCAGTGGCCGACGGAGGCTCCAAGTGCAGGTGTTTTCACTCCTTCCGGCTGTATTCCTCGTGGCTTCATGATTCAGCAACTGGGTAACAGAATTTGGGGCACAGTAAAGTTCCTTGTTACGGGAGCCTGCATTTTTTTGTGTGCATATGCATGTTTGCCTCAAGAACAAGTAAATTAGAAATGTGTTTAGCCAGAGACAGAGGGACGAGTCGTCCACCCCATGCCCAGGCTGCACAGGAAGAAGCCACGTGAGGACTTTAGAAGAGCTTTCTCCTTTGATTATTTTAAAACTGCGAAGGCTAATGTTAGGTCCAGCCTCAGCCACACATTTAGAGTCTCACTGCGGCAGCCCTGCGGAAGAATGGCTCTGCTTTAAGAGGTATTTTCCCTTCTTTCCTTCCTTCTTCCTTCCTACCTTCCTTCCTACCTTCCTTCCTTCCTTCTTCCTTCCCTCCCTCCAGCTCTGGCTCTGCTCTATCTTCCAACCAGAAAATTGCTGAAGCAATGACTCACACCCTCCAGAAAAAGGAAGGGGGTGGGAGGGGGGTGTATGGGCAGAGTTTAGAGAGCTACGGCCTGAAACCAGAGTCATCCAGGTTCTCTTCTCTTTGGGAGGCCTGGAGAGGTCTTCCCAGCTGACCTCCCCAGCCTCTAAAACCAACCAAGAGCCCCTGCGCTAAAATGGCTGCAGTTGGTTTCCCAGCTTGGGCACCTCTGGTCCTGCCCCAGCCATTTCTTGGTGGTTTTATAAGTCAGTGTCTGCAGGTGCCTGCTGGCCCACGTGTTTCCTGTCGAGCCACAGTGGGAGGGGCTGCAGCTGGACTGCACTGTTCAACCATCCATCTGTCCATCCATCCATTGAGCCAACGTACATTGAATGCGCATCTAAGATTCCACTAGCATCATGGTTAAGGCAAGAGTCTAGGCTTAGAAGGAGTGAGACCCGGCTCTGTGACATACAAATTGTGTGGCTTGGGCAAGTCGCCCACACCCTGTGCCTCAGTTTCCCCTTCTGTAAAATCAGATTGATAATGGTACCGGGGTTTGGGTGAGCTATTGCATGTATCATGCTTGGTACAGGACCCACCATACAAGACACTGTGTTATTTTCAGTCCATGGCATGCTGATTACAGTGGACCCCACCTGTTACCCCTCAGCATCCATATCTCCCTTCTTCCTTCCTAATAGAATTCAAAGTTTGTTTAGATATCTACACTAGTCTAAGTCAATAGTTCTCCAAGAATGGGCCCAGGACCAGCAGCGTCAGCATCCCTTGGGAACTTGTCAGAAATGCCATCATTGCCATGCCAGCTCACATGTGTCCTGTGCCCCTGATGTGCCTGGCATTGTACAAAGTCACTCATACTGAGGCTCTCAACGAACGCGCCAATGTAGACTCTGTTATTTTTTTCTTTATACATAGGAGGAAATTGATGCTCAGAGAGGTCAATTCACTTGCCCGAGGCCACACAGCCAGGAGTGACAGGGTCGCGACTGAACCCAGATCCACCTGATTTCAGAGCCCAAGCATGTAACCAACTACACCGCCCCACCTCTGGAGAAGCTGCAGACCGAAGAGGAGAGTCCCGGAAAGAGCACAACAAAGCCGTCAGGGGTGCTATCACTCAGAATTGCACTATTAGCCCTGAACAGGACACTTAACCAAGTAGAGCTTGCCTAGATCGACAGAGATCTTTTCTCCCATCAGGCCCACGTTTATAGTTTGGAGGACTGTAGCTTCACATGCTGAATCATTCAAAGAACCCAGGTGCAGCCTAGCAAAGCAAGAGCAGCATAAAATGCAAAAGGGACCATGAAGTAACAAGCAAATAAAATACTAAGAGCTCAATGGGGTGCCAGACCTGTAAGTTCCCCCCTTCCTTCATGTTTACAAATCCACTTCATATCTGAGGCTGGGTTTCCCCCAAAGCAGACCCTGACACAAGAATTCTAGTACAAACAGTTTATTTAAGTGGTGATCCCAGGAGGGGTGGGGAAGGTAGACAATTCGCGGGTACCTTCGTGAGCAGATTCCCATGGTGGGCCCCGGAGCTCAATGCTGCCGGGATTGAGAGATGATTCATTTAGGGCAAGCAAGTTGGGGTCTTTAGCTGCCAGCCCTTGACTGCCCCCAGCCTCGTGTAAGGGAATGGTGAGTGCCAAGGGGACCGGGGTGGGCACCCATAGCATCTTCTGCATTCTGAAATGTACATGCTTCGGCCCCACCAGGCACGTGTGATTTCAAGATTCCACGGCCTCACAGCAATGTCTTCTCATTGCATTTTGACAGAGCTACTCGGGCCTCCCAAATGCTAAGCAGCATCGTTTTGCTACTTGTCAACGCCACCATGGAGATAACCCAGAGGACATGCACTTAGGAGAGGTCGCCTTACTGTTTTCCTGCCGTACTGGTCTGAGATGTTTCCCCAGAGCGTGGAGCTGGACATCATGCCAACAAAGACCACCTGTGGATGGAAAGACAGGGTGTTAGGCAGTGACACGGAGCATCGCAGAGGAAAGGAACAACAACACGAACCTGTGACATCACATCCCAGTAACGCTAATGAGCCAACATTGGCTGAGAGCCCACGAAGGTACAACACTGTTCTGTGTGCTTCATGTTATTGTTTAAGCCTCACTACCATCCTGTGGGGTGGGTGATACCATTATCCCCATGGGACAGATGAGGAAGCCGAGACTCACAGAGGGGACGTCCCTTGGCCAGGGTCACACAGGTGTAAGCGGTACAGCCTGGGCTGGAATCGGGCAGTATAACCACAGAGCTAGCGTCTTACCAACTTCCCGCCGTACCACAGAAATGTCTCGCCCTCTTCCTAAGAAAAGATCAAAGGTAGGGTTTGGAGGGTGCGAGAAACAGAAGACAGAGGTTGGGATGAGAACCGTAAGCTATTTGTAAGAGGAAACACGCATGGAGTGCTCACAGTGTGCCCCGCAATTCACTGTTACCTCGTTAATTTTTTTTTTTAAAGATTTTATTTATTTATTTGACAGAGATAGAGACAGCCAGCGAGAGAGGGAACACAAGCAGGGGGAGTGGGAAAGGAAGAAGCAGGCTCATAGCGCAGGAGCCTGATGTGGGGCTCGATCCCGGAACGCCGGGATCACGCCCTGAGCCGAAGGCAGGCGCTTAACCGCTGTGCCACCCAGGCGCCCCAACCTCGTTAATTTTTGAACAGAGCTGATGAGGTTTGAATTATCATACCCATTTTCTAGATGGCGAGCCGGAGGCTCAGAGGGTTAAGAAACCTCAGTATCCTGGGAGGAGAGGGTAGAACCAGGTCCTAAACCCAGGAAATCTGAGTGGAGCTTTCATTCCTGTGTCCTATCCTTGTCCCTTCCAAGTACAGCACGCTCAAGGTTTTGTACTCACATTTTACCTAATGTCTGCGGTGGCCCTATGAGATGGGTGCCGTTATCATCCCCATTTTGCAGATAAGGCAAATGAGGCCCAAAGAAGTGAAGGCTGTCTGACCCCCAAACTGCAAGCATGTCCTGGGACAGCAGGCTGTAAACGGGGGTTACACAGAGACAGGTGCTCCAACCAGACACGGCAGTGTTAAAGGAATCAATTTCCAGGTTCTCAACTTCCATACAGACTCTTTCCTGAGAACAGGCTAGGGGTCTCGCCTGTTCCCTGCCCCACTCTCCGTTTCTCAACCACCTCCTCTTGCTTCCCACTACCTCCACATCACAGGGCAATGCTTGGATGTTAAACCCTCCAGGACACCTCCAAAGGGACACTGATGACAAGTCACAAATCTTTTTGTGAGTCATCTTGCTTCCAATTCCTTTTTATTATTTTTAACCAAATTGAAAGAGAGCCTAATCCAGCTGCCAGCAAATTAGATCACTAAAAATGATCTTTCATAAGCAGTTGCTGGGGCGCCTGGGTGGCTCAGTCGTTAAGCGTCTGCCTTAAGCTCCGGGTATGATCCCAGGGTCCTGGGATCGAGCCCCGCATCGGGCTCCATGCTCCCCTGGAAGCCTGCTTCTTCCTCTCCCACTCCCCCTGCTTGTGTTCCCTCTCTCGCTGGCTGTCTCTCTCTCTGTCAAATAAATAAATAAAATCTTAAAAAAAAAATAATCAGTTGCTGTGTGCTTCTTCAGCATATAACTTGGAAGTTGCTGAAAAAAAAAAACAAACCCACTAAGTGGCATTAGTTTATTGAGTTATTACAAAACTCCTTCAGTCCCCGCTCGATTTTTATATGAAACAAAGTAAAAATGAAAAATAGGAAAGGAATTGCTGCTAAGCCCTATCTGACTTTCATAGAAAGTAATCACCCAAGAATATGGGATGTAATTGGGAGACTCTCCACACCACTCTTTAAGAGGGACATTCCTGATAAAAATTCACTTGTGTTTAACAATTAGATATCCAAAGTAATTCTTGTTTTGATCTATTGCATATTACTAAAAACTATCGTGATAACTCAGTGCGGGAGAACAATGTCAGCACTTAAGAGCCTTATGAGCTCAGAAAATTAAAAACAATAATTTAAAGTTTATGTATTTTGTCCCGGAAAATTCTGACAGGTGATAAACGGCATGCTTTCGAGCAGAGTAAAACATCTATGATAAAACGTGGAGATAGCGAATGGAAATGCCAGTCTGAGAAGAAAACAAGACAATGCAAAATTTCCAAATACTTCGGAAGACCGTATTCATGTTAGAGGTTGGTGAGTAAAAGTATTTCAATTCCATTGGACATATTTTAAAACATGATATGAAATCTTATTCAATTTTTAAAAATATTTCAACACACCAGAAATCGTAGAATCTGCAACCTACAATTTAAAAACATTTAACGTTGGGGCACCTGGTTGGCTCAGTCAGAGTAGCGTGTGACTCTTGATCTCGGGATTGTGAGTTCGAGCCCCACGTTGGGTGAAGAGATGACTTAAATAAACAAAACTTTTAAAAATATTTTAAAAAACAATATTGAATGTCAAAAAAGTTTAAAAAAATAAAAATAAAGTAAAGCCGTTTAATGTCAATTTTAAAACCTAGGAGAGTCCTGGGGCCTGGGTAGTTTTTAGAAAATTCTTTTCTAGATAACTCAGAGCAAAAATGTTTGAAGATTGCTGTCTTGGGGTGAAGTGTTGCCTTAATCATGTGCTAAGGGATATCCCTGCACCCTGGCAGATTAAGCATCCCCCTGCAAACACGCAGTTCCCCCATTTTCCCTCCCCAGACACAGCAGAACACTAGTTTATACCACAGTGATTACGGTAATCATGCACCGTATTTCCTCTGACAACAACGCAGCTCCCTCTTATCCTCCTTAGTACCTTATGCAGGTAAAGCAACTCTGCTGTCTTCTAACTTTTCCACAGAAGCTTGACCATGAAACTTCACGACTTTACCAAGCCCATGAGTCCAAATTTTATACCATAAGGAAGTAGTCCAGGGCAATGGCTGGGAGTGGGAACTCTGCATCTTACAAACCTGGATTTCAATTCTGCCTCTGCCCCTTACAGGCTGTGTGAGCTTGGGCAAGTCATCATACCTCTCAGAGCCTTCGTTTCCATATCTGTGGAAATGGGAGTGATAAGAGCACCTCTCTCACAGGGTTGAGACGGTTACAAAGATAATGCCTGCCAAACCCTAGCACGGAGTCTGGCACACAGTAAGTGCTCAGTAAATGGCAAAAAAGGCTCCACACTGCAAAAACACAGCCCTGTGGGTATGCTTCAGAGGTATCAGTGAGAATCAGAAGTACAAGCGAGAAGTAGCAATTATTCAACCCCTACCCTGCGCTAAGCATTGTATGTATTGGGCTGCTCACTTGCAGAGAAAAAAGCATTATCACCCCCATTTTGCAGGAGATGAAATAGAGCCGTGGCGCCTCACTCAAGGTCACACACAGGTCTAGGTGACTAAACCACAAAAGACAGGTGTATGTGTTTATAAAATTCCCCCCATGGGGCTGTACAACTTTACTGCTAATACCAGGCCTGGTTGCTGAAGGCGCTTAGGCCATTCCAGAACAGTTACAGCATTCTGGGAGGTACTCCTGGTTAGCAATGACCGTACTCTGCCAGGAGCTAGGCTGTGTGACCTTTTGTGAATGACTTAACCTCTCTGTGCCTCATTTTCCTCAGCTAATAATAGTACCTACCTCCTAGGGTTGTGAGGATTAAAGAGCATAATATATAGCATGAATGGATTGCATGCAATATATGTAAAGCCCTTTGCCCAGTAAGAGCTCGTGAAATATTAGCTTTTGTACCATTATTCTTACCCTCTTATTTAGCCTGGCTGTTCCCCTCCCTTTTAAAGGGTTGCTACAGGTATGGAGGGTTCTCCCTCACTCTCCGTCAAGTCTTAATTCAGGGAGCAGTGCTCCCTACGATTTATGAAACATCTACCATGTGTCAGGAACAGTGCGAGAGGAACTGGCATCTCCTTTTTGCCGTCAAGTGAGATTATGAGGTTTATGGGCAGGTGGGTTCCAACTTCCCGGCAATTGAGCAGAAGATCTGGGACCCCAGGTCATGGGACCCCAGGGTGAGGCAGCGTTGGCTGCAAACCTGCGGGATATGTGAGGTGCACAGCGGCGTAAAGGAAGCTGGGGTCCCATTGTTTCCAACCAGGGCTTAATTCTTTCCTGCCGAGCCCTTGGCAGCAGCAAAAGAGGGAGACGCCCCACAGAAGGCCCTAGGGGACGTCCTGACCGCGCAAGCGCGCGACAGGAGAGAGCTGCAGGGCTGCCTACCGAGGTCAGCAGTGCAACCTGCCAGCTGGGGAGTCGCCACTCGCAGTGCAGCTGGGGCGCCAGGATGCTCAGGATCATCATTTCCATGGCATCGGCCATCTGCAGGGAGGAAGCAAACATCGTTAAGGCCGGGATCTGCCCAGGGCTGGGGCCGGCCGCGCCCAAGTCCGTGTCCCCCCGGGACAGCATGCAGAACACCCCTGGTCTACTGGCCGCTGGGCGCCCTACGGCGCATCAAAACACGCGGAAAGGTCCAGTAGTTCAAACAGTACGGTGCTCTGCGGGAATTGACCAATAGGCATTTAACATTCTGCGCGTGCGCGTGCGTGTGTTGAAAACAACAGGGGCATTCCCCAAACGAAGAGCTGAAACATTATATTTCTAGGATCCAAGAAAAACTTTTTGTACAGGTCGAGAGACAAGGATCTTTTCTCTTTAGCTCAATTAAAGAGCAGTTTATCTTTGGTTTATAAACCTCCGGCAGAACTGTCAGTATATTGAGCAAGTGCGACCTTTTAATAGAGTAACACGTACCAGGAAGTCCCAGTAATTACACATCATGGTACCTTTATGAGACGAGACAGAAATGAGAGACCAGAAGCAGCCCCGCATGGCCGTGGGAATGTGATGGATAATACAGGTGGCTTTTTAAATGGGGGGGGGGGGGGGACAAAGATGTGGGGAAACTGGAGATCCATTTGAAAAAAACAGGTAGGTAGGCCACCATCTTGCAGCATTCGCAAAAGTCAGTTTCAGCTCTGTTAAAGGCCTAGACGTGTTCTAGGCTAGAGGTAGATGAGGGGGTTTTTAACAAGGGGTCATGGACCTCTTGAAGCAGGAGGCACATTTTTATTTGTGCATGTTTATCTAGGGTGAACTCCGCAGACGGCATCATAATCTCATGGCAGCCCTGAGTCCCATAGGGTTGACAACCACTTAATTTAGCCAGAAGCTTCAACTCCACCTTGAGAGCACTGGCCAACTACACCCAAACTCCCGCCAAGGGCCGGCCTTCGTGATCACCGGGATCACGCAGCATAAACTTTTGTGGATTCAAGCAAAGGCTCCATGTGGAGGGAACTATGTCCCTTCTTATAGCCCCTGGAAGCCAGTGGAGCAGCGTGAGTTTTCTTGGAGACTGAATGTGAGGTTACCGCCCCCAGCAATACTTGCCCAAGCCAAGCCGGTGAGGACAGACAGCTTCCATTGAAATTTCCCAAACCCAATGGCTTCCACGGCATCTTCCACCATGAAAGTATCTGGAAAGGAGAGAGGGACAGTGGAGGAAGGAATGAGTACCTCCCACAGTTATCCTCACTTGGAGGGGTCTGGGGGGGGGTGGTCTACAGCCAAGCTTAGTAAAGGCAGCACACGCTACTTCTAGAAATGCTGTCCCGCAACTGTGAAGAGATACTTTGCTACAAAGTTCACGGCAGCATTGTTTGTAAAAGGGAAAACTGGAAAACCCAGAATGTCTGTCAACAGGGATTTGTTAGGTAAATTATTATATATACCATAATCATATATACATGTGTGCATATCCACATTATGAAATATGACTTGCCTGTTAAAAAGAATGCAGATATGGAAAGATGCACCCAACATAGTATTAATTTTTAAAAACAGAGCAAAACGGGAAGCTTATTTGGTGAGTCTCTTCTCGGAAATGTGCACACCTGTGTGTATGTGTTTGCCTATGCCTATGGATGGATGTATGTGTCGGTGCATGGAATGTATACCAAACTTCACGCATGGTTTCATTTTTGTTGTCTGTGGAAAGAGGAGGAGAGAGATCCTACGAGATTTCAGCTCTTTGACGATGTATCGCTTCCGTGATTGGGAAAGAAAGACTTTTTTTTTTTTTTAATAATAATTCTGCCCCATTCTTTTTTTTTTTTTTTAAGGATTTTATTTATTTATTTGACAGAGAGACAGTCAGTGAGAGAGGGAACACAAGCAGGGCGAGTGGGAGAGGAAGAAGCAGGCTCCCAGCGGAGCAGGGAGCCTGATGTGGGACTCGATCCCAGAACGCCGGGATCATGCCCTGAGCCGAAGGCAGACGCTTAACGACTGCGCCACCCAGGCACCCCAAGAAAGACTTTTTAAAAGCCAAATGCCGCTGCACTCAGATGGAAAGTTGTCCACATTATATTGTGAAGTCGAAAACGTAACTGGGGAGAGGTATGTGTCGTTAAGAGCGGTCTTTGTGATAAAATTAGATGTGTGTGTGTGTGTGCGCGCGTGCTGTGCAGGGGAATTAAGATTGAATGTCCACAAACTATTAACAGAGTCATCTTTGAGGATGGCACTCACCCTCCCACATCGTACCTTTCTCTGGTGTTGAAATGCTTTCCAAAGCAACGTGTGTTATTTGCGTGCTCAGAAAAAGTAGGATATAATTGATATGCTAATAAGTGTTTTTGGAAAATATGGAAAGACTAAACACAATCTAGTAGGCTGGACGGTGTCCTGCAACAACACTGCTGGAAAAACGGCGAAGTCTGAATGAAGTCTGGGGTTTAGTCAGCAGCACGGCACCGGTGTTCATTTCTTCGTTTTGACAAATGCATGGTGGCCGGGTGAGATGTTAGCACCAGGGGAAGCTGCATGAAGGGTATGTGGGAGCTCTCTGAACTATGTTCGCCACTTTTCTGTAAATCTACAAGGGTTTCCAAAAAAAGTTAATTACAAAATAAAAATACTAAAGGAGCGCGCTGGGTGGCCCTAATGTGGGCTGCCTCCGAGGCTCTCATCAGCCCCTGCTGGGAGTTGTCATCTTTGTAGAATTTCAATCATGGGCCTCTTGCATCAATCATCATTATCTCCAGAAGTGTGAGCTGGCATTTATCACATCAGCAGGGGCTGGTTTCCTCCAGTACAAAAATACGGAGGAGAAAGCAGAGCGAGTCCTGGAGAGTCATCAGGAAGAAGAGTAATACATAGGGGCGCCTGGGTGGCACAGCGGTTAAGCGTCTGCCTTCGGCTCAGGGCGTGATCCCGGTGTTATGGGATCGAGCCCCACATCAGGCTCCTCCGCTATGAGTCTGCTTCTTCCTCTCCCACTCCCCCTGCTTGTGTTCCCTCTCTCGCTGGCTGTCTCTATCTCTGTCGAATAAATAAATAAAATCTTTAAAAAAAAAAAAAAAGAGTAATACATAAAACAATGGTGTGTGTCTGATTGCTCACCGTGGGCCAGGCACTGCACGAAGACCTTGACGTACACCGTCCCATTTAGTCCCTGTCTCAGCTATTCGTTCAGGGCCAGCCCCAGCTCCATGCTGCAGAGGAAGACATGACTTGCCCAGCGTCACGCAGCGGCCGCAGTATGGCTCTGGGAGCTGAGCCCAGATCAGCCCGGGAGTAAAGCCGCTGCTCCCAAACCACGGCCTGTCCCCTCCCCGGCCACTGCCTCTGCAGATCTCCCACCCCGGCCAGGCTTTGGGTTTAAGGCCTTAACCCTCTCTCATGTTGGGAATCTCAGGCCTTTCGGCGATGCGTGGAATGTTTTCGTCCATCAGCATCATGTGTGAGGGGAGACCAGGTCCGAAGGCCCCAGCTCAGGTCTCTTGTTTGACCAGCTCTACTCAGAGGAGCACAAGGTTAGAATACGCGCTCTGAGGCCGGGTTGCCTGGCTGTGCGCCCAGCTTCGCTAATTTTCAGCTGTGTGACCCTGGGCAAGATACTGAGTCTTTCTGTGCTTCAGTTTTCTCTCCTGCAAAATGGGGAAGAGGAGCATAATATTTCGAATTGGAACTGGTGTGAAGATGAAATGGGTCATATGTGTAAAGGGCTTTGCGCGGTGCCTGGCCCGGAGTAAATGCTCAGCCTATGTCAGCTGCTCCTGTCACCATGGTTATCGTCACCCTCATCCCCACCACCAGCGTCGTCATCAGCACTGTCACCATCATTGTTGCTGCTGTCCTCAGCTGAGGGTTATGCAGTGCAGCTGACTGGCGGGATTGTGATGTAACCTTATCTGCTGGAGGAAGCCATGGAGGCCCAGCCCACGCTTCCAGGGTCACCTCTGGGCCCTCCCAGCCCTCCTACCTGCCCCTTCACTAGAAGCCTCTGAGAGCACGATCTGGGGAGGTCACTCTGGCACCTTAGAGCCCCTGACTGTGGGCCAGGCTGATGTCCCAACTGCAGAGCCCTCTCACCGTCAGTGGGATTGGCAAACTCCTTGGGCACAGCTGCCCCATCGTCCAGCTCGACAGCCTCTAGGCCTGCACGGACCCCTTCAATCTGGACCTCATGCTCTCCTGAAGCCGCGTCATCCTCTGACCTTGCACTCTCGCCCGTGCGACGGAATTTCACCACCCTAGAGGACAGAGCAAATCTGGTCATGATAGCTAGAACCTCCCTTTGATGGCCTTGCTGCATCTTGGGCCCAAGACAGGTGAAACACTTTTCCTTATGGTCCAGAGAATAGAATGGATGTGGGGGGAAGGGCGTTGGCATGTCTATGGAGTTGGACTGGTGGGGGGTGTGACAGCTTCAAGAGTTACATATCAGGGCTGCCACATACATTTGTATCGGTTGGACACTGCACAACTCCAGGGGGACCTTACTCACGTGTTAGGCGATGTGAAAGAGGATATCTTTGTACTAGATGTAAATACTGTTTGGAATTACATGTGTTTCAGAATTTAGATTAGTCTCTCGGTATGGAACAGAGGTAACAATTTGGTCACCTAGGGGTTACATTATGCCCACAGAAAATTGCCCACACAGTATTTTTTTTTTTAACTTAAAATGGACACCCACATTTTTAAATTGGGAGAAATAATGTAAAAAGCCAGATTCCTCATGTTTCTTCAAAAAGTAGAGTATCTGGGGCACCTGGCTGGCTCAGTTGGTAGAGCATGTGACTCTTGATCTTGGGGCTGTGGGTTTGAGCCCCACATTGGCTGGAGAGATTACTTTGGAAAAAAAAAAAAAAAAGAGTAGAGTATCTGGTCATCTGGTCCCACATTCCTGTAAGGGAGCCGTGTGGCCAGATTCAGGTAGTGTGCTCCCTGCAGACAGGACCCACTGCGGCTGACCACAGTCTCTTCCTCTCCAAATGACCTCTGGCCCTGAGAGTCTCTTGCCACTTAGCCTTATGTGTGTTCTGTGTTCCTCTCACTTGGCACTTACCCATTTGTCCTTGTAGGCCTTTGCGTTTGAGACCCAGGGACTCCACTTTGCAATACACTCCTTTAAATTATGCTTTTTCTTGTTACTCTGGGCAAGCCTTGGTTTCTCTGAGCAGCAATCTCTTCTTCTGGGGCTCAGCAGCAAAATTACCTGTGTCCTTCCAACTCTCTCACTCCCAACTGCAAAACTCCTGCTGTCTGCCAGCCCTGTGCTGGGTTTTGGGGTCATAGCAGAGACAGGATAGAGGTGTCCCTCCCGTCATAGGAAAGAGTGATAGATTTTTTTTTTTTAAATATTTTATTTACTTGAGAGAGAGAGAAAGTGCACAGACAGGAGAGCGAGAAACAGACTCCCCGCTGAGCAGGGAGCCCAATTCGGGTCTCGATCTCAGGATCCTGGGATCATAACCTGAATTGAAGGCAGACGCTTCACCGACTGAGCCACCCAGGCACCCCCAGAGAGTGACAACGAATGAGTAATGCCTGTTCTTATCAGGGCTTTGAAAAAAAAAAGTCTGGAGTGTCACAGGCATGAATGGCTAGGGGGCAAATTTGGGCAATGTTTTAACAAGGTAAAACAGAAATATCTAAGTAAAACATACCGCTATTATTATAATTAATTAATTAATTAACTTGCGTTCTTCCATGTATTTCACCAAAGAATAACTGGGGCTCTGGCATAGAAAGGGTAAACCTTCAAATTGCAGAAGCGTAGGCAACATTTCTGCTGGTGGAGTTGGAAAGGAGAAAAACATAGATGAAATCACAGCAATCTTGTAAATACCTGAACCCCCACTCACTGACGAGGCTGGGCCTGGAAAGCTGGCACTGTCAAGCTCGCCTTGGGCTAGAAACATAGCACGGAGCACAGAGCCCGGGGTTTGCAGGACCGTCCAGTCCGACTAAAGCCTGGAGCTAGCCCTCCATGCTGTCGAGCATCACCACGGTCCAGCAGCATCGAGCTCATGCTGGCGTTTCCCATGCACTTGATCTGCTGAGGTTGGGGTCATGACCACCCCTTTTCATACAAGAAAACGGAGGCCCTAGACCTCACATGACTCACCCACAGTCACACAGCTCGAGAGACACGGAGCCAGGGCTCCGCCTGATGCCTGTCAGATCAAACCCTTGTATTTCCAGCCAAAGACAAGATGCTCCCCTCCAAACCCTTCTATTCCTCCCTACCTACTCTAATTTTTATTCCCTAAACATATTCTATTTTGAGATATTGAAAGCATATACTATTATGTAGAAAACAATGACAGAAATATTTTGCTTTGGTCCAGCTTAAGGATCAAACACTGCTGTTAGGTTGAACCATGGAAAATTGCCAACATTCAACCATAATTCAGTTGAAGTCACCATGGCTCCTCTCTGGTTTCCTTCTCCCACATCCTTTTGCTTAATGCTCTTCCTTGATCAGGGGTCTTTACATGCATCATTATTCGATTTAATCCTCACAGGAACAAAGTGGTGCTGACTATTACTATAAGATAATAGATATATAAGATATATCTGTAGTCACTCCGAGCCTCAGTGTACCTCCTCTCTAAATTGGGTGTGATAATTGTGGCATAAATTGGATTCCTTAGAAGCCAAGCCTAAGGTAAGATTCTTTTTTTTTTTTCAGTTGCGGTCAAGTATACACAAAATAAAATGTGTCACTTTCATCATTTGTAAGTGTATGATCATGTGACATCAGCACATTCACACTGTTGTGCAACCATCACCACCGTCCGTCTCCAGAATTCTTCATCTTCACAAGCTGAAACTCTACGCATCAAGCGCTGACTCCCCCTTCCCCTCTCCCTCCAGCCCCTACTAACCACCGTTCGGCTCTCTGTCTATGACTTTGCCTAGTCTAGGTGCCTCGTGTAAGTGGAATCACACAGTATTTGTGCTTTTGTGACTGGTTTCTTTCACTTAGAATAATGTCCTCAAGGCTCAATCATGTTGCAGCACGTGTCAGACCGCCCTTCCCTTTTCGAGGCTACATAATATACCACAATTTTTAAACCATTTATGCATCGGTGGACACTTGGGTTGCTCCTGCCTTTTGGCTGCTGTGAATAGTGCTGTGAACGTGGGTGTGCAAGTATCTGTTTGAGTCCCTGCTTTCACTTCTTTTGGATCTATACCCAGAGGTGGAATTGCTGAATCACATGATAATTCTATGTTTAATTTTCTGAGGAACATGCATCTTCTATCCCAAGGCAGCTTCACTCGTTTACCTTCCCATCATCAGTGAGGGACGTTTCCAGCGTTTCTACATCCTTGCCGATATTACCATGTTTCACTTTTTGGATAAAAGCCATTCTAAGGGGTGTGAAAAAGTATCTCATTGTGGTTTTGATTTGAATTTCCCTAAAATTGAGCCTCTTTTCATGTGTTTATTGGCCATTTGTATATCTTCTTTGAAATAAACGTCTGCTTCAGTCTTCTGTCCGTTTTGAAATCAGGTTGTTCGGGGGTTTTCGTTGTTGTTGGTATATTCTGGGTATTAACCCCTTATCTGAGAGGCGATTTGCAAATGTTTTCTGCCATTCCGCAGGTGGCCTGATCATGCTGTGGACTGTGTCCTTTGATGCACGCAAGTTTTTGATTGTGATATCGTCCAGCCAAATCCAATGCCACAAGTCTTTTTCCTTTTATTTTCTTCTAAGAGCTTTTTATAGGGTTAGGTCTTTGATCCATTTTGAGTTAATTTTTGTGTAGGGTATAAGGTGAGGGTCCAACTTCATTATTTGGCAGGTGGATATTCAGATTTCCCAGCACCAGTTGTTGAAAAGACTGTCCTTCACCCCCATCCAATGGTCTTGGCATGCTTGTCAAAAATCACTTGGCCGTCCGTATATGTGAGGGTTTATTTCTGAGCTCTCCATTCTATTCCATCGGTCTCTGTCTTTCCTTAGGCCACTACCACGCTGTGTTCATTGCTGCAGCTTTGTAATCAGGTTTGAAATCAGGAAGTGTGAGGCCTCTAATTTTGTTCTTATTTTTCAAGATTGCTTTGGCTATTCTGGGTCCCTTGAGATTTCAAATGAATTTTATGATAAAGTCTTCCATTTCGGCAAAAATGAGTTGGGGAATTCTTGTGCGATGATTTGTTAAGGAAGTACTTGCATTGGGAAGTGAGGGTCCTGGCAGGACCAGGCAGGGGGACAAGATAAATGGGAGGTGGTTTCTGCTGGAATCTGATC
Organism: Ursus americanus; assembly: GCF_024610735.1. Classification (NCBI taxonomy): domain Eukaryota; kingdom Metazoa; phylum Chordata; class Mammalia; order Carnivora; family Ursidae; genus Ursus; species Ursus americanus. The sequence continues at coordinate 8,347,646 of NC_142156.1, read as the reverse complement.
CGATGGGGAGCTCTGGAATGTGAATTACGCCACTGAGATGGTCCCACCCAGAGGTGTGGGGGCTGGGCTCACATGGGTCAAGCATGGGCACATCCCTCCCAGGGGGTGGAGGGCATAACCTCCCAGGATGTCCCCAGGTGAGGGGGACAATCTTCTAGAGCAGACTGCAGCTGTGAGCTGTCAGCAGCCAACCCTGGGGGCAACCGGGAGACGCACCAGCGTGGTAAAGGGGATCTGGGACAGGCACCAGTGGCATCTGCTACAAATAAGCCCCTCCAGAGTGATTATGCAGACAAATCTAAAGCACTGTGCAAACATTGAATTCCCCTCCCTCCAATTTCTTCGATAATAGCTCTCAAACCATACCGCTGTTTCTATTGAGCACTTGTTATATGCACAGAGAGATGCTCTAAGCCTTTCACATGCTCTCCTGTCACCCTGCCAATTCACCTAGGAACTAGGTACTGTTATTGTCCCCATTTTACAGATGAGGAAACAAATGCTCAGAGAGGTTAAGGCACTCATCCAAGGTCACACAGCTTGAAGGAGTTGAGGATCAACCTGGTTGGCTTTCCTCTTAGAGCCCTAGGTCCTAATCACTGAGCATCTCTCCCCAGAATTCACATGTGTCTGGGGAATGAAGGTGAGGCCTGAACTGAGCAGGCCTATGTACGAAACTTGGCAGACAGTGGGGAATGGTGTGTTCTAGAGCGGGAATCAAGAGGCACAGCTTCATTCCAGCCTGGCTGACAACTCTGCAGGTCATCACATCGGTGCAGGGGTTTTGATCTGGAGGGAGCCTTAGAAGCCCCTCAAGGCTGGTCACAACGCCGATGTCTGGGCCCCACTCCCGGAGGGTCCAATTCAGAAGGTCTCAGCCAGAAACTGAGATTTTGCATTTCTGACATGTGCCCAGGTGGCACTGCTGTTGCCGATCTGGGGACTGATTTAGTGCATCAGAGCCAGACGGATGATTCTGCTGTCTGCCTGCCCCATGCCCATCATGAAGCAGTCGTGCCGAGGAAAGGAGCCCCTACTTTGTTGGTTGAGATGGGTGCCTGTAGTTCGTCAGCCTCGTCTGACAGGCCCAGAACCCCTGTGATACAGACCCAGACAAATGTCCCTGCCATCTGGAGCTGGAGGCTCCCTTAGAGCCTGGAGGCAGGTGTCACCTGGGAGCAAAGGTCAGGAGACAGACTGCCCGAGGCCCAGAAATCTGGTTAGAGGTTGGGGTCTGGGGCTTCATTTAAGCAGTACTTGCCAGCAAGAACGCAGTGTTATTCCGAGTATGTATTTATTGGGGGTAGATTTAGGGGGCTTGCTGATGGAGACCATGGGCGTGTTCTCAAGCCAGTGGTATGCCTATAAATGGACTCTCAACGAAAACCCCCCAAACCATAAGGATGTGTAGCATATGACAATATCCAGGTTGTTACATGTGACAAATTTCAACCCGTCAATGGTTAAATAACAGGTTCCAAAAATTTCTGAACATTTAACAATCAATCTGCTCTTAGAGCTGGTACAAGTCGTCTGCAGCACGCCACCGTGTAGGAGCCCTCAAACCACAGACACATGCTACAACACGGAGGGGCCTTGAAACAATACTCTGAGTGAAAGACGCCAGACACGAAAGGTCGCACGTTGTAGGATTCCATTTTGTGAAGTATCCAGAACAGGCAAATGCACAGAGATGAGACAGGAAGCAGATTAGTGGTTGCCAGGGGCTGGGGGAGGGGGAATGGGGAGTGACTCCCTAATGGTACAAGGTTTCTGTTTGGGGTGATGAAAACTCTCTGAAACCAGATAGAGGGGACGGTCATATGCCATCGTGAATGTACACCCATCTTCATGATAGCCCCAAAGGTGGGAGCAAGCCAGGTGGTCATGAGGAGCTGAACGGATGGATAATCAAAATGTGGTCCATCCAGGGGCGCCTGGGTGGCACAGCGGTTAAGCGTCTGCCTTCGGCTCAGGGCGTGATCCCAGCGTTATGGGATCGAGCCCCACATCAGGCTCCTCCGCTATGAGCCTGCTTCTTCCTCTCCCACTCCCCCTGCTTGTGTTCCCTCTCTCGCTGGCTGTCTCTATCTCTGTCGAATAAATAAATAAAATCTTTAAAAAAAAATGTGGTCCATCCACACAATGGGATACTATTCAGTCTTATACAGGAAGGAAGTACCAATGTGTGCTACAACAGGGATAAGCCTTGAAAAGGTCATGCGAAGTGAAATATGTGAGTCACAGAATGACAGACTCTAGATGATTCCGCATTTGAGATACTCAGAGTAGTCAATTTCATGGAGACAAAGCAGAATAGCGATGGCCAGGGGCTCGGGGAGGAGGAACGGGAGGGGGGTTAGTGTTTAATGGGGCCAGAGTTTCAGTGTGAGAAGGTGAAACAGTCCTGGAGATGGAGGGTGGTGCTGGTTGCACAACCGTCGGAACGTACTTAATGCAACAGAATTGGACACTTACAAATGATTAAAATGATACATTTATGTTAGGTGTATTTCACCATCCCCACCCCCCAAAAAAATCCTCAACCCTTAATACTGCCGCTGATGTTACCGGAATCCATTTGCTCATTTATTCAACAAAAATTTATTGAGCACCTGCCTTGTAGCAAGTCCAAAGGTACTGCTGGGGTTTCAGAGGTGAGCCAAACAGACTTAGACTCCTTCCTGTGGTGCTCACGGTCTGCTGGGGAGGGGGGCAGGCATTTAAAAAGGGGTGTGTGTGTCTGTGTGCGTATCGCTACATAGCTATCTTGCACGTTGTGAGAATTGCTACAAATAATGAACACCATCAAAGGCTAGCTGGGGGAGGTGACATTTCCGCTCTGCAGCCTGCTGAGTAGGGGTGGTATTAAATGGGAAGGAATTGCAAAGACGTGGGACTCCCTGTCCCCAAGAAGCAACCCCCCACTCAGAAACATACATAGCCCCCCCAAGGTATTCATGGGAGATGGAAATATAGAGGAGTATCAGATGAGGGAGGCAAATGGACCTTTACGTGCATTCTCACCTCACTTTTAGGGGTGAAGGGAAGTCGATGGATCACCCTTGAGTCTGAGGGTAACCTCATGGAAGGAAATGATTCTGAGGCCCGATAATCTCCCTGACTCCTGCTTGCATCACATCCTCTCCTCAAGGACCGTCCGGAGCTCCACGCTTCTTTCCTGTGCCGGAACAGTGACCGCTGCGACTTTGAGGAAGGTACTCGGTGATAGCTTTCAAAATTTTCAGTGCTCTGTGCTCCCACTCAGAATTGTGCTACTGGCAGTTCGTTGCAGGGACAGACACGAGTAAGCGATGACTTACCCTGCAAACAATGGCTGATACACACTGTTAGCCTGCCGTGTGTCAAGGGCCATGTTTGTGCTCTGCACCGATTACCTTAGGTCATCTTCGCTGTCGCTAACCCCCTTTTAGGGCAGTCACGCTCAGATGGGCCGGGAGCTCGCCTGAGGTCACACAGCAAGGGTCTAAGCCAGACGCTGGCAAAGCCACTTGACTTCAGAGTCTCCACTCCCAATCGTTCTGCTATAGTCCTTTCTGGTGCTAGCCAGCTGTTTGCAGCAAAGCCAGCAACAATCATCAGGAGAGGAATGATTGCATAGATTATGGCCCATCCACTTAGGAAAATGTGAAAAAAAATTTGTTTGTTCATCCGTATCACAATATCACAACAGTCCAAGTGTCCATCAATGGGTGAATGGACAAAGTGTGGTGGGTACATACAATGGAATATTAAGCAGCCTTGAAAAAAGAGGAGATTCTCACATATGCCACAACGTGATGAACTTTGAAGATATTCTGCTAAATGTAATAAGTCTGAACTGAAAGGACAAATATTGTGGGAGTCCACCTATATGAAGGGGCTTAAATCGTCAAATTCACGAGAGAAAGTAGAATAGCAATTGCCAAGGGGCTCAAGGAAGAGGGAGTTAGTGTTTAATGAGGACAGCTTCAGTTGGGGAAAATGAAAAGGTTCTGGAGACGGATGGTGGTGATGGTTGCACAACAGTGTGAATGTACTTAACGCTGCTAACTGTATGCTTAAAATTGTCGAAATGGTAAATCTTATCTTATGTATATTTTACCACAATAAACACACACACACACACACACACACACACAGGAGTTGATCTGTAAGAGCCAACAGGAAAAGATTGTTGGGGCTTATTATTTTATTTTTTTAGAGAGAGAGAGTGGGCATGGGGCCGGGGGAGGGGCCGAGGGAGAAGGAGGGAGCAAATCTTTTTTTTTTTTTTTTTTAAAGATTTTTATTTATTTATGTGACTAGAGAGACAGCCAGCGAGAGAGGGAACACAGCAGGGGGAGTGGGAGAGGAAGAAGCAGGCTCCCAGCGGAGGAGCCCGATGTGGGACTCGATCCCGGAACGCCGGGATCACGCCCTGAGCCGAAGGCAGACGCTTTAATGACTGCGCTACCCAGGCGCCCCGGAGGGAGCAAATCTTAAGCAGGCTCCACGCCCAGCGCGGAGCCTAACACATGGCTCAATCTCACGACCCTGAGATCATGACCTGAACTGAAATCAAGAGTCAGACGCTTAACTGACTGAGCTACCCAGGTGCCCTGGGGTTTATCATTAAATACACGAGAATATGGTCCTGTGATCTAGGTCCTTTGTTACTAAGATTTAAGTGTGGTCTTGAACTAGGGGCCCCAGCATCCCTTACAGGCTTGTTAGAAATTCAGAGTGCCAGGCCCTGACCCCAACCTACTGAGTCAGCATCTGCATTTTAACCAGGTCCCCAGACAATTTGTGTGTGGGTCCAAGTCTGAGAAGGGCTGCCGTAGAGTGTTTATGTTTCCACAGTCCTAGGCGTTCTGGAAGGATCGCTAAGAAACCAAAGACTGGTTGCTTCTGGGGAGAAGGACTGTATTGGGAATGGGGACTTTTGGCATGGGAAGGAAATTTTTTTCACTTTTCATTTTGGACCTTTCTGCAATGTTTGCGATTTTTAACCTGCGCATCTATTTCATTAGTCATCCGTACAAATCACAATAGCAACTATTTACAGAGCTCTTGTTGATCATGTGGCATCTGCTAAGCATAGCTGGCAGGACTGCTATGAAGGTTCATGGGAAAATCGTGGGCATTGAGTTTCCCTTGACCTGGCCCCACTCAAGTCACCTTTCTGCCTGAGCTCAGAGTATTCTGACCTTTGCGAAATGTGACTCTGAGAAAGTGGCTGACCTCCCTGCAGTTGTAAACCAGGATCTGTTCACATTCCTACCCTGGCATACCACTAGAAGCCAGGGCACCTTTATTTAGGAAAACTTGTTTTGAGACAGATGTACCGAGAGACCTTTGACACTAAATTACACTCAGAAATTGGCCAGACTACATTTTGAATCGGTCATGTTCCTAAAAGTATTTATCAACCATCGGAGCCAAGATCTCCCAAGGCCGGGGGTGGGGGGGTGGGGGGGGGAATGTGATACGAAAGATAAAATCGCAGTGACATACGTTAAGTGTATGAGGGCTCTGAAACAGGTTGGCTCACAATTTCTTGGCATTTGTTGTGTATATACAGCATGTAATTTACCAAAATAGCAGAGAACATTTATTTCACATAATTTTGCTATTTAAAGAAGAGAAGAGCTTGAGGAGATAGCTGTCAACTTAAAGGTCTTGTTTGTACCATCATGTAATTCGCTCCAGTACCTTAAATTAGGGTCTGAGACTCCGTTAGGGTATTTTAGATAAGGAAGTGTCTTCTCTTTTCATCTGAGCTTCTGGGCTTTGATCCTCTGAGTTGATGAATCTACCAGACCAAAAAGGAAGCTTACTCCTAACTGATTTTCACAGGGTGGCAGTTAGTGTACTGTCTTGAAGAGAGGTGGTCTGCCCCAGGGGAGAAGAGAGTCCACCTCTGGCACACAGACTGACCTGGGTTTGGATCCCCTGTCATACCACTCCATTGCTGTGTGACCGCAGCTAGGTTACTTTACTTCTCTGAGTCTTGGATGGAGATGGCAATGGCCGCCTCACAAGGTTGCCATGGAGACGAAAGGCGTCAATATAGACAGAGTATCTCACAGAGCCTGGCACAATCATCCAGTATTTCAGTATTTACCGAGTGAGCGCTGACCGTGTGCTGAGTGCTGGGATAGATACCAAAGGGAACAAAATAATAGATGTGGTTCCTGCCCTCATGGGGCCGGTGCTCTAGTTGGGGAGATGGTAAACAAAGAAATTATAATACATTTGCGCATGCATTGATCTTGAGAAGGAAACAAAAGGGGTGCCAAGATAAAGAACAATTGGAAGAAGGAGGAGTCAGAGTAGACCTCCCTAAGGAGGCTGAAATCAAGAGGTCAAGGAGCATGGTGCAGAGATGGTGGGGGGGGGGGAGCAGGGAGAATGGCTGGTGCAAAGGCCCAGAGGCAGGACCAAGGTGTGGAGGTCGGAGAGATGGACTGGATCACTCAGAGCTCTGCACACCACAGTGAGGAATTTCTACATTCTCCTGAGACCAAGGGGATGCCATTGAAAGTTTTCAAGCAGGCAGGAGAGGGTGGAAGATGATCAGAGTTGGCTTTGAGAAGATCACTCATCAGGCACATGTTTCCACAAGAGGAGGAAGAGATCGTGGAGAGTGTTTTAAAATACAGGTTTTAATATTAGTTAGATATAGCAAGGCCAACAGGTTAAGAGATGACTGCCGGGGAGAAAATACACCCTGTTATACTCCCAGATCAGAAGAGGAGCCTGCCACACCTTAGGCACCATATGGGGAAGTGCCTGAGTGGGTGAAAAGGCAGAGGGGAAAAGGTGGACAAGAGCCCTTCTCCTGGCTTCCACAGGAAGCAAGAGGCGAGGCAGGGTAAGCAGGCTGGGGACTGGCCAGTTTGAATAATGTCAGCCGGTTCCGGGGCACAGGGGCTCTCTGGTACTTGGCCCTGGGGTGATGAGAGCAGGTAAAGAGTGGCTCTGGATTGGTTACTTTGTGCACAAACACTGGCAGGTGAATCATTACTAGTTAACTCGGGGAGGGACAATCCCTCCAGGGTCAGCTAAGCCCCAAGATGTCAAAACACTAGACTAGAAAATAAAAGGCATGCTTAACATAGAAGGATGTCAAGAAAGAATCATGGAGACCAGAGAAGAGGCTGTGTGGTCAGCTGTGAGAGAAGTGGCGGTGGCTTGGTAGGGGGACTACAGTGGGGAAAGGATGGAGGGAGCTGAAGCTTTTGTCATTTGGCCTCCTTCCCCACCGCCCCCCCCAATCAGTAGAGGAAGACATCTTTCCTGGGAGACCGGTCTGCAAGGCGTAACAAGCGCCCACTTGTTTAGGGAGCTCAGTCAGCAATGCTGATGACCAGTACCCCTCCATTTTGTCACAGGAGCTCAGCTGTGTCACAGGGGGCCTTCTTTGGAATCTGAGACCTATTGGCAAATGGGATTACATGCCATGGACCCAGAGCAGTGGAAATTGCCAAGGTCCCCTAAAAAAGGGCTTGCTTTTTGTTTCGTTCGAGACAAGACCTGGGCACCCCCTGACCTGTGTGGTTTGGGAAGCACCTTTTCAGGGGCTGGACCTCTGTCTTCAAGTATTTGAGGTTTGGGCATGTGAAGGATGGTGCTTGTTCAACTTGGATCCCGAGACCAGAGCTTGAGCTTCTGGGTGTAGAGAAGAGGGGAGCAGATTTCAGCACAGTCTGGGGAGCCTTCTTAGGCAGCGAAGTCCAGAGATGAAAAAGGCTGCTTTCAGAGGCAGTGAGCTCACCTTCGTGAGAGATGGTCTAGGAGAGTTGGGGTATCCGTCTGAGTGGACCCAAGGGGGATGATATTTAATATGTAGCACTTTGGTATGCCTACAGGCTATATATACTTACTATCGTATATAATCTCTTCAACAACCCTGGGAGGAAGGTGTTATTAATATCCCAATTTATAAACAAGTAAATAGAAGCCCAGAGATATTACACCAATTGGCCCAGGTTCCCTAGATAGTAGGTAGGGTACTACAGTCACTGGCCTGAGTAGTTCCACAGCCTGTGGTCTCAACCAATTAGCTGATGCTTCTCTGAGGCCAAGAACACCCCTAGGGAACTAACTAAAATGCCAATTCCTGGGTCACTCTCCTGACCTAAGGCTGGTCCATCTCCGCAGAGTAGAGCCCAGGGATCTGAATCTTAATAAGCCATTGATGGTGGCCACAGACGTTTGAAAGCCACCACTTGATGCCCTCCTGCCCTGGATTAGGGAGATAAGGTATAAGGGTTTGGATACAATGGCTTTTACTGTAAATGGCTTTTATTGTAAATGTTTGGATACAATGGCTTTTATTCCATTCCTGAATATCTAGAAGTCCATAATTAAAGGAAATTTTAGTTTTCCGTGGATTTTATTTGTTTGTACTTTCCTGCCACCCCCATCGACCTGAATAGCGTTGGTCTTGTTCCCTGGGTAGCGGACCACTGGCTTACATTCTGCACAAAAGATAACAATCACAAATAAATAACAGTTACCATCTATTAAGCCCTTACCATGTGCTTAGCTCCACTAAGCTTTTGAAACTGAGGCCTGGAGAAGAAAAAGTTAACCTCCCAATTTATCGGGAAAGGCAGGATTTGAAGCCAGGTCTGCTTGAGTAGAGAGGCCCCTGCACTTCATCATTCTGTGCCCTGGCTTCAATAGAGGGGGCGGGGGACAGAGGTCTGTGTGACAACTTCCCAGGTAGCTTGTCTTTGTAACTTACTCATTCGTTCATTCAGTAAGCATCCCGTGAGGACCTTCTGTGTGTGAGACCGAGCTCCTGTCCTCATGGACCCTAGAGTCTCTTACCAAAGGTATACCGAGGATGAAGGAAGGTGCACGAGTTGCTGGTAGAACACGTACTAGGGTCCTAACACGACTAAAGTCAGGGAAATGAGGTTGAAGGAGGGACCCAAAGCTGCTCTAGAAATAGAGAGACTGAATAATTTATTGCCTACACTAAAATACGTCAGAGTCATGGTTCTCCATGGCGTGTGATTTTTGTCTCCCAGGGGACATTGGCAATGTCTGGAGACATTTTTGATCATCACAACTTGTGGGGGGGCTGGGACAGCTAGTGGGTAGAGGCCTGGGACGCTACTAAACATCCTATAAGGTATAGCACAGCCCCCGCCACAAAGTATTATCTGGTCTAAAATGCGAAGAGTGTCAAAGTTGAGAAACCATGTACTACGGAGTCAAAGAGATGTAATTAATAATTACAACAGAATAATTTCCATTAACCAGGATAGTACCAGGCACACCCATCTAGAGAGCTTAGAATCACAAAGTTGAAAATGCCTTTAAAGGTGGCCCAGGCACCCCTTCGGTCTCAGGAAAGTGAATACGTTGCCTAAGAGCATACACAAGAGCGTATGACTCACACACAGATCGACATAGTTCTTGCAGACAGCCAGAAAAGAGTTTGACTGGGGCTGTAAAGCTACTGTCTGGACCAGCAGACCCTGGGATGATCTTCCCTAAAACCTAAGATCACCCAAGCAATGGCTTCTTTGCAAGAGGACCTTCTTTATTTGGCCTCCAGATTGTTCCCCTTAAGTCACTAAAACACATAGCCCTAGAGGTGAGGCTGGCTGGCATGTGTTTGAAATGATGGGGTGTGAGCCGCCTCGAGCTTGATGTTTTAAAAGGTTTTGGTGGGTTGACCTTGAGGATCCCTAGGCTATTGAAATAACTCTGCTTTTTTTTGCCTGCGAAGTGACTGATATTAAACCCCATCTCTCCTCCTTGGCCAGGAATCTCCCCCTTTGGGGAACGTTTTCTTAGTGTTTTGAAAAGGAGGCCACGGCTTCTAGGTGATGTTGGAGGTTAAGGGAAACAACTCTAGAGAGGAGGGAGACAAACAACGTGAGCACTGTTTATTGAACCCTTACCTGGAGCCAGGTGTTGTGCTAAGAGTTTCCCAATGACCACTCTCCTGATCTTCACAACAGCCGTGCCATTATCTTGACTTTACGGAGGAACACCGAGCCTTGGGGAGATCAAGTCACTAGCCCAAGGCCACCCAGATGTTTGAACCCAGGTCTGCCTGCCTCAGAGCCCACACTTTCACCCCTGCTGTTGATTAAGCCCAGGAGAAGTCAGTGGGAGAGTCATTGGACTTAAGTTTAATCTTGAAGACAAAGATTGTAGGAAAGAAGGGAGAGAGAAATTGGATGGGGCAAACACAGGATAAAATTCCAACTCATTGTCACAGACTACAGGGCCCTGGATGGCCTGGTCCCTGCCATTCTCTGCAGCCTCCCTCGAGCTACTAGTTTCGTATGCTCCCTCCACTGGCCAGATGTTGAGACTCAACACTTCTATCCTACTTCACTGCTTTTGCCCATATAGTTCCCTTTGTCCATAATACTCCTCATCTCATCTCTTTCCTTGGATGACTCCTACACATCTCTGGGGGCTCAACTGCAATGTCACTTCCTCGAGGAAACCTTCACCGATCCTCCCACTCCCCCATCTAGAACTAGTCTCATGGCACCCTGCACTTGTCCTTTGCAGCCCTTAAAGCAATTCTCAAAATTATTGGGCAATGATATGTGTTCAATGTCTGCCTCTCCCAGCACCAGTCCAGTGCTGTCCAACAGAATTTTCCGTGGTTATGGAGATGTTTTAGACCTGTGCTGTCCAATATGGTAGCCACGAGCCCCATGCAGCTATCGAGCACTCAAAATGTGGTTAGTGCAACTGAGAAAATGATTTTTCAAATTTCATGTATTTTATTTATAAATTACATTTTATATTGTATATTATACTATAGAAATGATCTCATATGCAAATTACGTAATTTAAGTTTAAACTTAAATAACCAGATATGGCTACTGACGACCATATTGGACATTGCAGCTCCAGACTGGGACTTCCTTGAGGGCAAGAACCACGTCTCTCTTATTCCGTTGTAGAGTCCCTTGTATCTAGGATGGTGCCCAAATGAATAAAATGAATCAATCAATCAACCAATCAACCACTGTAGTCTGCAAAAGTTGCTTTCAAGAAGTTATCCTAGAAAGGGTAGACCCAGAGAAGTCTGACTTGCACAAGGTCACACAATAAGGCCGAACTAGATACAAAATCTTAGCCTCCGAATCTCCTGTACATGGTGCTGTGTCTGAATGGACGGCAGGTGAAAGGCAGAAGTTGTTTGCAAAGAATGAACCATCCTAGAGCCGTGTGAAGGAGCTTCCAAGTGCAAGGAGGGACTGTTTTCTTAGACACCCTCAGCCCCTTTCCCCCTCCCTGAACCCTGTAAACTACTTAGTGGCTTATAGTCTATTAACACTTGGCTTCCCGCAGGACTGAGCCCGTTCCAAAGTCCACTCTTGCCAACCCTCTACAAGGCATTCTGATTTTTTTAAAAAACCATATTGCTCTCAGGAAATCTGTTGCCTGCAATCTGTGCACAATATACACAGGGTGTGGTTTAAAAAACATCTAAGTCGTGATTTGTAACCCACTCAGGTTCACGTGGCTGTTCCTTTGACTTCGCTCCTTTTTATAAATAGAAGTCAACACGTTTCAGGGCTAACTTTGACTTCACCCAAATTGCAGATTACAATGTTGAAGATTCCAGCATAGGGAGCCTATATGTATTTTTATAAATGAGTTTTCAAGATGTAATTATAATATTAGTTAATATATATGTCAAATGCTTTGTGTCTACCAGACATTCGGTACACATTATCTCACTTGACCGTTACAGTAACTCTGTGAATCAAGGACTATTGTGAGCCCCATTTTATGGTGAGGGGAACTCAATCTCAGAAAGGTTAAGTCACTTGCTCAAAGTCAAATAACCAGAAAGTGACAAAGCCAGGGTCTGAAGTCAAGTTTGTCTTACTCCAGAGTTAATGCTCTTAGCCAGTACACAGTTTGGCCTCGCTAATAGATACTGCATGTATTTATGTGTCAAAGTATCAGAGAGAATAACCAAGAAACCTAACCTGTGGGTTGGGAAGAGAGAGACTACTTTTTATTCTTGTACTTCTTTTTGAACTTTATTTACCCTGTGTATAGATTATATTAGTACATACATTAGTATAAAAAACTAAATAATTTTTAAATTTAAATAAAAACCTCATCATTTTTACCTTCTTTCTCATTAAGGAAGGAATTGTCACAATGGTGTCATGTCTTTACCTGAATAGATTAAATATACATGAATCTTTGAATAATCTGCAAAGTTCACATGCTCTGACATTATTTGAAAATTTATCTCAGTAAACTGCAGTTCTAATATGTATTGTGTTCTTATTCTGAGTACCAGATTTCTATTCCACTTTCTGAATTATTTTTTTATTTTGAGATAATAGGGTTTTTTTGAACATATTTATTTTCAACGAAAGTGGTATGTTTCCCTCGAAAGACTTACACTCAGATGCGTATATTTTTATGTATTCGTACATCAACCTCTGGATATTATAACTGAGCATCCTTTGGCATTTGTGAAATAATGCTGATTACATAAGATATGCTATTTGTGGATCGATTAATAAAAACTTGAAAGTAAAATTTAATTAAAATTTTGAAATGAAAATTAATTTTACACCGATTGAGAAGTAAACATTAACAATACCCTTCAGTATTCAGAGCCTCAGAGAGCTGTATCAGTCACACTAAAAGTCACTTGGGAGAATTTCTCCGTGGCTTGGAGAGGAAAAAAAAAATTTAAGTCAAGAGAATACACGTACACTAACAATGATGTATCCTTTACAACAAATCCAAACAGTGTCTACTTTCACCATCCAAATGGCTAGTGCTTCCAAAAATTAAAACAAAAATCCCCGTTAATGCCCCTTCTCATAGTCTTGGAATTTGCTTAACAATTCACCACCAGCTTGTAGTTGGAGAAATCCGTAAACCCCTCCACAAGGCCCCTATCCTTTCTGTGGCTTGGTTGTATTTCTCCAAGATTCTCAGAGCAAATTTGATCTCCCTTAAAAATTCTCATCCTCTAGCTTTGTATTCCTGATGTTCTCAAGGATAACCATCGACAGAGTCTCACTCTAGCTAGCTGTTACAAAAACCTTTCATTCAGAAGAAGGCAAGAGGTTTCAGCCCTCTCATTCACACACTTCATAAACAACAAGACTTTGCTCAAGCCTTCCCTCCAGGAAGGTATTCCGGCTTTTTAGAAACCACTTTGCAATAGCAGAACCATTCCCTTCCAAAGGACCTTGCAGAAAAATTAGGAATTTCACAGCATAGGAGAAAAGGCTGGGAAAAACCGATGTCATTGCATGGACTCATCAATTCAGTCCACATTTCAAAACAGCAGCTAATGCTTTCTTAAAACACAGACCTCAAAAATCCCTTCAGGATTGCGAGCAATTAAAAGGGAAAACATAACACCCCTAGCTCCCCATAAGATTCTGACGGATCTGAAAAACAGAACTGAGTCAGAGATACAGAGGCTGGACTGCTGGAATAGGAAAATGGCTTGTCTCCTCGGGGCCTAATTCTTTCCTCTCCAACAGTTCCTTTTACATTCAAGAGGCCATGCAGAGATGCCCCCCTGCAGGTTTTCGTTTTTTAAAGGAAAGCCTGTCTGCCTCTCCCTCGTCCCCATGATACTCACGGCAGCTGCCTTAGCTGGAATAAGTCCTCCTCCATGTCCGCGCTGCGCCAGGACGAGCCCTTTTCATGGCCCTTACATGGTGTTGGTGGATGACGAGCGGTCGGGGTTTCAGCACCGGGGTGCTGGACAGCTCCCGCGCCGCTTCCTCCCTCGGCGGCAGCTGTTCGGGGGAGGGAGCCGCCGGGGACCTGCCCACGAGACAAAGCCGCCGCCGCCAGGAGAGTGGGCGGAGAGGAGGAGGCGGAGGGCAGAGCGAGCGGCGCGGGGAGAGGGGGCGGGGAGAGCCCTTCTGGTTAGAGGAATTTACAGGCTTTCTGTGGTTGGCGATGTTTTCCTGGGTGCCTATAGGGCACAACGGCCTGTGAAATGGCTGTCGAGGTACCAATGAGCACTCTTTGGTTGAGGACGCCTCTCCAAATGTTTATTTGTAGGGATTCATTAATGTTGTTATCAGTGTAATATTCTTGAAACCCAGGCTGGTATAGCAAATGAAGGGAATGAAAATTTCAAAGACATAGCCATGCATTAAAATACTGTTAATTGAGCACCTACTGTGTGCCAGGCACTGTGATAGGCACTGGACTTATGCAAGACAAGTTAGACATGCCATTGTCATCATGGAGCTGTCTAATGAAATTAATCAAGAAAAAACAATGTAAGTTGAGTATGAGAAGGCAAAGATCACTCATTCATTCATTCATTCATTCATTCAGCAAACAAGCATTATTGAGTGATTCCTACAGCCCTGACAGTGGGGAATCAAAGATTAATAAAACCAAATCCCTGCCTTCAAAATCCTCCCTATATATGGTTTCCCCATCCTCTTCCAGCTACATTGTCTACCCTCTTTAGAACGTAAGCTCCGAAATGATTTGCTGATGTACCCCAAGGGCCTAGAACAATAAAACTTTATTTATGGACATTGAAATTGGAATTTAATATCCCTCACTAAACTCAACCCCAGGGCTTTGCATGGTGTACACTCAATACATGCCTGTTAAACTGAAAACAAACTGATCTTTCATTTCGGGTGAGTAGGGATTCAGTATCTATTTAAAGCCATGGAGAGCAAGGGTAATGATTTCTATTAGAGCTGGCAAGTTGGGGGTCCATTGGTAGTGTGTCCAACTCGTCCTGATCTGCCCAGGACCTTGAGCTTTAGCACTGAAATTTCCAAGTCCTGGGAAGCCCTGAGTCCCAGGCAAGCCTTGACAGTTGGTGACTCGACAACCATAAGCCAGATCCACAGAGAGATGAGTTTTGAGTAGCCTGAAGGGTTAACAAGAATACTTTTAAGTGTAAAGATTCAAAACTATGAGACTCTTAGGAGCAAGCATAGGAGCAGATCCTTATGACCTTGAGTTAGGCAGTGGTTTCTTAGACACGACATCAAAAGCACAAGTGACAAAAGAAAAATTTAGATACATTGGACTGGATCAAAATTAAAAGCTTTTCTGCCTCAAAGGATGCCATCAAGAAAGTGAAAAGACAACCCACAGCATGGGAAAAAATACTTGCAAATCATATACCTAATGAGAGACTTACTTCAAACAATATAAAGCACTCTTACAGCTCAATAATAAAAAGACAAATAATGTAATTTAAAAATGGACAAATAATATGAATAGACATTTCTGCAAAGGAGATGTGTGACTAGCTGGGGCGCCTGGGTGGCTCAGTTGGTTAAGTGTCTGACTCTTGATTTCGGCTCAGGTCCTGATCTCAGAGTTGTGAGATCTAGCCCCACACAGGGCTCTGCCCTCAGCGGGAAGTATGCTTGAGATTCTCTCCCTCTTCCTTTTCCCCCCTCCCCCAGCACATGATCGCTCTTTCTCTCCGTTTCTCTCTCTCTCAAATAAATCAAATCTTTTTTAAAAAGTGTGTGACTAGCCAATAAGCCCTTGAAAAAATGCTTAACATCATTAATCATTAGGATAATGCAAATCAAAACAACAACGAGATACCACTTCATACCCACTGGAGTGGCTAGAATTAAGAAGACAGTTGATAACTAGTGTTGGTGAGGATGTGGACTGGACATTCCCCTCATACGCAGCTGCTATAGGAAACAGTTGGGTGATTTCTCAAAAATCTAAACACAGAGTGACCTTATGACCCAGCAATATCACTTGTAGGTATATACCCTAAAGAAATGAAAACACGGCATGCACAAAATTTGTACACAATGTTCATAGCATCATTATTCATAATATCAAAAAGTGGAAACACTCAAAAGTTCATCAAGTGATCATCAAATTATACACTTAAAAAGAGTGAATTGGAGACACCTGAGTGGCTCAGTCAGTTGAACGTCCAACTCTTGATTTCGGCTCAGATCATGATCTCGGAGTTGTGAGTTCCAGCCCCACATAGGGCTCCGGGCTCAGCACTGAGTCTGCTTGAGATTCTCTCCCTTCCTTTCCCTCTGCTCCTCCCCCTGCTCATGCTGTCTCTCTCTCCGTTCCCCCCCCAAATAAATAAAATATTAAAAAAACCCAAAACCCCGAAACAAACAAAAAGAGTGAATTGTGTGGTATGTCACTATACCTCAATAGAGCTGTTCCTTTTAAAAAAAAGTAACTTTCAATAATTTTTAATAATAAATACTAAAATTTGACTTCCAACTTTTTTCAACATTTAAACAGAGAGGTTTCACATAACAGGATTATCAGCTTCTTGGGGAAGAGGGACGCAGTGTTCCTCCACCCGGTCTGCCTTTCTCTCTGGCCACTAGGAAGTCGTGCCTCCAAGCAGCCAGCCCAGCATTATCAAGGGTACAACAAGCTTCACACATTTAGCTTCCCTCACTGCCCTCTAGAGACTTTTGAGGTACTCCTGAAAACTGGGAGAACAGTCCTTGGTGCATAGTAAGTATTTTAAAAATCCTAAAAAATTAATGTTTTCTCTTCTTTCTTAGAAATATGGTTACATTTTTCTAAAGCAGTGGTTTCCGCCTTTGAGTGTGAGTGAGCCACCCCCAGAGGCTTGTTAGCATGCAGATGGTTGGGTACCACCCCCAGAGTTTCTAATTCAGCAGGTCTGGGGTGAGGCCCGAGAGTTTCCATTTCTAACAGGTTCCCAAATGATACTGATGCTGTTGGTCTAGAGACCACACTGAGAACCTGTGTTCTGAAGTTCTACCTGGATGAGATTACCAGCCAAGAAAAATACGACCCATGTTTGTTTATACCTCTGATCTTTGAGGCATCCTTGAGCAGATATGAATATTATAAAGGCAGTTACTTCCAGCTAACCACATTATCCATCTGTCCGGGAAATGGGGGCATGCCAAAAGCCAGATGGGTTTTATTTCACATCAGAGTAATGCATCATGATCTCTTCTCAGAGATTCTTAAAACAAAATCTATAGGGGCTGGAATGAAGACTGACAAGCCACGCCGTAGCCTGAAATACTGAATATACATTTACGTGCTATGAACAAGTGATTCTATCCTGTGTTCTGAACCCTATTATTATTAAGACAATATTCCACCAGTTATAAAATGGCACTTAATTTTTTAAAAGGAAGCCTGTGGATTTAAATTCATAAAGAGGTTTGTCTTTTTTTTTTTTTTTCCTTTGGAACTGAAATTGGATAAAAAACCAAAAGGGGCAAATAAGCCTTCGGTGGTAGATCCCTGCTCTGCTAGCCATGCTGGTAGGATGGCATTTCCACCTGGAGTCATTCCCAGGTCCCTGGCGAATGCTGGGAGTGCTGGGAGCTGTTAATTACCGACTGACTTTACCCAGGAGCCAGTAGAAAAGGGAGGCTTGGCTCTTCATACCCTTGTATAGAGAAAACCTGCCTAGTTTTCCTGAATAGGGAAAAACCCAGCTCTCCTTCCTGTGTTTCTCTTTTACTTTTCAAACTACTAGCACATTCACTGCACTTCTGTTAGCAGATTTCTCATAGCATCATTTCCCACACCAAGCAATTGTCTGTAACACCAGCTGGATGTCTTAGAATTTAACTCAACCCTGACACCATTTACCGGGAGATAATGTCAGATCCTACAGGTTAAGGGCTCAATCCCATAGGACTGCTTCCACCTCACTACAGATAACAATCACAATTAGGTTACCCACAACTTCTGTCCAATTTGGCTACAAAGTGGAGGTTCCCATGACCCTTCCTCGGGTTCAATTAATGTGCTAGAGTGACTCACAGAACTCAGGGAAACAATTCCTTATGTGTATCGGTTTATTAAAGTATATGATAAAGAATACAGATGAACAGCTGGATGAATAAATACATAGGGTGACGACTGGGAAGGTCCCAAATGTGCAGGAGCTTCTGTCCCTATGGAGTTGGGGTCCATTGGCCAACCTGGAAGCTCTCCAAACCCCTACTGTTGGGATTTTGTGGAGGCTTCCTCATATAGGCATGATCAATTATTAACTCCATTTCTAGCCCCTTTCCCCTCTCCGGAGGATGGGAGATAGAGCTGAACATTCCAACCTTCTAATCATGGCTTGGTCTTTCCGGTGACCAGCTCCCATCCAGAGCCCATTCAGAATCACTTCAATAGAACGAAAGATGCTGCTAGTGCTATTATCACATAGGAAATCACAAAGGTTTCAGGAGCCTTGTGCCAAGAAACTGGGGGCAGATACAAACGCTTTGGAAAACTATCTGGCAGTTTCTTGAAGCAATGTGCTAAGATCTTACAGGATTACTGTTTGAATAGGAGTGGGTGACTTTGAATGCCATTCTTTTTTTTTTTTTTTTAAGATTTTATTTATTTATTTGACGGAGAGAGACAGCCAGCGAGAGAGGGAACACAAGCAGGGGGAGTGGGAGAGGAAGAAGCAGGCTCCTAGCGGAGGAGCCTGATGTGGGTCTCGATCCCAGAACGCCAGGATCACGCCCTGAGCCGAAGGCCTGGGACGCTTAACCGCTGTGCCACCCAGGCACCCCTTGAATGCCATTCTTACTGGGGAGAAACAAAGAAAGGATTCCAGTCACTGTTTGACAAGACATAAATTTATCAAATAGGAGGAAGTGTACACAATTAACTATATCCAATTTCTAAAAAGCCTATAGGGGCTTGCTAGTTTAAGAAAGTAAATATACAATAAACACAAGTAAGAAAGTAAATATACACGGTCATATAAATTGGGTCATGATTACTGCAGTTGCCTTTTGCAAATTATTTTTATAAAGGACTTACATTGAAGAGTTACCCAGAAAGGGTTAAATGTGGGCTCAATATTGTCAGGCTCTAAGGTGGTAAGAGGAGCTTAAAAGCCGAGTTTTAGGATTTCTCTGGAGACTGGACATCAACCAGGATATGAGTTACAAAGGTTGAAATAATTCAGAACTACTGCTTACAGAAAGACAAAATCATACATATATTCTTCTCTTAAAAATTGGTTTTTTAGGGGTGCCTGGGTGGCTCAGTCGGTTAAGCGTCTGCCTTCAGCTCAGGTCATGACCCAGGGTCCTGGGATGGAGCCATGTATCAGGCTCCCTGCTCACCGGGATCTGCTTCTCCCTCTCCCTCTGTTCTCTCTCTCTCTCTCAAGTAAATAAATAAAATATTTTTTAAAAATTATTTTTTCTAATTGTAAAAGAAATAAATGATCATTATAGAAATTCAGATAACATGCAAAAGCATTCAGAAGAAAATAAAAATTATTACTATATACCACAAACAGATAACGAGAGTTACCGCTTTGGGGGTATATCCTTCTGGTCATTTTTTGATGCTGGGACACCCATACATAAATATCTTTTTGTAAATTTGAGATTATATTTGTCTTATGGAGGCTTGCTTTTTTCATTTTTCACAAGCTTCTAATGAACATTTCTAACCAAAAGGAATGTCAATTTTGATACTGTTTCCCCTATGTTTTTCAGGTTTTAAATTTTTAATTATTTTTTGAATAAATAATGCATGCCCATGGTACAAAATTCACAAAGGACAAAAGGATGTCTTTCCCTGTTCTCAGTAACATAGTTTCCCTACAAGAGGCAAACAGTGTTCCCAGTTTCTTGGTTCTCTCTATATTTATAAACAATTTTTATTCTCTCCCACAAATAACAGTATTCCATTTCACTGCCCTACACCTTACTGTTTTCTCTCAACGTCTTAGAATCTTCCTTGTCAGTCCACAAAGAGCTGGTTCATTATTTTCACACTACACAGTACTCTCCTGTGTGGGGTTACTATAATTTTGCTGACTATTTAGGTTGCTTCCAATCTTTTAGTATTAGCAACACGACTGCAATAAATATCTTTATTCTTATGTATGTCTGATAAATATTTAGGTCAAGAATATACAGATTTGGGGGGCACCTGGGTGGTACAGCGGTTAAGCGTCTGCCTTCGGTTCAGGGCGTGATCCCGGCGTTATGGGATCGAGGCCCACATCAGGCTCCTCTGCTATGAGCCTGCTTCTTCCTCTCCCACTCCCCCTGCTTGTGTTCCCTCTCTCTCGCTGGCTGTCTCTATCTCTGTCGAATAAATAAAAATAAAAAATCTTTAAAAAAAAAAGAATATACAGATTTTTAATTTTTCTAAGTAGTTCAAATTGCCTTGGATGGAGATACTCATTTACACTCCCACAGGGATCCCCAAGATTGCCTGTTTCCTCATATAATTGCCATCACTGTGTGTTATTGTATTTTTCATGCTTTCAATCTGATATACTTTCAATCAGAGAAAGAGAGAGACACAGAGACTCATTTTTAGGGTATTAGCTCATGATTGTGGAAGTTAGCAAGTTCAAAATATTCAGGGTGGGCCAGCAAGGCAGAGACCTAGAGAAGAGTCAATATTAAAGTTCAAGTCTGAAGGCCATCTGCTAGCAGAATTCCTGCTTGCTTGGGGGACATCAGTCTCTTTGTTCTATTCAGACCCTCAACTGATTAGATGAGACCCACCCACATTAGGGAGGATAATCTATTTTACTCAAAGTCTACAGATTTAAATATTACTCTCACCCAAACATCCGGAATGATGTTTGACCAAATATCTGGGCACCATGACCCAACCAAGTTAACATATAAAATAAACTATCACATCCAGGGGAAAAGATGAATTGCTTAAGTTCACACAGCCAGCCAGATGGAAGTTTTGCTCTATATGTAGAACCAAGGATCTCTTCATTTAAGCCCAGTTCAGACCTGTGGTTTTAATACTAGTAACACTTACATTTGGTTCCCCAGAGGGTCCAGTTTAAGCAGAGAAACCCTTTTCACCTCTGTTAAACAGTTAGAAATCTGAGCTAGTGCTTATCCTTCACCCCATCCCCTTCTGGTCCTGGAGTCAACTCATAAACTCATCCGGGGAGGAGGGAGAATTAGCCTCAAGGACGTGTTGCTGACACGATGAGGGCCAACTGTGTGGTCAGAGGACTTCTGGGAAAAACATAACAGAAGAATGCAGGAGAGTCCTGGAGTGCTGTTTGAGGCAGAATTAACCCATTTTTGAGCCATTTTGTTGTTGTTATTATGTTTTTTGTTTTTTGGGGTTTTTTGGGGGGGGGTGTCTACGAAACAACCATGTAAGAAAAAAAAATAACAAAATTCTGCTAAAGCTTATATCCTTCTGTTTTTATTTTCTCTGCCTGGAAATAAAAGCAAGTGTTTCATACACATGAAAGGATCTTCTTGTGTTTCCAGAACGGACATGTAGGCCCAAAGCTGAGGAAAAAAGGCACCGAGTGCTACATAATCTAAGTTCAGAGAGTTGCCAGCCAGAGCTAGCCACTGGGGCCAGTCCTGCCCTCGGATTTACTGAGAGGGGTTGGGTCGGTGTGACTTTTGAGAAGAGGAGCACCCGGCTCTCTACTAGTGAGAATACCTGAAGGAAAAGTCTGTGTCAAACCCTGCAACAAGTTCTAAAAACTGGAAAGGAATTCAATGCTTTTTTTCATAGTTTACCTATCTGTTAGGAAAATACAGCACAATGATAACTTTTAAAAATATTAAAAAGACGCCTAACTGGATTCTAGATCTTTCTTGTGGCTTTGTGTGACAATATGATTACAATTTCTGAGGTCTGTCTTCTGAGACACAGGGTTGCTAGGAGAGGGGGTGGGAAAGGTATTCAGAGCTGGACTTCTCCTCTCTCTCCAGGTCACTCCTTCCCCTGGAGTCTGGGAGAAGACTTTTTTTTTTTTAAGACTTTATTTATTTATTTGACAGAGAGAAAGACAGCCAGCGAGAGAGGGAACACAAGCAGGGGGAGTGGAAGAGGAAGAAGCAGGCTCCCAGCGGAGGAGGGAGCCCGATGCAGGGCTCGATCCCAGGACCCTGGGATCAGGCCCTGAGCCGAAGGCAGATGCTTAAGGACTGAGCCCCCCAGGTGCCCCAAGGGTGAAGACTTTTGAATCACCTTTGAGTTTTAAATTCAAAAATAAACAGGACAGTGATTTAAATATTGAAATGAGATGGATCTTTGAAAGTAGCTACATAGTTGCGTTATTTAGGGACCTACCCCGTGGTGTGAAAGGAGGAGATCCGACTTAGTATGGGTGGGGGCAGTTGGAAAAATAGTGCTTCAGGTTTTTATCCCACGGAATTTAGGATCTCAAATAAACCATTTCCCTGCAAAATAATCCCAGTAGCTGAAGGTTGCCAAAGACGCTGACAGATGACCTTGTGATCTCCTAGGATGCTGCAAATCCTTGATCCGCCTGATGGATGTTAGAGCAGGCACAGCCTTGTTCCTGGCAGCAGCTATCATCATAAATTAGTAATATATCCTTACTTTTAAGAACTTCGATTAGTCAATGATAGCCACACCCCTACTGGTTAGAGGAGCAGCAAGGACCAGGCAGCAGGCATTGTTACCTTCATGGAATGTGGAGTACAGATCTTTCTTATACGGGGCTACATTCCCATAAACCCATCACAGATTGAAAATATCCCAAGTCAAGGGGTGCCTGGGTGGCTCAGTCATTAAGCATCTGCCTTCGGCTCAGCGCGTGATCCCGGGGTCCTGGGATCGAGCCCCACATCGGGCTCCTCCACTGGGAGCCCGCTTCTTCCTCTCCCACTCCCCCTGCTTGTGTTCCCTCTCTCGCTGGCTGTCTCTGTCAAATAAATAAATAAAATCTTAAAAAAAAAAAAAAGAAAATATCCCAAGTCGAAAATGCGTTTAATACACCTGCTCTACTGAACGTTGCAGCTTAGCCTAGCCTACCTTAAACGGACTCAGAACACTTATGTTAGCCTACAGTTGGGCAAAATCATCTAACACAAAGCCTATTTTATAATAAAGTGTTGATTCTCTCTCCTAATTTAATTGAGTACTTTACTGAAAGTGAGAAGCAGAATGGGTGTACGGGTGCAGAATGGCTGTAAGTGTATTGTTGTTTACCCTCTTGGTCGCCAGGCTGACTGGGAACTATGGCTGGCTGCCGTTGCCCGGCATCATGAGAGAGAGCATTGAACTGCGTATTGCCAGCCCAGGAAAAGATCAAAATGCAAAATTTGAAATAAGGTTTCGACTGAATGCACGTAGTTTTCACACCATTGTAACATCAGAATATTGTCAGATCATCATAAGTTGGGGGACTGTACTATTATTACTCAGGGAGTCATTGGAAGAATTAAATTGAGATAAGGCATATAAAATGGTCAAAAACTTGTGAATTGATTGACTATACTCTGTACATGCTAAATACTTAAAATAGTCTGGTATGTAGACTTCTGAGCATACTTATCTGTTGGGATGGCAGGATATTCATTAGGCTACGGTAGCAGTTCTCAAAGTATAGTTGCAGGACCCCATTTTAAGGACCTTCTCAGAGGGTTATTGAGGTCAAAACTATTTTCATAATAACACTAAAACTTTTTTTATTTGCCTTTTCCACTGTCATTCATTCATGAGTGTACCCTGGAGTTTTCCAGAGGTGAGGTCACAGCTTCAACGTCAAATGGAACGTATGGTTTGGTATTCTTGGATTTTAAAACTTTTCTCAGCCTTGATCAGTGGTTGCCAAGGACTGGAGGTGGGTGGAGGAGTGAACAAAGGGACAGGCAGTAATTTTATTTGGGGTGGGGGTGAAGGTTCTATATCTTGTTTGTGGTAGTGGTTATGAGACTATGCATTTCCCAAAATTCACAGAACCAAATATAGGTGAATCTTATTGTATAAATGATATTTCAGTTAAAAAAAACAAAATTATTTCTCGATTTTAATTTTTTTTTTTAAGATTTTATTTATTTATTTGACAGAGATAGAGACAGCCAGCAAAAGAGGGAACACAAGCAGGGAGAGCGGGAGAGGAAGAAGCAGGCTCCTAGCCGAGGAGCCTGATGTGGGGCTCGATTCCAGAACGCCGGGATCACGCCCTGAGCTGAAGGCAGACGCTTAACCGCTGTGCCACCCAGGCGCCTCTCTCGATTTTAATTTCTAATAGCCTAAATATACTTAGATATAACCCACATAAACAAAAGATCTCAGTAATTTTTAAGCATACCAAAGCGTCCTGAGACCAAAAACTTTGAGAACCACTGAGCTCTAAAGCATTGATTTCTTTACTAAAGCAGGTGCGATCACTTGCTCTGGAGTTGGGGAGAGTGATTAAAAGGGAGTGCAAATTCTCTCTGGCTCTAAGGTTCTAGAAGCTGTGTTGTCCAGCGTGGCAGCCACTGGCCACGTGCGGCTGTTGAGCCATGAAAAGCACCTGGTTCAAATAGAAATGTACTTAGTACAAAAAAAAAGTAAATGATCTCGTTAAAAACTTTTATAAAGAAATGACAATATTTTGTACATAGCGGGTCAAGTAAAAGCTATTATTAATATTAATTTCATCTTTTTTTTTAACTTTCACGTGGCTATTAGAAAATTTAAAAATGTGGCCTCCGTTATATTTCTACGGGACGGCGCTATTCTGGAGACACAGAGACTTTCCTTCCACCACTCACAAGCTACTTACTACCTCCTGTGAAGCGTGGGTTACGTTAAGGTTGGTGTGAAGGTTGAAGGTGATTAATGCATGTGACGTACTTAGCAATGCACGTAAGTAAACAGTAAGTTCGGTGGCTACTACCCAAGGCCTCCATCTCTCTTACTGATGCCGTCAGAGGTAGGGCCGGAGTGCTCATTAAAGGCCCTTCCCCTGCGACCTATTTACACTCTGATGAGACAATCATAACTAAGGGTGGCCGAGGCCTGATCCCGCTTTCGGGCGGGACTGCCCTCTTCATAAACAAAAAAATTAAAATAGTTACACGAGCTGTAAATGGGACATCCGTATTTAAAATGCACGGAGCCGGAGCAAAAGTTTTGAACACCCACCGGGCTGCGGGCCGCAGGGCCTCCCTTGGTAACCGACGCCGGCGCCGGTTGCTAAGCGGGAGAAGGGAAAACAAGGATGTGGTCCTTCGGCTCTTGTTCTCCGGCGGCAGCTGCTTCCGGTTCTCCGGGGAGCCGGTCCTTCGTCCTACCTTCCCCGGAGGAGCTGGGACTGCGGCTGCGGGTTCCGCTGCCTCGGGAGCCTCCGGAGCCCTTGGTCCCGCGCGGTGGTAGCGGCGGGGGCGGCGGCGGGTCTCCCGCGCGACCGCGATGCTGAGCTCCCGGGCTCAGGCGGCGATGACCGCGGCCGACCGGGCCATCCAGCGCTTCCTGCGGACGGGGGCGGCCGTCAGGTGAGCCTTGGGGGGCGGGGCGGCCCGAGAGGCCGGGGCCAGGGTCCCCAGCCTGGGCCTGCGGCGGCGGCCTTTCACGGCGCTGGCAGGAGCGAGCATTCCGGAGGCTTCTGCGTCGGGCTTGGTTGGAGGCCCAGATCCCGAAGCGCGATGGCGGATGGGCCTCCAGGCCCTCCAGTTCTTCGGCAACGCCAATTCTGTCAGCCGTTCCCAGTTCTGCTACCGCCCCAATTTCTCAGTGCCCTGCCCCCCACCTGCCAGTGCCTCCTCCAGCCCCGTCCTTGTCCCCAGAACTTCCAGACACCCTCAGGCTTGTCAAAGCCCCGAATTCTGCCAATGCCCCTGAGACCTCTCAGTGCCGCGCAGGCCTTTCAGGACCCGTTAATTCTTTCAGGGTACCCCCAATCCTTCTGGGCCCCCCCAGTGATGTCATTCCCTGGGCCGCCAGCGTCCCCCAGTCTTTCCCAGCACCCCAGTCCTGCCGTGGTTCTCACAGCCCTTCAAAGCGACCCAGGTCTGCTAGCCCTTCCCCCTTTTGTCAGTACCCCTATTCCTGTCATCCCCCCATCCCCCAGTTAAGCCAAGGATCCCTTATTCTGTGTGGGTCCTCAGTCTTATTAGTGAATCTCTGTCTTGCAAGGGTCCAGGAACAGATCAGGACCCCTTAACCTGTAAAGGCTTCCAGCCCCATTAAGATCTCCCATTCCTGCTAGGAACCCCAATAGTATGGGCCCCCAATCCTGTCAGGGTCCCTATTTCCCTTCTTTTCTTCATCCTCCCACCGGCTCCAGTCTTGAGAGCTGAACACTGCACCCCCATTACTGACCCTAAATGGCTGAGACCTGTTGCTCAGCCTAGCTCCTTTCTCTGGAACTGGAGCAGGTTTAACGAGCTTATTATTCCAGGGCCGGGAGCCCTCAATGGCTCTCCTGTCCAGTGCCCCCATTCTGTAGATGGGAAACAGGCCTTGAGATGGCTTTGCCTGTGGCCCTACAGCTGACCTCACAGTCGAGCTGGGGGAGAAGACGTCTTTTTACTCCCAGACCTCACTGCTCTCCTTGTGTTGTCATTTTGCAGAGGAACGGGGGTTTCCAGAGTCACCAAATTTCACTGGGTTTTTTTCCCATACCTTCCTGAGGACCTGGGCAGGTCCTCTCTCCCATCCCTTCGACACTCTGTCCTTCAGTTTCCCTCACGAGGTTTATGGTTTTAAGCACAAACGTGGCATGAGTTCAGATCCACGCCGCCTCACTCACTCTGACCAAGTCGGCTACATCGCTTCCACGAAGATGATAGGGGCGCCTGGGTGGCTCAGTCGGTTAAACGTCTGCCTTCAGCTCAGGTCACGATCCCAGAGTCCTGGGACCGAATCCCCTATCGGGCTTCCTGCTCAGCAGAGAGTCTGCTTCTCCCTCCCTCTGCCCCTCCCCGTGCTCGTGCCCTCTCTTTCTCAAATAAATAAAGAAAATCTTTAAAAAGAAAAGAAAATGAAGATGATCATAGAACCTATCTCTGTGGGATTGTTTTCAGGATGGGATAAGATTGTCACAGTGCCTGGCATAGAGTCCTTATATGTTATATATAACACCCTTATATGTTAGTGTTTGCTTGGGGGATTTAAAGCGGTTGCAAAGTGCTTTAGAATTTCAGCGATGGTTCTTTTTAATCTTTCCAAGCACTTTTGGTAATACACCTGTTGTGTGGAAGTCAGCACAATAATGCAGTAAGAAATTCAAGGATAACGTTCACGAACGAAATTGAGATGATAATACTTAATAATCGTAGCCGCTAACATTTATTAAGCCCTTAACTTTGCCTCCTCTGCTCTAGCACTTATTCGATTCTCAGAACTCCATGAGCTAAGTCTCCTGGTCGTCCCCATTGTACACATGACAAAGCTGAGCCTGAGAAGGTGAAATAATGCCCTAAGGGATAGCAGAGCCAGAATCGAGCCAGATTAACGCAATGCCCCTTTTTTTTTTTTTTTTTTTTTTTTTTTTTTTTTAAAGATTTTATTTATTTATTTGACAGAGAGAGACAGCCAGCGAGAGAGGGAACACAAGCAGGGGGAGTGGGAGAGGAAGAAGCAGGCTCCCAGCAGAAGAGCCTGATGTGGGGCTCGATCCCAGAACGCTGGGATCACGCCCTGAGCCGAAGGCAGACGCTTAACGACTGCGCCACCCAGACGCCCCTGCAATGCCCCTTTCTTAACCAAGTTCTGTGTGTGTTCTATTGACTCTGTCTTCAGAGAACAAAGAGTTATTTGGAATTCAGTTATCAGTTCTGCATTACATTAGTTATGACATTAGGAAGATGTTGGTTGTTGTAGACGAGTTAGGAGTATCACTAGTGACTCTTCACGGAGTTGATGTTGACTGGGCTGAGCTCAAAACAATATTCGTATGATCCAAATATTGGAATAAGAATATATTACACATATACATATCGAACACATATGTACTGGTATATATTGCACATATATATTTATTCACACACATATCGTTTTTCTTATTTGGTGGAAATATATAACTTTGTATAAAAACAGGGTTTTAAATTGCTGAAGTGTCTTCATTTGTAGTAAAAGCATAACTTCAGTGCTTAAGTTAAGCCTCAAGTTAAGAAATTTTTAAGTTAGTAAAGATTTAGAAGATCATTTATGCTATTGTATGCCTCCTCTCTGTTTAATAATCCAAAGGATAAATTCATTTCTGTATGTTTTCTCCAGTATCCAATCATTCAGTAAATACTCTTAGGAACCTCTTAGGTGCCAGGCATGCTCTAGAGACCTGGGATATGTCAGTGAGTAAAACAGACAAAGATCCCTGGCCATGGGGACTTTGCTCTCCAGTGAGGGACACAGATAATAACTGTAGTTAATAAGTGAATGTTATGGGAGAAGGTGGTAAAAAGAAAACTGCAGAACTGGGTAGAAGGGACCAGGAGTGCAGGTTCTCATTGTCGGTTAGAAGTGCAGGGGAGGTGAGAGAGAGCCATGCAGTGATCCGGGGACAGGGGAGGGGGGGCATTCCAGGCAAAGAGAGCGGCTGTGCAAAGGCCCTGAGGTAGCCAGTGTGGCACCAGCATGAGAGGCAGAGTAAGGGGAAAACCTTGGCTCCCCCTCTGAGTGAGATGGGGCTTCTGTGCTCTGACTTAGGTAAATTTTAAATCCTAATGTCTGAACATGCTAAGTTTCAAGACATAATCCTGTACTGTATTATGACTTCAACTTGAAAGTTAGGCGTTGAGTGGGCCAGTCGCTTACTTCGATGAAACAGTATCTCTTCGTACTTGTATCTGTACTTACTCCTGCTGCATTTGTTATGAGGGAAGCCCGTAAACTGTGAATTTTCCTTTCTAGATACAAAGTCATGAAGAACTGGGGTGTCATAGGTGGAATTGCTGCAGCTCTTGCCGCGGGAATCTATGTGATTTGGGGTCCTATTACAGAAAGAAAGAAGCGTAGAAAAGGTAAGAATGAGGTCATTGCGGGGCGCCTGGGTGGCACAGCGGTTAAGCGTCTGCCTTCGGCTCAGGGCGTGATCCCGGCGTTCTGGGATCGAGCCCCACATCAGGCTCCTCCGCTATGAGCCTGCTTCTTCCTCTCCCACTCCCCCTGCTTGTGTTCCCTCTCTCGCTGGCTGTCTCTATCTCTGTCGAATAAATAAATAAAATCTTTAAAAAAAAAAAAAAAAAAGAATGAGGTCATTGCGTCATAGTCTGTAGACTTGACCCAACCCTTCACTGTCCCAAAACAGTACCAAAAGGGGAGGGCGGGTTTTTTTTGTTCTCTTATATCTCCGGTTTTTGGACAGTACTTTCTTTTAAGCAGAAATTAATTTTAATGGCTCATTATTTTAGACCTTAAAGTGCAAAGATTTCTGTTCCTCCCCCTCTAAAATCTCGAGTGTGAGACATGCTGTGTCATGAAGAAGTTCACGTGGCTTAATTGTCAGACCGTTCTCCTTCGTATGGTGCTTGCGTTATTCCGTAGTACGGCTGGCTGACTGCGTGATGCGTTTGTGGCTTCATTGACAAGCTGCTCGTCAGCTAGTAGGAGTTTCCAGTTAGCGTCCTGAATACAAAATTCTATTTCCTTATTTTAAACCATGCCCCCTTTCGTAAATGCTACTCTCCTGATGCTGATTAAAATTCAGCCACAAGCGAACAAAAGGGATCGAAAAAGCAAAATGTTGGTCATTGTTAAATCTGGGGGTGGTTATGATTGGGGTTGATTATATACCCTCTCTTCTTTTATGCATCTGTGAGAACTTTCATAATCAGAAGTTTTTTTTTAAAAGTTTCAGCAGAAGAGGGAAGTATGTCAGATTTTGTTACTGTCTTTGCAGAAAGACTGACCAAATTGCTATGGTGATGTCTTTTGCACTGATGACAAGAACGAAATCATTGTCCTGGGGAGCAACAAAAGAACAGTTGTTTTCTTGTGTTCTGACGTTGCTTTCTTATCAAAGGAGAGAGAGAATGGAAGAGAGATGTTACGAAGTGTTTGTGTACATTCAGCGTAAATCAGACTGTACCAGACACCAGGGTGGCGGTCCGCAGTAACCCACGGCAGGGGGCCTGTCCTTCTGACGCTTACAGTCTTCTGAAGGAGCAGCACTAGGGCCAGGCCCCGGTACAGACAGACCGCCTGCCTCCCGATGTCTGTGGATAAGGACTTTCTGAGATTGGGATTTTCATTGTCAGGTTCCGGTGCAGAAACTCTGGCTCCCGAATGGGAGAGAAGGAAAGAGTTGATCCAATGTGATGTGCTTCTCTCTCCTTCCCCCCGCTTTTTTCAGGGCTGGTGCCTGGCCTCGTCAACTTAGGGAACACCTGCTTCATGAACTCCCTGCTGCAAGGCCTGTCTGCCTGCCCTGCTTTCATCAAGTGGCTGGAAGAGTTTACCACCCAATACACCAGGGATCAGAAGGAAGCCCCCCCACACCAGTATTTATCCTTAACGCTGCTGCGCCTCCTCAAAGGTACCTAGCTGGGAACTTAAAGGGGATTGTGTGCAATTGGTTTTTTTTAAAGATTTTATTTTATTTCTTTGACACAGAGAGAGACAGCCACTGAGAGAGGGAACACAAGCGGGGGGAGTGGGAGAGGCTGAAGCAGGCTCCCAGTGGAGGAGCCCAATACAGGGCTCGATCCCAGGACCCTGGGATCATGACCTGAGCCAGAGGCAGACGCTTAACGACTGAGCCACCCAGGCGCCCCGATTGTGTGCATTTTGAAAGCAGCAGCCCCGACGACAGGCAAAGGGTTAATAGCTTTTGTGTGAAAAAAGATCATGCAGATCGTCCTGAAAAAAACAAAAAACACTAAGGGCCCAGGAGATAAAAACAGCTATTTAAAAAAAAAATTAAAGGTGTAACCATTTATTTAAAAATTGTCAGTTTATTAACAGCTTTTTAGGGAAGAGAACAAATCCACTGCCACTTACGCATTTTGATTCTAAGAAGTACTCTAGTTTATTAAAGTTTAGAAAAAAGAAGCGTCTTAGCCTAAGAAGTAAGGCAGTTTGCAGAAGAAATAGTACAGACTGTATTTAGGTAGATACAAAGAGTATCTGACGGGCATCCAAATATTCAACTTGGCCATCATCAGAGAAATAGAAATAACATAATGGTGAGTTTATCGTTGTGCTGCCTGTCTGCAAAGACTGAAAACTCCACAGTCCTGCCCAGCTGTTGGACGACATGTTCGAACATGCTGGTGGCGGTGTGACCTGGGGCCAGCTTTATGGAGAGCAGCTTGCAACAACATGATGATAGCTTGCAAAGTGTCCAGTACCATTTGACCTAGGAATTCCATTGACCATGATTGACGCTAGCCTGAAATGGAGTTGTAAGAGCAGACGAGTTCAAGAGTGGCTGACCAGCAGCCTGGAGCTGGGGGAGTCGTGGGTTTGGAGAAGTCATCCATCCACCTTCAGTTTTAAACCAGCTTTTTTGCCTGTAGAACTAGTTTTTCCTCCCATAACGTCTCTTAACACCTCGAGGACATTCCACAGGACCAGGATTTGGGAAATGCTGTGATGTGCAGAAAGATTTCCCAGCACCTGGTTACAAACACCTGGTTACAGTGGAGGAGAGCGTGTGGGTGTCCAATAGCAGAATGATTAAGCAGTTACTGGAATATTCTGTAGCCATCATGAATCTTCTTTGTCAAGTATTTGTTGTTGTTCTTTTTAATGTGGGAGAGGCATAGGCTATAATGTTAAGTTTGAAAGAGCAGTGTTCAAAATATGTTGTAATTTGGCTTCAGCAAAGCAAAGATTTCCACAGGTAAAGGTTAGACAGAGAAAGACCAGAATGTTCACCATGGCCAGTTTGGTCTTGCGCAGTTGACAGTTGGGAAACCTCAAAACAAAACAACTGTATTTCTAAAGCTGTCAACAGTAAGCACATATTACTCTCACAGTCAGAAAAAAAATTGGATTTAAAAAACACTTGGCTCGCTATTGCTTCGTGGAGACGTGTTCCCAGGTGATCTCAGCTTGACACAGAAAGCAAGTTCTGCTCTTCTGTATAACAGGCAATTTGAAAGTAATTTCTTCTGCTCCCCTGTTTTAAACGAGTACCATCCCAGAGCGGAAAGCTGAAATGTGGGCGGTATAATGGAGGTTCAGGACGTGTCCTAGCATGACCGCGGTCTCCCCTCTTCACATGCATGACACAGGGCTGGGAACCGGAGCTGTGCCGGGTGGCTGCACCTAGAATCTAGGCTCCCTTCCCTGCCTCTGCTTTTCAGGGTCGTTTATTTTTGAATTTTAGAGATAATTTTTAATTTCACAGGTAACACATGAATACATTCTGGTAAAAAATTAAAGCATCGTGCGTAAGGCGACAGTTACCTTCATCACCACCCCACTCCTGTTCCCCTCGTTTCTTTCCAAAGTAAAATACAAGCGTATCCTTCCAGACCGTTTTCATCACCACCCCACTCCTGTTCTCCTCGTTTCTTTCCAAAGTAAAATACAAGCGTATCCTTCCAGACCGTTTTCTGCGCACTTAAATGTTTCTAAGCACCCATAGAAATTACATGTTGTTTTGTTTGTTTTTTCATAACCAAAGAGCATAATAGTATCCATGTTGGAGAAATGTCCGTTTCAGTACATGTAGCCCTAACGCATTTATTTTTTTCTCTCTGTGAGTTTATCGGTCTATGTCTTCTGTGGGTTGCCTGCTCACTACCATTGCCCAATTTTTTAAAATTATGGTATAATATCCGTAACATGAAATGTACCGTCCTAACCACTGTTCAGTACACATGTGGGTCGCATTAAGTACATTCACACTGTTGGGTAACCATACCTGCTATTCTCTTCACCAGAGCTTTTCCATCATCCCGACCTGAAACCCTGTATCCGTTAAGCAATGACTTCCCATTCTCCTCGATCCCTACACCCTGGAAAGCACTGTCCTCCTTTCTGTCTCTGAGTTTGATTCTGTATCTCGCAGCAGTGGGATCATGCAGTCTTTGTCCTCATGTGTCTGGCTTATTTCACGCAGCATAACGTCCTTGAGGTTCCTCCACTTAATATGAACAGTACCCCATTGTGTGTACTTACTGCGTTTTGTTTGTCCATTCATAAGTCAGGGACATTTGGGTTGTTTCCACCGTTGGCTATCGTAAATAATGCTGCTACGAGCGAGCGTGGGTGTACAAATATCTACTCACGTCCTTGCTTTTAATTCTTACTGGGTATATACCTAGAAGCAGAATTGCTGGATCAGATGGTAATTCTGTTTCATTTTTTTGAGGACTCGCCATACTGTTTTCCAGGGCAGAGGCACCATTTTGCATTCCCCCCCCCCGACAGTGCACGCAGGGTTCCAACTCGCCACTTCCTCGCCAACACTTGTTATTGTCTGTCTTTTTGATAGTAGCTGTCATGGGTGGAAAGTGATCATCTCGTGGTTTTGATCTGCATTTCCCTATAAGTGATGTGGAGCAGAGTTTTCATGTGGTTCTGGCCATTTGTATATTTGTGTTTTTTTGTGTGTTTCTTTTTGTTTTATAAATGTCTATTCAAGTCCCTTGTCCAGTCTGTGTTTTTATTGTTGTGTTTCAGGAGCTCTTAATATGTTCTGGATATCAGTCCCTTATCAGATATGTGATTTGCAAACCTCGTTCACTTTCACAGTTGCACGGTATCCATAACATCAAGATATTATTACTTAGCGCTTTGCCTCCAGGCCTTGTTTTCATAAACAGGCTACAGTGAGTGTTCTTGTTTGTGCTTGTATCGCACACGAGCCTGTGTTTCCCTAGCGTAGATCCTGAGAGAGTCAGATTGCTAGGGTATGAATTGTAGTAGACATTGCCAAATCGCCCCACAACACTTTAGGCAAAATTAGGCTAAAGGACATTAAAATTTTCCTTAGGAGGAAAAAAGCTAACGGACAGGCTGCCTGAGGAGTGGAGGAGGAAGAGGCAGCGGAGGAGGAAGAAGGGAAGTAGGGAAGTACAGTTGCCTTCCTAATGGGCTCTCTTTGTTCTGGAGGGTAAAGGTCTGACTTCAGGCTAGATCTGCCCTGATAAGACGAGCCTCAGGACTTAGCACTGGCTACCAGGGCTGCTGCTTCTCCCCAGCTTACCACCCAGAGTCACCACCACGTTCAGTAGGGATGGAGGTGGCCTTGCTCAGAACCTCCCGAGTCAGAGCCTGAAGTGTTCAAAGGAATGTCTCAAGTTCACGAACTGCAAATCAAAGGGAGATATAGGCTAGCTTAGTTTTCCTGGAGTTAATTGAACTTGGGAAGCTGCCCTGAGGTGACAGTCCCTGTGTTTTTATCTCCCACACTCTAGCAGCACTGGCCCAGTGAAATATGCTGTGGAAGGGGGCGGGCGAGATCAGGAATCAGCAAACTATGGCCCGTGGGCCACGTCTGCACCACTGCCTGTTTTGTCAATAAAGTTTTATTGAAACAGCCGTACCCATGTACTTGCTCTTTACAGCTGCCATCGTGGTAGAGCAGCCGAGTTGGGTAGTTGCTGCAGAGCCCGCAAAGCCGAAAATGTCTCCTGTCTGACCCTTGACAGGAAAAGTTGTCCAATCCTTGATCTAGCTGTAATTATAAACTCATGAGCCCATCACACGTGTATTTTTGTTCATTAGGCTTGATTCTACTTATGATTGAAAAGTAAACTCAGGGGCACCTGGGTTGCTCAGTCGGTTGAGTGTCTGGTTCTTGGTCTTGGCTCAGGTCTTGATCTCAGGGTCATGAGTTTGAGCCCTGCGTTGGGCTCTGTGCTGGGGGTGGAGCCTACATAAAAGAAGAAAAAAAGAAAAAAAAGAAAGAAAAGAAAAGTCAGCCACTCAGCAGCCCCCTTCAGGCTGCCACATGCGTCTTGCTGCTTTACCGTGATAATCAGAAACTCCAGGGCAAAGAGGCACAAGCGAAGGCCCCGTGGCCCCAGAGAGAGTCCTGTAGAGGGGAGTCAAG
This sequence comes from Ursus americanus, assembly GCF_024610735.1. Taxonomy (NCBI): domain Eukaryota; kingdom Metazoa; phylum Chordata; class Mammalia; order Carnivora; family Ursidae; genus Ursus; species Ursus americanus. The sequence goes on along the minus strand of NC_142156.1, from coordinate 8,312,980 downwards.
CACTGAGTGTGGGTTGGACTGGATGACTGTTGAAAGGCCCTCCTGCCCTCAGAATTGTGAGTTAAAACCATTTCATTCAGTAGGACTCTTGCAACAGCTTATATCGATGATGGTAATTCAAATAGCTGAAATCAATTACTTCGTTTAAATGCTACAGGCTCATGAAAAATCACATTCATTCAGGAACCACGCAGTGCCTAACAGCCCTCTAAGCCTCGGGTAAGGCTACAAAGAGGAATAATGAAAGAGCTATAGTTCCAAGGTGAATTTTACAGCGAGATGCTTAATTAGCTTTGATATGTTGTGCGGGGCAGGTTTCCTGGTTTGTTGTTATGCTAGTGAATCTAATAATTGCATTACCTTTTTGGTTTCCAGCTCTGTCCTGCCAAGAAGTCACCGACGATGAGGTCTTAGATGCAAGCTGCTTGTTGGATGTCTTAAGAATGTACAGATGGCAGATCTCTTCATTTGAAGAACAGGTGAACACCCCGTTGGAAATCCTGCCCACTAATGCACTGGGGCCTGCGCTGGCAATGAGGGCTGGAAACTAGCCTCATTGCAGCAGCATGAGGAATAAATGCCAGTGTTGACCTTGCACTTGCCTGGCCAGACCTTGTACATTTCTGTGGCAGTTTAGTATTCTGGGACCAGATCACGAACTTTGTTCCTGTTCTCATGGTCAGAGGAGAGAGACAGCTGTTTCTGTTTTTGTTTTTTTTCACCCAGTAGGTGGAAGGCTTAGCAAGATAGGGTTTAAACAGTTGCCAAAGAGCAAGCCTCTTTTTCGTCCTTGAGTGACTTTGCACTTGATTGGTTGCTAGGGACACCTGGGTCCTTCAGAGGGCGGCAGGTGGCTTTACCTTAGAAGCTTAGAGGTTCAGGGGAGACCCTTTTTTGAACCACACCCTCATTTAAAAAAAGAATCCGGTTTTCAAGGCTAGATTGATTGAAGTGGCCCCCGACCTTGAGCAGCTGTCATGAGCAACCCCAGGGCCTTATTCCAGCCCCTCATACCCCCTTTCCCACAACTACAGAGTCACTGCTGTTTTTGGTCTTGGCCACTCTCCTCCGCCTCAGACCGCTATTATGGACGGCAAGTCTGAGGCCGAAGCTGAGCCAGTGAAGTTGTAGGGACAAGTCATGTAGCCTCCAGTGATGTGCCGGCGCGCCCTCCCTGGCCACTCCAGCTGGCGTTGGCCTGCTTTGTGTTGACTGTTTCTGCCTCCACCGTCCAGACACTGGACCCGAGAAATGGGAGATGGCCTTTAGGCCCCCAAAAAGGTGGGCCGGGAGCGAAAAACATTCAAAAATGTTGGAAAGTGAGGTGGGAAGGCTTTCCAGCTCCCCTTATTTTTAAAGACTACCTCTGTTTCCATTTTAGTCTGATGCCACACAGGTGTTCCTTTTTATTTATTTTTTTAAAGATTTTGTTTATTTATTTGACACAGAGAGAGAGAGAGCCAGTGAGAGAGGGAACACAAGCAGGGGGAGTGGGAGAGGAAGAAGCAGGCTCCCAGCGGAGCAGGGAGCCTGATGTGGGGCTCGATCCCAGGACTCTGGGACCACGCCCTGAGCCAAAGGCAGATGCTTAATGACTGAGCCACCCAGGCGCCCCGCAGGTGTTCCTTTCTAAACATGGTGTTGATGGTATCAACTTTCTTACAGTGCATCTCGATGAATCCCTTGTATACGGAAATGTTTTTCCATTTAGAAAATGCTTAACTAAATCCTCCTGTGGTAGCTGGCATGATTTAGCTGCATTTTCCTCTCTCTAAACTGAGACAGCGACTGCGATTTAGTCCCAAGGACATCGGATACCTTGTCTAAGTCCCACTCTTCTGTCAAGGACCCGCTGATGTCCCAGGTCCTCTTGGGAAGTGTTTCCAGCGGCTTCAGCCCGCAGCAGTCACTGAGCCACGCGGCGCTGTAGTGTGCGTGGAAAGAGGCAAGCGTGGCTGGCCGGCGGCCTCTTCCTGTGTGAGGGCAGCCAGAGCTTCCGGCCCGGGGCCTGGTGCACATCTTCGTTACTCCTGATCTCGTCAGTCAATGGCAGACTCGCACTGCCAGCACTTTCCGTGTCTGGAGCTGGTGCTGTGGGGGTGTGTTGGCCAGGCGCTTGCCTCACGTGAATTCTCTTGAGTTCATCCTCACGGCAACCCTGTGAGGACTCACTGCGACAGTGCCCATCTTGCAGAAGAGAACACTGAGGTTCAGAGAAGCCCCGAGTCACACAGCTATTTAAGTGGCAGAGGGAGGATTCGGGCCAGTCTGATGCTAAAGTGCACACCGAAGCTCCACCCTCTTCTTTGAGACGTTCCTTTTCTCAAGGCCAAGTAGCTCTGTGGCTGACTGTGATGGACTCGGGTTTGGTCTGACCCCAGCCGGTCTTGGGATTTTTCTCCCTGGTGAACCCCCGCTCCTGCTTCAGATGCCTTGTCTGTGCGCCTCGCTGGAGAAGCTGGTGGTCCTTCAGGCCCTAGCACCTCCACTAGATAAATAGCCAGGCTGCCCCATCTACCCCTGGGTTGTACGTCCCTGGAGGGCCTGGCCTTATTTATCTTTGAATCTCCCATCAATCACTCTCTTGCTCACTGCCATTCATAGCCTAGGAGGGGATTCATTTATAATGTGCAGCAGATGTTTATCGAATGCCTGCCTCAGTCGGGGCCTGTCGAGGGCCTGGGGTTGTGGTGGCAAACAGGACTTCCAGGGCTCCTGCTCACAGGGAGTTCATAATCTAGTGGAGGACTGTGGACAGTAAAGGGGTAATTGCAAGATCTGCTAACGAGAAGGTAAGCGTGCTGATGTGCTAGTGCGGGTATGGGGGCATGGAGCTGGGGTGGGGCGGGGGGAAGCAGTGGGGAGACTCCCTTAGGTAGGGAAGGCTCTTCTGGAACGAGAGGTTTTTTTCTGAGGCCTGAAGTCTGAAAAGAAGGGAGGCCTGTGAGGAGCTGGGTGCAGAGTGTTCTAGACCGGACCAAGCAGGGTGAGAGCCTTGAGGATGCCTTGTTTGGGGAAGGGCAAGGGGGCCCGCGTGGCTGCGGCCAGAAGCAGGAGGGCAGCGGAGGGGAGGGGCTCGGACCGTGGCAGGCAGCAGATTGTGCAGGGCCCTGGGGCGCCCTGGGTCGGAGTTGGGCTTCTGCTCTGCATGCACTGGGGAGCGAGCCACTGGCGGCCCTGTACAGGGACTGCTGTGACCTGGACCTGCTGTACTGCCCCAGTGGGGCAGAAAGAGCCGAGAGGAAAGTCGGGAGGCCGTTGCAGACGTCCGGGCCGCCGATGACCTGGCTCAGACTGGAGGTTGAGGCCGGGGAGACAGTCCTCGGAAGTTTGGGGTGTCTGATGGAGGTAGAGGACCACCCGCTGCACCGGCAGGAGGTGGGACGGGGTTTATGTCAGGGAGGGTCCTTGCAGGAGGGTCTCCTTCAGGACCTGCCTTTTTAGCAGGAATGTGAAGGATGGCAAGGAGGCAACTGTGTGGAGATGGGGGCGGGCTCCCCAGGCGAGGGCGTGGGAAGGGCGGGCCCTGAGATGGAATTGTGTGTGCTGGCTCCCGGAGAGGGAGGCCGGGGCACAGGCGGGGTGAGCAAGGCAGGGGGCACGAGGGGCCAGATCACGTCCTTGGGCTTTGTAGGCCAGCTGAGGAAGGGGGGCTTACCCACCAGTGAAAGCCACTGGGAAGTTGAAAGCAGAAGAGTGAAGGCATCTGCCTCTTAAAAGAACACCCCGGTGACTGCAGGGGGAGCACAGGGGGTCAGTGCCTCTGGGATTTAGAGGACGAGAGACCTGCCCGTCCCAGAAGAGCCAGGGATGGCCTTGGCTTTTGCGGAGAGCAGCCCCTGCCATACGATGCAGCAATCCACGTCCGGGTGTATGCCCAAAAGAATTGAAAGCCGGGACTCCAGCGGCTACTTGTACCCCCATCTACATAACTGTGTCATTCACAGCGGCCGAAGGTAGAAGCAGCCCGGTGTCCATCAGCTCATGAACGGATAAACGAAATGCGGGGTGTGTGTGTGTGTGTGTGTGTGTGTGTGTACACATGCAGTAGAATATAGATACATGTGCGTACTTACATATTTATATACACACACGATGGACTATTATTCAGCTTTACGAAGGGAGGAAATTCCGACGCGTGCTACACCACGGATGAGCCTTGCAGACATTGAGCTCAGTGCAATATGCCAGTCACAGAAGGACGAACTCTGATTCCTTAGGCAAGTTTCCGAGAGTAGCTGGATTGCTAGAGGCCGACAGAGGTGGCCGCCCGGGGCTGTGGGACGGGGGTGGGGAGTCAGTACTTAATGGGGCAGAGTTTTCGGTTGGGGAAGCTAGAGAAGTTCAGAGGCTGGGTTGTGCTGATGGTCACACAACGGTGTGAACGTGCTTAACCCTGCAGAGCTGTACGCTTGAAAACGGTTAAAAACTGTGTGTGTCGTGTGTGTACTTTACCACAAAAAAAAAGGAGTAGTCCGGTGGCACGGAGGCCAGGGCCCTGTTGACAAAGCTGAAACAGGCTCAGAGACAGCTGGTGTGAAGGCAGCCCCCTCCCCCCACCAGCTTGCTCTCCTCTCCCCCCTTGGTCCCCTTAGTTGAGGGCCTTTGTTGTGAAGATGTCTGGGAGATAAATTTCCACTTAATGGAAATGCCTGAACCTTGAGAAGGTGGGGAGCAAATTCTGCCCCGTTAGCTGCAGGGGGTCTGCACACAGGGCCCCCTCGGGCCTCTCTGAAGCTGCTTTGTCCTTTGACAGGATGCCCACGAGTTATTCCATGTCATTACCTCCTCCCTGGAAGACGAGCGGGACCGGCAGCCCCGGGTCACCCATTTGTTTGATGTGCATTCCCTGGAGGTAAGCCCTTAGTATTTCCAAGACATGCCCGTGGTTCGGGCATATTTCATAGGTATAGATAGGGAACACGAGTATAATCTTTGTGCAACTCTGACCTCAAAAGTAAGTCTCGGTAAAAATCAAGAGTGGGCGTGGGGCTGGGGGATTGTCTTAAGCTGCAAACTTTGCAATTGGTGACTTTGGTTAAGGGTGTCAAGGCTCTTTAAAATGATTCGTTGCTGCAATTTGTGCTGGCTTTGAGAAGAAAAGGTATTTTCCCCCTATTTAACAGAGGGCACAAGGAGCCATAGGAATGCTAAATGAATCCTCATTTCCCTGGAGGATGATAAAAGTTAACTAATAAAGGGGTTGGGGGGGAATGTTCCAGAGAGAGGAAATGTGTTTTTCATTTGAGGAAGAATTAGGTACAGTAACCAACCAGAGAGAATCATTAGGGCTACTTTTACGATCTCTGGTTAAAAATTGGGTTTAAGTGGTGCAACCAGCAGAGAAGCTTGTAAGCTTTAGGAGCAGGGTGAGGGGGCAAAAGGGTTTTCAGTCTGTTTTTTTTCTTTTTCCCTACAGCAGCAGCCAGAAATAACTCCCAAACAGATAACCTGCCGCACAAGAGGTAATCGTCCCCCTTGCACTATATCACATAAGACGGGTACTTTTGAGATGTGACAATGGTTTGCTTGTTTTAAAAAACAACAATTTTTTTCTGGGGACATCCGGTCCTGCTTGAACTCTGTGCACTTGCAAAGGAACCTGGGTTGTAGCATCTCATTTAAGCCTCACAGCAATGGTGCGAAGTTCATTGTGGGGATAATCAGTTAATCATTGTCCCCATTTCCAGTGAACCAAGGCTCACTGAGATGCAGTGACTTCCGGGGTCATAAAACTAGTAAGAAGCAAAGCCAGGACAGAGCCTAGGGCCGCCTGACTCTAGGGCGTGTGTTTCTGACTAGCCTGGCACATTTGATTCCTCCAACTCCCATCCTATCAAAAAAAAAAAAAATCCTGTTTTTCAGAGCTTGGTTATTCTGATGATTTTCATTAGTTTATCTCACTTTCTGGAATGTTCACTTGTGGTATCCTTCCTTGGACATCTCAAACTTCTTAAGCAAATGCGAAACTACATTACTCAACACCAATTCCTTTTTTTTTTTAATTTTTTTTCCTTTCAAGATTTTATTTAAATTCAAGTTAGTTAACATATAGTACAAATTCCTTTTTTAAGTGTGGCTGTACCCATTATACAGAAACCACACTTAAGGACTTGCATAAATTCTCCTGTGAAGGGAATGGGTTGTCTTTTTGATGGAAGTCAATAAGGAAAACTATTTCAGTTTACTTTTCAGGAACATTTTTTTCTAAAGAGGGAGTTGCTACCAAATACTAAAAAGGAGGGTGAGTTTTGAGGTTGGTGCCAAAGGTGGTATGACAAGACATGTTCTGTGTTCCAGGGTCACCTCACCCCACGTCCAATCACTGGAAATCTCAGCATCCTTTCCATGGAAGGCTGACGAGTAACATGGTCTGCAAACACTGTGAACACCAGGTAAATGCAATACCAGCGCTTGATCGTTTCTGGCGAGGTTTTCCTTCAAGTTGAGACTCTGGAAGCATCTGGAGAGCGTGTACTGACGTTGATAGATGGCATTTGTGGTCGCCTGGGCTCTGTGCACTTCTTGGACAGACCGCCTCCCTTTAGTCAGTGCCCACATGTCCTTTGACCCTCAGATGACATCTTTTGCACTGAGAGCAGGAGACCCACTGCGGATTGAAAGGAACTGAGTCTCGAGGGTGGGTCTATACTGACAGTAGATACAACAGATTCTGTGGTTTGTTGGGTTTTGGGGATTTTGGTTTTGGTTTTGTTTTGCTTTCGATGTTTTAAAATTTGTATTTAGAAAATTTCCAACATAAATACAAAAATAGAGAATTGTGTAACTATCACCCCGATCAATTTTAGGATCACCCCCCCATACCCATTAGCAGTTACTCTCCATTTCCCCCACTGTTCTAGCCTCAGGCGACCACTAACCTGTCTATCTGGTAGTTTTTCCTGTTCTGGGTATTTCCTGTGCATGGACCCATACAGCACACGGTCCTTTCTGACTGGCTTCTTTCACTCAGCTGCGTGGTTTTCTTTTATGCCATTAGTGTGGTGAGTTGCAGTGCTTGATTTTTCTAATGTTAGACTAGCCTTGTGTTTCTGGAATAAACAACCCTTTATTGTGATGTACTTTTTACATGTATTACTGGATTTGATTTACTAATATTATCTAAAGGAGGTTAGTGTCTACATTTATGAGGAATGTTGGTCTTAATAGTTTTCTCGTAATGTCTTGTCAGGTTTTGTTATGAGGATTATACTGCCCTCACAACGTGAGCTGGGAAGTGTTCCCACATTCCCTGAAGGACTTTGGTTGAGATTGGTATTGTTTCTTCCTTAAATATTTGGTAGAATTATCCATTTCTTTTTCTTTCTTTAGTGTTATTTTTGCAGAATTTCTTACGAGACTTTGCTGTTAAGTACATACACATGTACTAATTATGACGGCTGACTCTTACTGTCTTGATAAAATGTCCTTTTTATCTCTGGTAAGACTCCTTGTCCTGGAGTCTATTTTGTCTGGTTAGTTTCCATGGAAGTAGTGTTTCTTTCTTTCCTTTTTTTTTTTTCCTTAATTTTGTTTATTTATTTGAGAGAGAGAGAGAGCAAGCGAGGGGGGGCAGATGGAGAGGGACAGAGAATCTCTCAAGCAGACTCCCTGCTGAGCGTGGAGCCTAACGCTGGGCTCGATCTCACAATGATGAGATCGTGACCTGAGTCAAATCAAAAGACAGATGCTTAACCGGCTAAGCCACCCAGGCGCCCCTAACTAGTGTTTCTATGGGATCTCTCTTTCTGTTCTCTTATTTTTGACCTAACTTTGTCTTTGTATTTAAAGCGTGGCTTTTGGGGGCACCTGGGTGCCTCAGTCAAACGTGTGCCTTCAGCTCAGGTCATGAACCCAGGGTCCTGGGATCGAGTCCCCACATCGGGCTGCCTGCTCTCTCCCTGGTTGTATGCTCTCTCTCTCTGACAAGTAAATAAATAAAATATTTATAAAAAAATAAAGTGTGGCTTTTGTAGATAGCATATATTTGGGTTCCGTTTGGCAGTTTGCCATGGTGTTTTGGGTTCAGTGCATTTACATTTAACATACGTATGTGGTTGGATTCAGGTCTGCTAATCCACCGTCGCGGTTTCTGTTTGTCTCATGTAATTGTTTTGTCCTCTGCCTCCTTTCCTGCCTTTCTTTGGGTTAATTGAATACTTCTTAGTATTCCATTGTAATTCCTCCGTTGGTTTTTTAGCTCTGCTTTTTACATTTATGTGTGTGTGTGATTACATCATGCACCTTTCACATATCATGGTCTAGAATTAATATACTCCCAGTTTACAAAACTAGAGTTCTAATTTCCCACTTTTTGTGGTGCTTTTGTCATATACATTACACACAATACTGTCATAATTTTTGCTTTAACAGTTATATGAATTTAAAAGAAATTTTCAAAAATGTTTTCTATTTGCCATTTTCAGTGTTCTCTGGTCCCTTCTGCAGACCCAAGTCCTTTTGAAGTTTTTTCCCCGTTAGCCTAAAAAGATTCCTTTAACATTTCTTACATCTCTTGGCAACAAATTCGTTTAGTTTTCATTTATATGAAAATGCTTTTCTTTTGCCTTTTTTCCCCCCCCAAGAATAGTTTGTTGGGTACAGATTTGGGGGTTGACAGTGCTGCTGTTGTTTGGGTTTGGTTTGCTTTGATTTGTGTTTCTGACTGAGGTAATTTGGCGCCTCGGTTTGCAGTCGCGGTGTCTCGTTAGGAAGTGGATGACCACGGAGGCCGTCTCAGTTTGTGGAAGGGAGATGGGCCCGGCAGAGTCCGGGTAGCGATCGCCCGTGTGTCATCTTACAGCAGATAGAAACCTTCCCTCCAGATGCCTCCCACCACTGACTTGCTCTTTCACGATGGAGGGAGAGGAAGGGGAAGATCTAGGTGGAGGGTAGCGCAGGAAATCAGACCTTCCCGAAGTCCTTCGGCGGTGACTCTCCGTACCTTGCCCACTGGCTCTGAAAACCACACCGAGCAACCTGGCAGGGGCCGAGGGAGCCTCAAGGCCGTGAGCGGTGAATTCCCAGCGGTCGTTCTAGATAACCAGTCTCTCTCCTCGCTCCCCACTGTTCTCCTCCCCCTCTACGCACCCGCAGCTGGCTGTGCACCTCCTCCTGGTCCCCGCCACGGCCACCTGTTGCATGTGAAGCAGTCTCCAGATTGCACTTGAACAGCAGGCAAAAAACAGCTGACATGTGGCCTGTGGTATCAAAGCAGGAAGATGGGCCTAGAAGCCTGCGCATGGGAGGGTGAGAGCTCCCCTTCAGGGGTGGAGCCAAACCCTGGAGGGCCTTGTCTGCCCTTGAGTTGCCACCCCTCTTCCCACCGCTCAGAGCACCCCCCTGAGGAAATGTGACTTGCCCCAACGTCACAGAGCGGCACAGCCAGGGCCCTACCTCTCAGGGTCCTTCTCCCTCCCAGCCTCACCCACCCCCAAACTGTGGAGGGGGCGCTCACTCGCCTGCCTTGGTTACTTTCAGTTCGTCACTTTAAAGGCATTGTTCTGGTGGCTTCTGGCCTCCACCGTTGGTGAGGCACAGCCAGCATTGTTCACATTGTCCTCCTGTATGTAAAGTGTCACTTTTCTTTCTCTGCCTGCTTACAAGATTTTCCCACTAGTTTTGTGTTTTGGCAGTTTGTCCAATTTGTGCCCAAGTATTGTTTTCTTCGTATTTGCTTGGAATTTGCTGAATTTCATAAATCTGTACATTTATGTTTCTCCCCAATTTGCACGTTTTCTTTGGCCATTATTTTTCCCCAAAATTTTATGCCCCGTTCTCTCCTTGTTGGTCTGTTTGATATCGTGCCACAGTTCACTGAGGCTTGGTTCATTTTTCTTCTACCTTTTTCCTCCATGTCCTTCAAATTGGGGAATGTCTGTGGACTTACCTTCAACTTCATGAACTTCGTTCCATCTTCACTTTGCTTGCTTGTCCGACGACCTTTTTTAAAAAGATTTTATTGATTTACGAGAGAGAGAGAGAGAGAGAGAGAGAGAGAGAGTGCATGAGCACCAGAAGGGGGAGGGGCAGAGGGAGAAGGAGAAGCAGGCTCCCCGCTGAGCAGGGAGCCAATGTGGGGCTCAATGCCAGGACCCTGGGATCATGACCTGAGCCGAAGGCAGACGCTTCACGGACTGAGCCACCCAGGCGCCCCCCCGCTGAACTTTTCATTTTAGTTGTATAATATCCATTTGGTTCTTTACAGTTTCCATTTATCTGCTGAGACTCTCCATCTGTCCTCCACCAGGACTAAATCACTGTCTTCCTTTGTGTCCTTGAGCTTGTTATCATAATTCTTTTTAAGGTCGTCGTGTTAACTTCAGTATGCAGGTCACCCATAGGATCCTTCACCATGGCCCATATTGTCTTCTTTGTACTGTATGTCTAGTAGTTTTTTGTTGCATATTTAACTTTGTAGTAGAGACTTTGGATTCTGTTATGTTTCTCTGAGAAATAATGAATTCTGTGCTGATGAGTCGTTAACTTGGCGGAGCTCAAAGCCAAACCGTCTTCCCCACGACAGGCAGCAAAATCTCGGTGTAGTCTTTTCAGCTTCTAGCTTCTGCTTTTTTGCCAGGCTCCCGGAGTCCCCCTGCGTGGGTGTGCGCACGCGCGCGTGTGTGCCTTGGAATTGGGCAGCGTTTATACACTGATCTGGGGGCTCATCCTCTCGGTGGCTGCCCTCTCTCTGGGATTTCCCCCAGCCTCTGTACCAGCCCTGAACTCTGTCTTCTGATACCGCCATCCGGTGAGACTGAGGCTTTCTGCCACCCAACACTGGACTGCCTAGACTGGGGAGTTCCTCAAGCAAAAAGTCACACAGTGCAAATCTCACCGGGGAGTTCCTGTTTTCCCGGGAGTTGACAGTCGCTCTCCAGTCGTCCGAACACTCGTGTTTGTTTTGGTCCAGAATCTATATGCATTATCTCAAGGAGAGCTAGTCTAGCCAGGCTACTTTGCCATCACCAAAAGCGGCAGCTCTTACCCTGTTTTATCATCGGGGTTTTTTTTGCGGTTAATAACATAACAGGCGCATCTTTCCATACACTCACACATTCCTCTACTGTGTTAGTTTTGACAGCACGCTATTCTGTGGACATAATTTATTCAGTCATTCCCTAGAAATTTCCACTATTCACATTTTGCTGTTATAAATAATGCTGGATGAACATCCTTATAGTTTGGTCCATGGTTGTTTCCTGAGGATAAAATCCGTACGTTGCCGGCTCAGGTGTGTTCTCTTACAGGCAGCCTATAGGCTGTCCTTCCGCATTACCGCGCCTCCTGCACTGGCAGGGCTGTTTGTGTTAGAATTTGCTTCTAGGCCAGCACACCGTGTTTCATGTCAGTGTCGGGCGTCTAAATATTAAACCGTTTCATGGGCATGTGTCTTCCCATCTCTAAAGCTCTGACTTGAACCTACGTCCTTTCTGGATTTTCTGCAATGTTTGTTTCAGAGTCCTGTTCGATTCGATACCTTCGACAGCCTTTCGCTGAGCATTCCAGCTGCCACGTGGGTATGTACTGAGCGATGGTTTATTCGGGGTCCGTTTTGGAGACATCGAAAGCCGAATGGGCTTTGAGACACTGTGTAGCCGAGGTACTGTGCGTTACTCAGACACACGGTTGGCTGAACCAGTCTTGGTTGTCATGTGTGCACCATGGCCCGATCTGGGGGGAGAAGAACGTGGATGGTTTTCCTCTGGCTGCAGGAATTCAGCTTTTTTCAGCACACACGGACATATTAGTGTCAAATTCAAATATCTCTAAAACAGTGTGGGAGTCCGTAAGTTTCTGCAGTGTTACGTACACCCTCATAGCCTCGAATCTGCCCCCAATAGCAAGTCTGGGATGCTCTGAGCTCCACGTTTGCTCAGGGATCGTCCAGTTGCATCTGTGAAGCTTTATTGCCCCCATTAGCAAAGTAAAGCCCTGGGATCGCGTTGCCATCTGTTAATAGTTTCAGTGTAGCTCTCCTTTGAATTTTAATTGTGAATGTTGTTTTCTGGTGCTAAAGGGGCATCCGCTGACCCTGGACCACTGCCTTCACCACTTCATCTCATCCGAATCCGTGCGGGACGTCGTGTGTGACAACTGTACGCAGGTATGCCCCTAACGCCCAGTCTCACCCCCCCAGCGGGCCTGCGTGTCCTGACGCAGCAGCTCTCACACCACTGCTCTCCACTGGCCTGAGCTCTTCTGACTATACCCAGGGGGCTTTTCAGCCACAGCCACGTAACTTGGCTAGGAAGTCGGTAGCCTGTGGACCAGAGCTCTTTCCCAGATGAGTTTACCTCATCCACAGAATGTTTAAAGAAAAACTGTGAGCGCTGTGCTTTGATACAGGACCTCTGCCCCCCTCACCCCCGGTCTCACGCCCTGCCCTCCCGACACTCACCTGCCTGACTCCCCTGAGGGCTCGAGTGTCCTCCTCTGAAGAAGGGGAGCCGTGGGGAGCAGAATTTCTGAAGACACGGAACAAAACAGATGACGTGCCACGGCAGAGCGCCTGCGTCACGGCATCATTTCTCGTCCCCACTGTCACTGTTACTTACCGACTAAAACAGTGAGAACGACTCACGATTAACGGGGCCGCTGAGCTCCTTTCGCAGGTGCAAGTCCCCGCCGGCTGAATGCAGGTGTAAGGCCACCCTGTCTGTGGCCGTCCCCAGGTGTTTCATTTCAAGAAATTCTGCAGAGCGCTGTCTCTCTGATTTCAGATCGAAGCCAAAGGGACGTCGAATGGGGAGAAGGTGGAACACCAGAGGACCACGTTCGTTAAACAGCTGAAACTGGGCAAGGTGAGCACCCCCCCCCCCGCCTTGTGGGCTTTGCCTCGGGGCCGCTGTGCTCCCGTGTCCCGCCCCCAACACGCAGTGCCCGTGTCTGTCCCGCCCGCAGCTCCCGCAGTGTCTCTGCATCCACCTCCAGCGGCTGAGCTGGTCCAGCCACGGCGCGCCCCTGAAGCGCCACGAGCACGTGCAGTTCAACGAGTTCCTGATGATGGACATCTACAAGTATCACCTCCTCGGCCACAAACCCGGCCAGCACAGCCCCAAGCCCAGCGAGGCTGGGGGGCCCCCCGACGACCTGCAGGATGGGCCGGCCGCCCCCAGCTCAGGTGTGTGTCCGCGGAGCGAACGCGCGGGACCCGCGGCACAGGGGAAAGGAATTCGGCGTCGCCGCCTTCTAGGGCCCTTATGCCACGAGGGGAGCTAGGCCAGCCGTCGCTTCAGTTCTCGAGAACAGCAGGATTGGGGGTATGGGAGGGAAGATTCCTTAAAAGAGGTTGGACTTATATAGTAATGAGGTATATGGTTTTGAAAACGGCATCACAGTTGAAAAAATATGGGAAGACAAGCTTATGATTGCTTTCTGATCGTTTGACTGAACGATAATTGGCTCCTAGCATTCCAGTGAATCTCTTCCCCCCGGCCCGCCCAGGAGGGTCGTGTCGTTTATACCGATGTGGGAGGACAAGTTCGGGCTAAAGATCACTTCTTCATTACTGAGTTCCACTGCTGTCCTCACTTGAGACTAATCGCCGAGTTGGGGCCCCAGGGAGCAGGTAGCTCTTACGACCCTCGGTCTTGATGAGGGGAAAATCGAGGCCCCAGGAGGTGAAATGACTGGTCGCAGGGCAAACATCAATCCGCTGGAAGAACGGGCTCCGGAGGCAGCGCTGGGCAGTTTTTAAAAGATAACTTGTCTAACACCTTGAGTTCTTTAGAATTACTCAGATGAGGAAAACCCACCGACTCTAAGGGCTCCGAGCCAAACTCCCTACCCGCACCTGCCCCCAGTCAAGCCGGGGGCCTGGCTTCCCCACACCCCGGATGCTCTTTCTCTCACAGTTGTGTGGCCTGGCAGGACGCCTTTCACAGGGAGACTGTGTTTTGCCTTTTCTCAGAGGATCGGTAGATGAACGCCAGAGCAGCCGTGGTGGGAAGAGGGCTCAGTGTTTGGCCGCAGGTTTAGATCCAGAACCACCTCACCCTGGATCCCTCCTCTCCCGGCCGGGGCTACAGGTCTGCTCGTGGTCGCAGCATGCTGGCCGTGGCTACTGTACGGCCAACAGGGGCCTGCTGGGTACTTACAGGCCCTCGCGTAGGACACTTGAAAGGAAAAGAGAGATCAGTAGCTCCATTATTTTATTGACACCCCTCAACATTTATCAACACAGTTACATGTTGGTTTTCTTCAGAAGCTGGCGATTAAAGAATAGAGACTGTTGAGGTCAGTGGTTCTCACCAGGGAGTTTTGTCCCCCAGGAAACATGGGCCAGTGGCTGGTGGCATGTTTGGTTGTCACAGCCGGGAGACGGGTGTTCCCGGCATCTGGTGGGTAGAGGCCAGGGATGCTATGAAACACCCTGCGATGCCAGGACAGCCCCCACATCCGAGAGTTACCCAGCCCGCGTGTCCATAGTGTCAAGGTCGAGAAACCTTGGTTTCAGTTGAAATGCCAGTAAATTAGCTACGGCCTCACTCCGGCGCATCTTCAGCAACAGGGACACGGCTTCAAGATTCACGAGGCTGTCACGGTGAGCAGCAGACCAGGAGCTAGACACCCTTTTCCTATTTGGGATTAAGAAAGTCAAGGACAAAAAGGTAGGGGCACCTGGGGCTCAGGCGGTTAAGTGGGGTCTCAGGGTCTTGGGATCGAGTTCTGCATCAGGCTCCTGGCTCAGTGGGGATTCCGCTTCTCCACCTCCCCCTGCACTTGCTCTCTCTCTCTCAAATAAGTAAAATCTTAAGAAAATAAAAAGGACAGAATGGTAGGAATCAACCCAAAACAAAATGAACTACGTGTTCCTTTGCAGCATTGTTGGGGAGCTAAGCGCAAGGTAATTGAGGCCGTGGGGTGTTCTCCCACAGCTACGGCTACTGTAATCACCTTGGGCCTTTCTGTCTTCCAGTTCTGAACCAGCCCGGGGGCCCGAAAACACAAATTTTTATGAATGGCGCCTGCTCCCCATCTTTATTGCCCCCCCTGCCGGCCCCGATGCCCTTCCCGCTCCCGGTGGTTCCGGACTACAGGTGAGCTGCTCCGGAGAAGCACAGTCTTCATTTCTCGTAGCTGCTGGTTCTCTTGGTTTCCAGAATTAGCTTTGCACAGAAACGGATGACAACACGGACATTTGTTCTTTCATCTTAAGGTGTAATTTCACTATTACACATTGCTGTTTATTTTTGTCCCAGATGGAAAGCATTTTAAAAATAAGAATTCTAAAAGTACATAAAACTTAAATATGTGTGTTCTGTGTTGTATACACGTGGGAATGCATCGGTCTGCATTTTAATGGTCGTGTAGTATTCGCGGGTACGGAGGTACCCTTGTATCACGCCCCTGTCACCGAACAGCTAGGATTCTTTTACGTTTTATTCTTGTCCACGACCCTTCTTTTTTGTGTCTGTAAACGGCTTGCATGTGTTCCTTCCATTCAGCTCCTCCACGTACCTCTTCCGGCTGATGGCAGTCGTGGTCCACCACGGAGACATGCACTCGGGGCACTTCGTGACGTACCGACGGTCCCCGCCGTCGGCCAAGAACCCTCTTTCAACCAGCAACCAGTGGCTGTGGATCTCCGACGACACGGTCCGCAAGGCCAGCCTGCAGGAGGTCCTGTCCTCCAGCGCCTACCTGCTGTTTTACGAGCGGGTTCTTTCCAAGATGCAGCACCAGGGCCGGGAGTACAGGTCCGAAGAATGACTGCCCTGCCCCAGAGCTGATGGCACTGTCCACGCTGGAACCAGGCACGATCTGACTGTGTGTGCGTGCGCAAGCAGCCCCGCTAGAGTCCTCAGCCTTCTGGTGTGTTCTCAGCAGGCTCCGTGCAGGAGCTGCTGGCCCCCATTCAAACCAAATCCGGCTCCCTGAACGGCTCTACTAGTGTGTGCTGGATGGTGTCCTCGCTGTGCTCCGACAGCATTCATTCCGTCTAGAACGTCTTCTTACTCACCTGATACAGGTAATTAAAAGAAACTCAATTCCGGAAGCCACCTTTCTTTATATCTGGCTATGTCAGGTGTTCTCAGAGGGGAGGTAACTGTCTAATCCTCCAGTCGGTTCCAGCATAGATCCTTTATTTTTAATAAGCAGGCCCATAAAAATTGGTGAAATTATTAAAGGCAACAATTTAGAAGAAAAGTGCCTTTCACTTCTGATTGCTTTTGTAGCACGTCCATTCTGGAAAATACACATTGCTAAGACCCCTCTGAACAACTTTTGAAAAGCTCAGCTCCGAGCTTCCAAGTTTCTCTGCGGAGAGCAACAGGACGGCTGAAAGACGCCTGAAGAACACCCGCCTTCTCTTTTTGTGGGTCTTTTCTAATCTTTGGATTCTTTATATGTTGTCAAAGCGCACCTGCCAAATCTGCCCCCCCACCCCCCGGGGGACGTTCTTGCACCCCTCCATCGGTCGTAGTGAACGGCATCCCGCTCACTCTTCCTGTCGGCACCCTGGCCTGTCGGCACCCTTCAGTCAGACTGAACAGTGGGCGGAGCAGCACGCGCTGACCCCTGCGCCTCCTCCGCTCTGCACAAAGCCCGTCCGTACACGAACCCCCCCACCCCCCCGGTGGACGGCTGTTATTCCGAATTCTCTTGCCCCTACAGCGCTCCCCGAGGTTTACAGGTGCAGCTGGGGGCTGTGGGAGAGGACAGTCCTTGCCTGGATTCGGGAACTGGGGTCAGAAGGGCACTGACCACAGGGCCGCAGTCGGGCTTCCTCGTTTGTCAAGGGAACAAACTTCCTCCTTCGTCTCAGCAAGCATCAAAACCCCAGCCCTTTCCACAAAAAAGAAAGTTTTCAGTTTGTAAAAACTGTCCTTGCAGCTGACCATCTAGTATTGTCACTTTGTTACAGGTCCACATTCTAAATTTATTGGCTCCCCGCAGCCCAATACAAAAACTGTGTTGAGCATTCTTTTCCCTCTTTGGAGAAGTCTCATGAATAGAGGCCAGGGCCACAGGAAGTTTGCGGACACAGTAGTATCTATGCTTTAGCTAGGTTTTTTATTTAAAAAAAAAAAAGATACCAAATTCAAACAGACTCTTCCGAGTTAAGATTTGGAATCAGAGCTTTCTAAAAGGTCCCCCGAGGTGAGGCTGAGAACTGGGCTTCCTCTGGTGGGGGCGGGCTGGCAGCCACTTCTAGACCAGGCCTGGGTGTCTGCTAAGAGCGCAAGGGGCCCAGGTGACCGCCATCCCGCCGGGCCCGGCACACACCCCGAGGACTCCAAACTCACGACCGATTGAACACGTACTGTGAAAGGTTCTCCAGGCCGCGGACGTCAGGGAGAGAGGGGCAGCGTGAAGTGTTCGAGCCCTTCACTGCTGCTGACCCCTTCCCGGGTGCCGTCGCAGGCCCTGGCTTTGATGTTGAAACGAGTACAGCTGTTCTGCCGGAATCTGGTGGAGCAAAGGCCCAGTGCGTGACCTTACGCTGCTTTGTGAGGCTGTAGCTTTCAGTAACTGCTCTTCGGCCACCGCTTCCTCTTTGAAATCTGCCACTAAAGAGACGCCGGGCACGGAACGTTGAGCTGTAAGCAGATGGTGGGTCAGAGGCCAGGGTTGAGCCAAGGCTGTAAATGTGAACGGTATCCGTGCAAGGTCTCTGAACCGGACTTAAAGCTGACTTCCTCATTTTGTAAATTATTAGGCGTTAAGTAGCAGCCACATCATCTTATTTCTAGCTTTAAGTTATTTACACAGCGGCTTCTCTTGGCAAAAACCTAAGTTAAACTAGTAGTTTATGCCATAATAACTGCTGATTTATGTATTTGCTAAAGGTACCTTTTGTATCTGCTGTGTATTATAGTAATAAAAGAATCTTTTTGTTAGGAAAAAGAAATCCACTGGTATTCTTTCATAATTGGCCAATTTGATACAACCATCCTCTTTCGAATTCTGCATTGTTATGTAACAGGCCCCGGGCTTGGACAAAGCCTTTCCTATGTTCCCTGTTGGGAAAAGAGATGCCAGCTCCCTCCCGGAGCAGAGAGGTGGGTAGAAAAGTACAAACCACCGACCAAGTTTTTACTTTTTATTGGGCAGAATTTTGCGAAATGTCAGATTGACCCGTGGAGCCAGAATCTTCTTTCGTACGGGGAGACTGTGGTACCAGTGAGCGTTGGTCGGGTGGTTCATCATAAGCAAACTTCCGTGGGCCAGCTGAAGCCTGACCACCTCCACCTTCCGGGTGGCCTTCTTCCCCCGAGAATCCTTATGCCGGAAGAAGAAGTCTCTGCAGGCCCCGAAGGAGACGGAGGCTATGGGGCTTCCGGGAGCCAGTTCTCGTTCATCATCTCGGTGCTCTCCGATGTGGTCATAGCCATCTTTATACCTGCAGTGAGAACACAAGCCCAGTTTACAAAACAGCCCTCTCCTGGGCCGTGCCAACAGGGCAGAGTCCCCACTTTCCTACAGCGTGACAGGTGCCACGAGCAGCCCCTGCTGTGGGTCTGCAAGGGCCGGAGGGCCTCATCTGGGTCTGCAGAGGAGCCAAGCCTGAAGCATTTCCACTCAATCTTGTCCTGTTTGATCGGATGCTTTAAAATGGAACTCAGGGGCGCCTGGGTGGCACAGCGGTTAAGTGTCTGCCTTCGGCTCAGGGCGTGATCCCGGTGTTCTGGAATCGAGCCCCACATCAGGCTCCTCCGCTATGAGCCTGCTTCTTCTTCTCCCACTCCCCCTGCTTGTGTTCCCTCTCTCGCTGGCTGTCTCTATCTCTGTCGAATAAATAAATAAAATCTTTAAAAATAAAATAAAATAAAATAAAATAAAATAAAATGGAACTCACCAAAAGCAGCCAAAAACTCATCTTGGGGTTTTCCCGGTTCATGTGTGTAAACCTTTAAATGGTTTCTCCCCACACTTAGAATAAAAAACCCCGACTTCTTGCCAGTTTGACCCCTGCCCGTCTCTGAGCTCGTGGTAGCCCCCTCTCCCTCCCCTCACGGCTGCTCCAGCAGTATCCGTGGGATTTCTGCTCCGGACACACTCAAGCCCCCTCTGCTCTTCCTCCGGATGTCCGTGTGGCTTGTTCCCTCCCTCTACGTAATCTCCAGCTCCAACATCCACACCTCGGGGACCTAACCACCTCCCCCTAACCTCAGGGCGATTCTGTCCCCCAAGGGACACTCAGCAGTGTCTGGAGACATTCTGGTGGCTGTGACTGGGGAGGGGATACTCTTGGCATCCAGGGGGTGGAAGCCACGGAGGCTGCTCACATCCTACAAAGCACAGGGCAGCCCCGACAACAGAACTATCTGGCCCAAAACATCAGAGAATTGCTGGTGAGAAACCCTGCCCTCAACCCAGACCCCTTCTTCCTAGCCATCCTTAGCCAAATCAGCCTGTTTACTTTTAAGACACTTATCAACGTCGGAAATGATCTTGTGCAATGGTTTGTTCATGAGAGAATCACCTCTCACTTCCCGAGGCAGCCTGGGCTCCGTGAGGACTAACGGCTGATGCTGTCCCGGCCACATCCCTGCTGCACTAAAGGATTCGTTGTACAAGTGAATAAAATACGGATCTTAACTCTAGGGAACAAACCGAGGGCTGCTGGAGGGGAGGTGGGTGGGGGGATGGGTAACCGGGTGACGGGCATTAAGGAGGGCACGTGATGTGATGAGTACTGGGTGATTACTGAACTCTACATCTGAAACAGGATGTCCTATATGTTGGCTACTTGAATTTAAATTAAAAAAAAAAAAAATCCTAAACTCCTGCTTTCGGAAGAAGCAGCAGATTTATACAATTCAGTCCAGTAGCCTAAAAAAGAAAAGTAAACAGAATATCACCTGTTGACAAGCACAAAGTTGAAGGTCTCTCCCGTCACCACAGAGACACGATCCCGGACACGCTCCAGAACTGGGATCCAGGGCTTTGGAGACAGAGTGAGACCTGAGAACGTGTAGGTCAGCCCTTCGTTGCCATAGGTCGCTTGCTTCCTGGGCACACTGTGCCACCTCCCGAACACCTGGACCCTGGCCAGCGCGCCTGTGGAGACGAAACACGGCGGCTCAGAAGAGCAGGCGGCGAGCAGCCCACACGCTTGCTCCCTGAGTATTCAGGATCGGAAGGGAACTGAAACAGGAGGAACATTTCACATCCTGACCACGGAAAAAATCACTGTGGCTTGCCTGAAATGTTCATGTAAGAACAGTGATTCTTGTCCTAGACGTAGAGAAACATGCTCTTGTCCAATTTTTTTTTTTTTTTAAACACCATGCCTTAATTGCCTGAACTCCAGAAGCATAGTAAGAGGCCGCAATGCAAGCAAGCTGAAGTCAGGCTACACGCTAGGGTGATCCTGCCAACCGTGGGGACTAAGGGTGTGGGGCCCCAAAAGAGAGGAAGCTAATGCAGCTAAGGCTGTAGGCTGAGGTCTCCCGTGGGCTCTTCTCTGCCCCCGCGGGCTCTGCCACGTTGCAGGAGTTCTAGACTGTTAGGTGTCCCCCCCCCCCACCCGCCACAGGGTTATGCTGGGAACTCCCCTGCGGGGGAATTACCTGGTTATTTGCTGTCTCTCCTACTAGACCAGTGGCACCTTAGAGTCACCTGGAGGCTTTCTGAAAACACCGACAACCAGGCTGCACAACCCCGCCCAGCTACTCCGATTCAGCTGGTCTCGGGCCGAACCCAGAATCCTTTTTGTTTTTTAACTTTCCCAGCGGATTCTCATCAGCAGCCAGGTGGAAAATCACTCTCAAGTCTTGTCAGCTCCTGGTGGGCAGGCAAACTTTTCTCCAGTTTATATCCCAAGTGCCCAACAGGGTGCTCGGCCCAGAGATGCCCAGAGAGTATGTGTTGAATCAGGTAATGAAGTCACCAGTAATTAACGGCTCCCAAGTTCAGATCTCTCCAAACGGAGAGCACTAGTTTTTATCAAACAAGTCTTCAACACGCCCCGCAGTCCTCTGCTTACCTGTAAAATACTCCACTTCCTGCTCCAGCTCCTGGAGAATCTTGTCTGCTTCGGCTTTGCCAAACAGGACTGTGTAATCACAGCTCAGGCCCTCGGCTCGGATGTGCTGCCAGCTGGGGCCAGCCAGGTGGCCTGCATTCCCTGGGGTGTCCGTCCTGGGCCTTTTCCTGCTGCTTTCCTTGTCTCCTCTCAGCCCCGCTGCACCTTCTCTGCTCGCCTCCTGCTCCCTCTTTCCTAAAAGGCCCCCTAAAGCCCCCTTCACCAAGAACCTGTCCATTCTGTCTCCACAAAGCGAAGACCTGGGAGCCGGGAGCAAGGCAGGGAGATTGCCCAGGCTCTGACCTCGATGCAAAAATTAGCTTGGTGGCCGAGTTGTCCCACAGAACTTCTCCCCAGTATATTCAAGTTCCCACTTTTAACACCATGTCCTAGAAAGGAAGTAGAGGATGTTGAAGCTGGACCGGTCCCTCAGGACGTCCTGGGTCCCCCACACCTGGCTATGCATCACAATAGGCTGGATGGCTTGCAACACCCCAAATGCCTGCATTCCACCCCAAAGCACATGACCTTCTCAAGACAGCCCACCCTGGCACGCCCGGACAAGGGAAGGGGTTTGCCTAAAGTCACCCAGAGAAGCAGATTCCCGGTCTCCTTTCCCCCGCCCCGCTACTGACCCGCCCTCCCAAGCCAGTATCCCCTTAGGTAAGTATAGTGATCCTCGAATGGCTAGGATTCAGAATCTGAACTCAAAACAGTTACACGGGTTCACACGCACGCCGAACTCTGACAGAAAATAAGAACTGTGACAACGAGCGAGCGTTGGGGGTGTGGGGGAAGGGCGCGGGCTCTCTCCGACTCCCCGTACACCAGCCGCGCAGCCCCGAGCCCTGAAAACACCGGGGGCGGGGCTGGCGGTAAAGAAACGACGCCGGGGTCGTAGCGTCACTTCCGGGTGGATTCCGGGGCCCGCTGGGAAATGTAGGCACCTCGGCGAAAGTGTGGTGAGCGGCTCCCTAGCGCCACCTTTTGGTCTCCTGGGCGCACTGCAGGTTTTCCGCCTAGCTACTCGTTCCTTAGTGGCCGAGGATCCTCTGCGGTCTGGGAGCTGTTGTTCGGTGTCACCTCTCCCTGGGCGTCCGGACAGGGATGTGGGCCATCCGGTGGGAGCACGACCCCATGGTTTCTGTGTTCGTCTCCAACACTCGGGCTGTGTGGGTCTTGCATGTCGCTTACCGCCCCTGGGCTTGAATAGCTTCACCTGGACAGTGGGGCTATACAACCTTCGCCGTGGGAGCGCTGTGAGGATTAGATGACAGGACGGGCGAGGAGTGCTTCTGTGTTCCAAATAAATGTCGGGTTCCATTATTGCACCTCATTTTTGTTGACTGTCTCCCCCAGTGCAATGAAAGCTCCGTGGGATTCGGAGCCTTTATTTTGAAGCTTCTTAGTGCACAGATCTGCGGATTTTGACAGAAGTACACAGTTGTGTGACCACCACCACAAATCAAGATCCAGACGGTTCTGTCACCCCATAAAATCCCCCAAGCCTCTTAGTTAGAAACTCGCCCTCGCCCGATGCTGCCCCGGAGCCCCCGGCAACCACTGAGTAGTTCCCAGTCGCTATAGTTCTGTCTTTTCCAGAATTTTTTAAAAAGATGTTATTTGTTAGAGAGTGAGAGCACAAGCAGGGGGAGCAGCAGGCAGAGGGAGAGGGAGGAGCAGGCTTCCCGCTGACAGGGAGCCCTCCACCGGTCTGGATTCCAGGACCTCAGGATCACAACCCCAGCCCAAGGCAGGCATCCCTTTTCCAGAATTTCTTACAAATGAAATCATACAATAGTCAGCCTTTGGTGTCTGGCCTTTCGTTCAGCTTAATGCTTTTAAGATGTACCTTTGTTTGTATGGGTTGTTTCTTTTATAGCTCAGCAGCATTCTGCTGTATGGATGCCCCACAGTTTGTTTACCCACTCACCCCACCCCGGTTGGGGGACCTTTGAGTTGTTTCCAGCTTGGGGCAATTACAGATGAAGTCACTATAGCCACTTCGGCATAAGCTTTTCTGTGAATGCAGATTTTCATTGCACTTGGGTGAACACGTAGGAGTGGGGTTACAGGGACACACGGTTAAGTGTTACATTTCACTTTGTACCCAAACTGAGATGTATTTCAAAGTGGCTGTAGGGGCACACGATTTAGAGTTTAATGAGCTTCTCCCCTCAGGCACCAGGCTCCTTGCCCTAGGCGCTGGAACACGACCGTCCTAAGTCGCTGGGATGTAGTTTTTGGAATATAGGTGAGGTTAGGTGGGGTCCGGAGCTGATGGCCAAGAAAGAAATCTTGAGATGTCTTCGGTGCAAAATGGTGGTTTTATTAACGCATGGGGACAGGACCCTTGGGGAGAAACAGCGGCCGCCGCCTTCTGCTCTCCGCTGACTCGGGATTGTGAAGAGCAACAGATTATATACTTTGGGGTTAGGAGAAGTCAAGATAAGGGAAGTTCCAAAAGGATTTTCATATGCTAAAGAAGACTCACAGGATACCCGAGGCCTTGCCATTGTCAAATTAAGGTTGCTTCTCCCTCTAGCAAGGCATTAACATTAAGATAGGAGCTTCTGGGAGGAATATTACACTCTGCCTCGAGTATTTGTCAGTGGGCTGCAGGTCATAAGGACATTTAATTTTATCTGTGTTTCCTTCTGCCTTTGTTTCCCACATCACCTGCCCTCAGCAGGGTTAAATTTTGGAGATGGAGACAAATAAACAAGGAAAGAATACATTAACATAATTTTGGAGAGTACAGAAGCTACCGAGTGACCAGCTAGAACGTGGGGTTAGGAGAAGGCCTTTCAAAGGAAGGACCTGAGTTGAGACCCAAAGCTTACCAGGTAGGGGGACAGCGCGTGCAAGAGAGCACAGCCTACACAAGGGGGTCAAGCTGGCGATGTCCAGTGCTGAGAGCCAGATTGAGTCACCTCACAGTAGTAGGGCTTCGGTTAGAGGGAAACAGCTCTGCCAGCAGGGTTAAGAAGCTGGGGTTTATTCTAAAATTTGGAAACTGTAGGGAGTATTTTTACCTGGGAATTACCACGATGCAATTTACATTTCAAAAAGATCACTCTGGTAAGAAAGAGGAGAGCAGCGGGGGATTGTAACCAGGTGATGAAAAGCAGCAGTTGCCTGATTTATTTTGCAGATAGAACCGAGAGGACAGGGGGACGGTTTGGATGTGGGGAGGGAACGCGGGAACAGGAAGGATCGCAGGTGTACCGGGCGTTCGGTGGTGCCTTGTAGACGATGCAGAGTTTGGAGTTTAATCTTCAAGACCTCGGTTAAAGTCTCCCCCAGACCTTACAGGTTAGGCAAAACGTAGGACCGCACTTTGAGCTAGTTTACTGTCAGTAAAATAGGTTGTGAAAACTGGCTGAGAGCAAAACAAATGATTGTTTCAATGCTAACTTCACTCCCACCACAACCCTTCGGGGCAGGTACTCTGATCTCCTTTTCCCCCCACCGTGGAGGTGGAGGGACGCGCCCCAAGGCAGGGGTGTGATGGCTGAGTACAGTAATGAATGAAAGAGTAAACACCCAAGCCAAAACACCCAGGACCCCGCCTACCCCCTGAGGCTTCCAAGCCCCACCCCGTCCCAGGGGCGTCGCGCCCCCGCCCCTCCGGCACATGCGCACTTGACCCCCGACAGCCCCCCGCGCACCCACCCACCTGGGTCGGAGCATGCGCGGGCCGTTTGGCGCCAATTTCGGACAGCCGCAGCTGGCGCATACCACGGGTTCCCCGGGCGGCGCGCGTCCGCTCTCCTCGGCTCCGGGATGATCGGCCAGAAGACCCTCTACTCCTTCTTCTCCCCGTGCCCCGCCGGGAAGCGACGTGCCCGCAGTCCCGAGCCGGCCCACCCGGGGACCGGCGTGGCGGCGGTAGCTGAGGAGAGCGGGAATGCGGCTGTGAGGCGCGGCGGGGACCGGGCACCGGGGGCAAGGGACGGGGAGGAAGGCGACGGGACCCGCTCGGCCGAAGGGTTGCAGGGACGCGCCAGCGACTTGGTAAGCAGGGTCCCTATGTTCAAAGCCGACTGCACATGTTCAAAACAGCCCGCGCAGTTCTCTGTCGGCGGCCATTCTGAGGGGCCAGCCAATGGAGATGGATCTCGGGGCCCGCGGCGCCAATCAGAGGGCGAGGGGCCGCCCTCCTCGGCCCGCCGTCCAATCAGAGGGGAGAGAGGCAGAACTCACCCCCCCCCCCCGTTTTTGCCGCGAAAAGACCACGTGGGGACGCGGGGGGGCGGGGCGTCGGGGTCAGGGCCTCCCTTCCCGCCAACCCCGTGGGAGACAACGCGGGCGTTCCTCACCGCCCCTCTCCCCGCCACCTCTTGGTGCCAAACTCAAGACTGGGGGCAGCGGCCTGCCTTCCCGGACCGGACCCCCAGAGTCAGGTTTTGCTACGACTTGCCCCGTGGGGGCTGCAGGCCCGCGAATGGGCGTGCTCCGCCATGGGCCGTGGGGTTGGGGGCGGCAGCTGTGGGCGCCTGGGCGCGGCCCGCTGCAGACGGTGACCCGCCTGTGCGGGGACCACTTGCAGGCCAGTCCTCCCAAGAAGGCCCGGGCCGTGCAGGAGGACCCCGGCACGCCGCCCTCCTCGCCGCTGAGCCCCGAGCAGCTGGTCCGCATCCAGAGGAACAAGGCCGCCGCCCTGCTCAGACTCGCCGCGCGCAACGTGCCGGTGGGTTTCGGTGAGAGTTGGAAGAAGCCGCTCAGCGCAGAGTTCGGGAAACCGTATTTCATCAAGGTGAACCAAGGCTGCGGGCCCTCGGTCTTGCTAGGATAGCTTGCAGCGTCCACGTTTGTAGGCTCCTGTGTTCCCTCTTTTAAGGTCCTTTTCCGGGGAAGAGGGTAAAATAACAGCCACGGAGTTTTGCGTTCGTATGCCTTATTGCAGTTCTTAAAAGACTGTAAGATGGCATGGTTTCTTGTAAACCATTCAGCAGGTCTGCTCTCCAGGAAAGGGCGGGCGGCACGGTAAAAACCACAAACCAGACTGCGTGAAACCTGGTCCAGCCTTTGCCAAAAGAGGGAGGGACTGTCACCAACAGGAAGGCAAAGCAGCGAGGCCAATCTAAGTAGACTCGGCCCCAATGAAGGGGGAGGGCACCGAAGTGGAGGGACATCTTTGGGGACCTGCAAGTCTAGCTTTTGTTTCTCAAAAGAATTTGGATGTAAGACTTGGCAGAGAGCTAGATAATGCGTCGGCTAGTTTACATTGGAAGTTTCCTTATTGAACTCTTACACTTGGCGGTGAGAATCTGATCTGTCTTTACCGCAGCTAATGGGATTTGTCGCCGAAGAAAGAAAACATTACACTGTTTATCCACCCCCACACCAAGTCTTCACGTGGACCCAAATGTGTGACATAAGACAAGTAAGTACAGGTTGTTGGTGAGTTTTAGTGAAACGGGTATGGGAGTCAAATAGTATGTCTTTGTTAATTACCCACCTTGCAGGCAATTGCCGGTCCATGATGGAGTAATAAATAACATACTGACGTCGTGAGGTTTGGCTGGCTATGTTTTAGCCTGTTAGCTATCTAACTAAGACCATGTGCTATCAGTGCAGCAAAAAAGAAAAGTCTGTACATAGACCTGTGTCTGTTTGCTCTAGTTTTTTTGTATTTTATTTAATCCTGAAACCAACACCATGCCAATGTTAGGTCTCAGTGTGGTGCTGTTGAGGAAACAGGCATGAAGCATTGAGGTCTTTTGCAACTGGTTGGTCCACCCCCCATCTTGACTTGCAGCTCAGTATTCTTTGTGTGTGACCACACTGTCTTTTATAATCGATGCTTTCAAGCTCTTGACTTCTGGCCCAAACAGTTTTACTATCCTGTTAACATTCCTTTGCTCTGGTTCATTCTATATAACGGCTACTGGTTGGTCTGGTCACTTCAGTCTCCTGGCCAGAACCTTGTTTGTAGCTTTACACTCACTGTATGAACAGGGAAGCTGAACATCAAAGTAGCGGTGTTCGACTTTTCAGACTTCCCTCCACCCCCACCTCTCCTACTCCCTCGAAGCCAGTTGCCCACTACCTTTCTGATCTGCCTTTCCCGTCCAGTACCTTTAATGTCTGCTTACGCTGTTCTTTTTTTTTTTTTTTTTTTAATTTTATTTATTTATTTGACAGAGACAGCCAGCGAGAGAGGGAACACAAGCAGGGGGAGTGGGAGAGGAAGAAGCAGGCTCATAGCAGAGGAGCCTGATGTGGGGCTCGATCCCATAATGCCGGGATCATGCCCTGAGCCGAAGGCAGACGCCTAACCGCTGTGCCACCCAGGCGCCCCTGCTTACGCTGTTCTTATCCATTTCCCTCCCCCATTTTGTAAGCCAGGGGTTAGGGATCCTGTGATCTTATACTGTGTCTGTTAAACCCCATGGAAGTGAAATAGGTGAATGACCCATGTAGATAAAGCTGCCGCACCTAATACTTGCATACTTGACCATTTTTCACTTTTGAGCAAAAGCTTTGAATATAGCTCTTTTTATAAGGTTATAAAAAGTTCATAACTTTTTAAGTTCAGGACTAGTTTGTGCCTTGTTTGAGCTGTGGGCTGTTTTGAATACCAATGACCAGTGTCAACAGGGAGGAATAAGAGAGCATGAAAGTTCAGAGGATGAGATGGCCCAGTGAGTCCTCTTTGCAGAGAAGCATATGGAAGGTCGGGGAGGTTGAGTGGCTCCTTCAAGGTCATCCCTTATCCAGGACCAGAACCCAAAGCTTTCCTGCTTCGATAGGCTGTTTCATGAGGGAGAATGTGCTACGTTCAGAGTGAGCACCAGTGGTCCCAACAGGGAGGTCCACAAAACGTTTCTGATGTCTGAAGTTTGGGTTTTGAAGGATGTAATGTATGCTGGCTATAGGAGGATTCTGAGAAGGAACACCGTGGGCAGAAGCAGGAGAATGAAGAAGAGGTGGGCAGGCAGCAGATCAAAAGGACTAGCTGTATTTTCACACCGCCTGTGACCTTGATCTCATTACTTTTCATTGCATGTTGCCACCTTCTTCGTAGCCCTTTGACCTCATTCTCTTCTGATTTTATCCCTCAGAGGATATGGGGGAAGAGGCATCTTCATATGTAACTCCGTAGGGAATTTGCATAGCTTCAACTCATTGAAAAGAAATTTGGTACATGTCTGAAAATTTAAAATACACTTGCCCTTGGACCAGCACCTCCTATTTTCAATCTGTTCCATAGAAATAAAAACAACAGGATATAAAGATAATGTACTGGGACGTTTGTGGCGTTATTTTTTTGTGATGGAAAAAAAAAACTAGGAAAAAAGCAAACTGGCTGTCCGTGACTGAGAGCTCTGGGCATTGAAGGATGCCTGAAATGCATGGTGTGAGAAACACAAAAATGTAGGGTGATTACATCACCCCAGTGATATCGGTAATACAGGTTTGAATCAGGAGAGGATAGGGATGAGTGGGAGACAACCAGCCACTTTGTGTGTTTCTGGATGGGCCAAGGGCATGTTTTCACAATCCGAGAAGTGAAGGGGGTGGGCTTTTTTTACCCACACACCTGCATCAGAGAAGGAGCGGGGCTGTGTAGCAGGTGATGGAGTGAAGGATAATTTGACAGTGGAAAGTAATGGTGCCAGCTCACCCACTCCCTTCTGGGGGTTCTTAGTTTGGGTCGTGGCAGTGGGCTGCCTTTTTCTTCATCGTCGTCCTTTGTACAGGTTATCTCTCGGCCAGATGTTCGTTTAAACTGCTTGTGCGACAGTATTTAATTTCTTGCCACCTGGTATTCACAGGTGAAGGTTGTCATCCTGGGCCAGGATCCCTATCATGGACCCAACCAAGCCCATGGGCTCTGCTTTAGTGTTCAAAGACCCGTTCCACCGCCACCCAGGTACGATTGCTTGACAGATGGCTTGGGTCCAAGGGTGATTACTCTCAGATGTGTACTTTGCAGGTTCTGGGTAGAGCTGTTGGGACTTTGAGTAGCTGTTGGAGCAGGATTTCTCCGTCTTATTACTGTTGACATCGGGGGTTGGGTCTTTGTGCAGGAGAGCTTTTGTTCTGTGCACTCGCTGTAGGGTGGTGGACAGCACCCAGGCCCCACCCACTAGGATGCTGGCAACACTGCCCTGCTCCCAACTAGAGAGCACTCGCGAAATGGCAGTGAAGAATGTCTTTAGACCTTGCCCGAAGTCCTGTGGGGGGCGAGATCACCCGCGGTTAAAAACCATGGCTTTGGGGAATCTGACAGACAACATATCAGACCGTAAGCATTAGTGGAGAGGCGGTAACCCCTAGGCTGATGATCTTAAATCTTCCGAAGCGCGCTGTTCCTTAAATCTGAGCCTAGACCGAAGCAAAGATCTCTGGCAAGGTTTCCTGTCAGAAGGAATGGTGGCCCTTCCTCATAAATCCACGAGGTTCATCCCGCTCTCCCCTCCAAGGGCTGGCGGTGTAGGCTGTGATCCACACATAATGTTGGAGGCTACCGAATTTTCAGAATTGTGCTCAAGGCCCTGTTCTTTTTCTTCCGGTTTGCTTTTAGTTTGGAAAACATTTATAAAGAGCTGTCTACAGACATCGATGGTTTCGTTCATCCTGGTCACGGAGATTTATCCGGCTGGGCCAAGCAAGGTGAGCCAAGCACTGCTAGGTGTGTTTTGGGTGGATTTCAGCACACTCTTAGGTCTGGCTGGCTTATGTTTATCAAAGAACATGAAAAGCTACAGCACTCACAGAAAACAGCTGCGTTCATAGAAATCAAAAAACATGTTTCCCCCTTCTTAACCTCTAGCCAATTTTGTTTTCATGTTTTAATCATAATTCAAAAGAGAAAAATTTGTTTCTCATTATTATTTAAAGTTTATCTTTAATCTTTACGCCCAATACGGGGCTCGAACTCAAAACCCCAAGGTCAAGAGTCGCATGCTCCTCTGACTGTGATATTACTTAATGTTATGTGGGATATACATGTACCTTTTTAAGATTTTATTTATTCCGAGGGAGGGAACATGAGAGGGGCAGAGGGAGAGAGAGGATCTCAAGCAGACTCCCCACTGAGCATGGAGCCCGATGAGCGGGGGGGGGGCGCTTGCTCTCAGAGTTCTGAAATCATGACCTGAGCTGAAATCAAGAGTTGGACGCTTAACCAACTGGGCCACCCAGGCGCCGCTTGGGATGTATTTTTAAAACAACTCTGATGACAGATGTAAGGCATAGTCACTCTTACAAACTCAGAAGACGATGAAATTGCAAAGGTGAAAGTGAAATGCTCTCTGATCTTGCCCAGAGGTACCACCAGTCATGTTGGGATCCTCTCTCTGGGAGCTGATTTCAGAGGACTGCCCTGGATTCCCGGCACAGGAATGGTTTTGTGGGCACAGCCCCTGTTGTTGGGTGTGTGGACTGACTGATTTGTGTGTCTTTCTCTCCCTCTCTCTCTCTCTCTCTCTCCTTTTTTTTCTTTTTTTTTTTTTTTTTTTTTTTTTGTGGACTCATTTGTCTCTTAACCCATTTCTTTGTCCATCACAGGTGTTCTCCTACTCAACGCTGTCCTCACGGTCCGGGCACATCAGGCTAATTCTCATAAGGAGAGGGGATGGGAGCAGTTTACTGATGCAGTTGTGTCCTGGCTAAATCAGAACTCCAGTGGCCTTGTCTTCTTGCTCTGGGGCTCTTACGCTCAGAAGAAAGGCAGTGCCATCGACAGGGTATGGTGGTTTTGTCTTTTAAACACTTTAAACCAGTTTAGAAAATCCTAGGAATCCCTGCTGGTGGTCCCGGAAAACCCACGTCACATGCTGAAGGTTTTCCCTAAAGCCTTATGGTGAGGGGCAGGTTTCCCATTGAAAATTAAGCAAAATTCAGATAAATTATAGGAACGATGAGTTGTGTGTGAGGAAAGCAAAGGGCCAGCTTCTGGTTTCACGGTTAGTACTATAGGCATACACTTGCCCTGTACATAGAACAATAACAGGCCCCATTCACTAAACAAACGGTGCCATAAGCGATGATGAGTAAGGCAAGGACCCCACACCCCCAAACCATCCTCTGTCTCCACCGCGTGGAGACATGCTCCTCTGCTCCTTCTCCGTTTACTTATGGGAAGTACTGACATGCCTAGTCCTGGAATGAAAGACCAGAAATCATCCTTGAATCCTTTCCCTCATCCCCTTGAAACCACTCCGCCAGCAGATCCTGTCCCCTTACCTCCTGAGAATATCCCTGTTTTGCTGCTCACTGTTGACACTGTCCTCACACTGGAGTGAGCCACTGTCATTTCTTTTTTTTTTTTTTTTAATTTTTTAAATTTATTTGACAGAGTGAGAGAGCACAAGCAGGGGGAACAGTAGAGGGAGAGGGAGAAGCAGGCTCCCCACTGAGCAGGGAACCCAATGTGGGGCTTGATCCCAAGACCCTGAGATGATGACCCAAGCCGAAGGCAGACGCCCAACCACCTGAGCCACCCAGGCGCCCCACCACTGTCACTTCTGTCTAGGCTGTGACAGACCAGAGCTGAGGGTTGGACTGAGGACGGCATGCGGGGGGGACGGAGGCAGGTGTCAAGGGCGAGCCTTGGCCTCGGCTGCTGGGAGACCCAGGATTCAGGGAGGAGTCAGCCAGTAAACACTGCAGTGAGCGAAGTGAAGGGGTGACCTGACAGTAGCTGGTGTGACAGCAGGAGGTCACAGGTGTGTCCGGAATGGCCAGGTGGACTGAATCTCCACCCTCCCACCCCCCCGCCCCGCTTCTGGCATCATACCCGGCACTTTCCCTGTAGATTCTCACTTAATGCTTCCTAAACTATTAAAGTGGTACGGTGGCGGTGAGTGGCGGGGCTCAGAACGGAGCCTGCTCACCTTGCTTACTTGGGGCCTGGCAGGGCTGTCTTTGGGTTCCACGCCGGCAGCCCGGTCCCAAGCCTGTCCACTTCTCCATTTTCTCTTAAATGGAATTGATTTTCGTCTTATTTAGTTTTTTTTTTAAGGTAGTAGGTTCACGTGATCAGAAAAAATAGGGTGGTAAGGTACGCAGCGAGACGTTTCCCAGCCGAGTCCCCTCTGTTCAGGTGCCTCCCCGGCTCGGGTGGGCACTGGCTTGTAGCTTCTGATGTCTCCTTCCCGAGTCTTGATGTGAAGGGCAGTAAAGTGAGTGAGTCAGGTTGAGTCTGTAAAGTTTCCATGTGAATGAACAAGATGTTTTCCGGGGTTTTGAGGAAGGGAATAGTAGGAGTAAACTCTAGCGTGAATGAACTCACTGCCAAGATCGGAGTGTCGAGGTAGGTAAGAGGTCCACAGGAGGGCTCTCCCATCTCTCTGTGGGCCATGTGGCTCTTACTCGGTGTGTCATTTTTATTCCTGAAAATGGTTTGGTTTGGCGGGCAGCAGTTGTAAAGTATCGTGGTGATTAGAAGCCAGGTGCATGTCCGGCCAGGTAGCTTTCCCGAGCACTGGGTCTGTGTATTCAGCTGCCTCCTTACTCCTGACTGCTAAGCACGCCAGATTCCACGCTTTCCAAGGTCAGTTCTCCTTTGCTCATCCAGCCTTGCCACACTGGCTCCTGTGGACTCCCCCAGGGTAGAAAGTACCACCACATGCTTGTCCAGCCAGAAATCAGAAAGCATTTGTGACCCCTTCCTCCTTCCTCTCCCCTCTTTCCCTGCTCCCTCTCTGCTCCCCACCCTTCCTCCCCTCCCCACCCCATACCCTATCAGGACATTCATTTGTAGCCTTCCCCTGCTCTAGGGCTCCTCGTAACCTGGCCACCTGGGCCTGGTTCAGGCCCTCACCTGGTCCTACTGGAGTGTCGGGTGTGGTCCCCTTGGAAGGCCCGGCCTTGGGCTGGTGGGCTGGGGTCTGGAGCTGCCTCTTGGCCACAGCTTCCCTTTTCCCCTCTCTTTAGGTTGACTGGAGCACCTCAGCCTCTTCCTGCTTCCTATTTCCCTGCCTGCCTTTGAATCTCCTGCCCCCCCTCTCCAGAGGCTGACTCACTCATCCTTCAAAGCCCAGCATGGCTCACGTTTTCAGGGCCCCGAACTGCGTGGCAGGCGGCATGCTAGTAAGGACTCGACCCGCGTTGCCTCTCACACTCACAATACACACAGGCATTGTTGGTTCCCACACAGGATCTCTAAGCTAGGCGCTGTTACACCCCCTTCGCAACAGAAGAAGGACGTGCAGCCTGGATTCAGGGACTTCTCCGGGGCCACATGATGTGGCAGAGTCAGAACTGGAACCCAGGCCACCTGGCTCCGGGCTCTGGGTTCTGTATCACACTGGGCTGCCTGGCTTTAGTTATGGCCCCTCCTGGACTGAGCTCTTTGAAGGCAGGGATGTTGTGAAAACAGTTAGTTGTGAGGTGGTTTTTATTTAAATACAGAAAAGAAGAAAGAAGAAAACAAATGTGGTCCAGAGTCTTACTACTCTGCAAAGTACAGCTGACATTTAGAAAATCAGAGTGTTGTTTTCGTAGACCATTCAGGTAACACAGAAAAGTGCAAAACCAAAAGTAAATGCCTTCCACTATTTCTTTTCCTAATGGAACTACTATAAATAGTGTTTTGGGTCTTTGTCCAGAAAAACTTATGAAATTACATTTTTTTCTTCCACACGATGTATTTAGGTCTTCTTCCCTTATCAGCGTGTTTAGCTCAGCCTTATTCTTCTAGGAGCCTTGTGGTGTTCCATTGTAAGAAGTTCAGAAAACTATTTTTAGCCAGTTGCACAACACTGGATTTTGATAAGGTTTTACCTGGTACGAGCCGTGCTGCCGAACCTCCTTACACCTGCGTCTTCGCATGCTGTACACATGCTGGGGCCCGTCAGCAGCTGCATTCTTAGCAGTGGCGTTGCAGAGGCATAAGATCCAGGCACACGGCCGCTGCGTAGATGCTGCCTTCGGAGCCAAACGTGCGGCTGGTGATTCCTTCTCTCCTTCTCTTCCAGAAACGCCACCACGTGCTGCAGACCGCACACCCCTCCCCGTTGTCGGTGTACAGGGGGTTCTTTGGATGTAGACATTTCTCTAAAACCAATGAGCTGCTGCGGAAGTCTGGCAAGGAGCCCATCAACTGGAAGGATCTGTGACCCTGAACTGGAGGGCTCTCTCTGGGCAGTTTTCTAGAAGCTGCTCTCAAACTGTTTGCCAGGAGTGGCAGCTTGACCCAGACAGAAGCAGCAAAGGCTCTACCCTGGCTGGGATCCCATGTCTGTCTTTGCAACACGGCTTTGGCCTAAAACCAGACGTCACGGTATCTGGGAGAGAGTAGGAGATCAAATACAGAGACTGCTCTCTGTCACCTTTATGGTAAAAGGGGACAGGGGGCAGAAGCGCCTATGGGTACAAGCTAGCTGCTGTTTGTTTTTACCTGGCAGGTTAGACTTTAGGTTGTCAGGTGTCAGGTGTGGTTATCTAGAAGCACCCCCCCCATGCCCCACCTGGCATTTCAGTTCTTGGCCAAGTACAGTGTTCCCCTTCCCGAGCCCTCAGGCCCCTCCTTGAAGGAAGCAAGAGGACAATTTGCAAGTGCCCAGAAATTTAGGGATGAAAGTTCCTGAGGACTAGTCCTCTGAGCCTTCACAGACAGGCAGAGGGAAGTGAGCTGGGGCTTTTTTTCACAGTTCATCCTCTGGATGTTCCACAGAATGAACAGTGGAAGTTGAACCGGAAGAAGAGAAAGGGGAATTTTTAAAAATTTTTTTTTAAGCGAGGAAATACTTTTCTCCTAGGTGTATCCTGAGTTGGGGTTTTTCAGGCAGCACAGACTGCCAAATGCTGTTTTTTTATGGACTGAAATCACATGGGGATTTTTTTTTTCATGCAACACTGGTGAATTTTTCTGTTTTAAAGATACTTCTGCAGATGTGTATATATATATTTTGTAATCTTTTGTTGGGAGACAGTCTTTGTTAGGTCTGTACCTCCATCCTAGATCCTGTTAGAGATGCCATTGATGTGTTAACCGGGGAAAGAGTTAACCCCGGGTGAGTTTGGGAATAAAAGATTGTTGAAGTTTCTGGATCGGTGCCCAGTGCCCTTCATGCCAGCTCCCTCTGGGCCCTGGCGCGTCTGCCTACGTCCTTGGGCCGCCCTTGGGCCCGGGCAGCTGGTGGTCGCCATGGCAACCATTGTGGGCAGGAAGGGCCGCCCTTGCTCCTTCCTCCCGCCCCGCCCCTCGGATGGAGCCGCCCACCCCTCCAGAGGCGGGGTAAGCCCTGGGCGGGTTCCCGGGAGGGGCGCGAGCAGAACAGCTCTACCCTGTTTTTAAAAAAAAAAAAAACCCTAGGGGCTGCGAGCTGACCCCCACTGCGGCCAGGCGCTGTGCCCCGATCTCCATGGGGGAGCTGTATGCGGACAGGGACCACAGAAGCCCCGAAGGGGCCATTTGGGGCTGGAAAAAGGCATTTCTCCAGGGATCATGGCTGCGTGTCCTGCCAAGCCCTGGGACAGTGCAAGGGGAGCTCCCCGCCCCCACTCTGCTAGTGTTTCGGGACTCTGGACTGGAGGTGTGAGGCCAGGGCACTGGGAAGACGCCCTGATGGCCCACTGACCTGTCAGCACTTGGGGGCGGGGTGGACTATCAACGATGAAAGCTTGGACTCGCCTGGTGTATGATAAGGAAGTCAGAAGTACAGGGAGGGGCCCGGTTAGCACGTGCGGTATTTCAGTGGGCGAGAAAAAAATGCATCCAGTGAGAAAGACTCGACCTCTTTTCTTTCGGGGGGGGGGGAGAGGTTTGGAAACCTTTTGCTGGGGAACATTGCTTCCCATCCAGGCCTTCGTTTTCTTGACACTTGAGAAGGCGGGTGTGCCCGCATTATGCCATCAGCAAGCTGGCTTTCACAGAAGGAAGGTGTAAAACAAGAATGCATTCTCCGTTTGCCCTCTGGTAGCTTTGGGGACCTCCCTTAGACATTACAGTGGGCTCCCTGATCCGAGGGAGAAATGAAGGAATCCTGTTGGTACATCAGTTAGGCTTTAAGGCTTCTCTCCCAAGGCAGTGCTGCCAGTAGGGAAGAAGCTGCAAGCTCTACATTTCCATCAGTCATTCAAAAAGCAAACTGATGTGCTTTTTATTTTTTAATGTAATGAAACATCTAGTGATGCTTTAAACAGAACAGAGCTATGTTAAGTGGTTATGACAGCACCCCCCCCAAAAAAAGAAATGCACATTTGATCACTTGTTTTTAAGAAACAAGGTTCATTTAAAAAAAAAAAAAAGATTTTGAGAGAGAGAGAACAAGAAGGGGGAGGGGCAGAGAGAGAGAGAGAGAGAGAGGCCGACTCCCCGCTGAGCAGGGAGCCTGATGTGGGACTCCGGGATCATGACTGAGCCGAAGGCAGACACTTAACCGACAGCCACCCATTTGCTGGGAAACAAGGCTCATTTTGATGAACTTTTAGCTACATAGTTGTGGTGTTCCTCCACATTTTTGGATGCGCTATGATCACAGCACTAGATTTGCAAAAATGATTAAAGGCAGATTGCCTTTTAGGTTAGGGGTCAGCATACTTTATCTGTGTAAAGGGTCTATATAATATTTAGGGTCTACAGTCCTGCCCAAGAGAACCACTCCACTCTCCCTTGTAGAGACAGCAGCCCCGTGCAAAATGAGCAGGTGTGGCTGTCTTCCAATAAAACTAGCAACACCGAAATTGGAATTGATTATGATTTGTGTGTGTCATGAAATCTTGATTTCCTGCCCCCCGCCCCCACCCCAGCATTCGACAAATGTAAAAACCGCTCTTAGTTTGAGAGCCATAGGGAAACGGGCAACACAGGCCATAGCTGGCAGAGCCCTGCTCTAGGAGCTCCCACCCAGATGTCTGCAATGACAGCGCCCACATACTGCGTCCTGCCACTGGGCAGTGCTACGTGGCCCGTGTTGCGGGAGCATGTGAGAACCCCGCCCAGGATGATTCTGAAGAGCATCTGCTGAGGGCTTTTGGAAAACAAGGAAGTCCGTTAACTGCAAAATGTCCTGTGAACCCCAGGTCATAAAATAATCGTGTGGGTGTCACTATCTGTGAACTGAGTCCAGCAGGGCAAAGTCAGAGAATGGGAGGGTTTTTTTTTTAGACTTTAGCATGTTGTTAGTATGCTCCCATTACTACAGAATACATTCTGTCCCTCTTAAAATTCACTCTGCTTTGGTTTGCACCTAGAATAAAAAGTCTTAGAGTTTGGGACTGGAGAAGCAAACTTTATGAGGCATATGCGTGCAGGAGTGGCTTTTCATCCTTGTCAATTCTTCGAGACATACAAGGAAAAACAGGTAGGATGCTCTGGGCTACTTTGGAGGGTCTCGGCTCGTTAACTGGTAGTGACCCAAGCTGAGAAAAATCTGGAACTTGGGTGGCCTCTCTTCCTTCTTGGAGTCCTAACACACTTTGAATCTGGGGTTCACCACCTTAGGTCACCTTGGTGATGATTTTGGTTGGAATCTGTTTTTAAATTTTTATTTACAGTATGTTTGGAAATGCAAATGTTGGTGAGTGGGGCCGACCAGGAGATCACTACTTAGCATTCTTTGCTACTCAGTGGTGTATTTCCCGAGTCCTGCTCCTCTCAGTTAGTGGCATTTGTGGCGGGGTTGGGGGGGGGGGGGATTCAGAAGCTTTAAACAAGCCCTTAGTATACCTTAAGCCTCACCATAGATGCTCACTTGGGTGAGGCAGGCAGGCCAGGTCTGAGGACCCAGAGGGTCCAGCCACAAGAGTCCTTGCCTTTCACACAAGGTGGAAATCAAACACAAGCCAGCAGG
Organism: Ursus americanus; assembly: GCF_024610735.1. Classification (NCBI taxonomy): domain Eukaryota; kingdom Metazoa; phylum Chordata; class Mammalia; order Carnivora; family Ursidae; genus Ursus; species Ursus americanus. The sequence continues at coordinate 8,275,249 of NC_142156.1, read as the reverse complement.
AAGTGAGAGCAGAGTTTATGGAAGACAACAGATACAGCTGGAGCATCTGGAAGGCTCAGAAAGGAAAAGGAGGACGAGTCTCGTTTTTGCCTGGGCTCTGGGGTTTTTACTAATTGTGGTCTCGGGCACGTGTCCTCCCAGGCATCTAGGAACTGGTGAGAACAAGGACAGCGTCCAGGTGTCCATCCTAAGGCACTTATTCCCTGGAGCCAGTGGGTCTGGGGGCGTCAAGCTATCTAGTGCCAGTGGTCTGGAATATGCACATGATGGCTTCGTCCGGTCCCTCCTGAGATGCTTTCTTTGGTGCTGGAAGACTCCAGAGATAACCCTTAACTCCTTGTCCCTTGCAAGGAGGACATATAATAAGGCATGTGTAGGGCAGGGGTACAAGTCCTAGCAAGAATAAAAGCAGGAAAAGACGTAAGGAAAGAAAAGTCAGCTTTTTCTTTCATGGGGTCCCTTCAGTTTCCCTGTCTCATGGGGAAACTAAAAGAAATATCAACGCTAGGCTCACTCCCAGAAATTGATTTAATTGGTCCTCAGGGAGAAGAGGAGACATCAGTATTTTTATGAAGTGTCCGGTTTATGGCAGGACCAACAACCTCTTTCCAGATGCCCTGTCTTCCTTACACCGTTGGTCACTTAATTTTTTTCTTTTTGGCAATGATGATACTTAGGACTTTCTGAATCTAAGATGTATTTGAAGAAAGCCGTTTCTCTATGAATGTTCTTGTGTTTGGTGGGAAAAGTTTATGAACTTACTTACTGGTTTACTCACTGGTTTCAAGCCTACCATTCGGTTTCTAGAAAATACCTATGACTGTAAAGAGTGTCAAGGGACAGCTGAACTACCAGAATGAGTTCTGTGTGTGTGTGTGTGTGTGTGTGTGTGTGTGTGTGTGTGTGTAGGGGGAGCAGGGAGTGTCTGTATGTTGTCTTTCTGAAAGTAAGGAGTTGCATTAGGAAGGCATTACGAAGCACCTGTTACGAGAAGCCACTATGCTAGAAGCTCAGTGTATGTCATTTTATTTTTTCTTTTTCCCAACCACATGGTGAAATAGCTGGATGAGGAAACACACTCAGTTATTCGCCCGGAGCCACAGGTAATTACGGCAGTCAGGGGTTCAGGACTCGAACCCGCGTGAGCCTGATTTCAAAGCCCGGTCGTCTTGCCACTGTTTACACTCTGCCCACACTGTTCTCATTCTCAGGGAGGATTTCTAAATGGAGTTTATGCAGAATTTCCTTAAGTCATGGATAGCTCTCCCAGGTAAAACAGGACAGGTCTGTAGTTGAAAATGTGCCTCATTGAGAGGATTGTGCGAGCTACTCCTGAGTGACCGAGTCACCGAAGCCCCAGCCTTGGGGCTGCCCATCAGGGAGGATGGAGGGTGTGCGGGCCGTGCACTAGCACTTCCGCTCCTATCAAACGGACGGTTTCATCCTCCCCTCCTATAAAGCGTGTGTGGTGACATCCCAGGTTACAGCTGTCCAGAGCAAGGCTTCAAGAGCAGGCACAAAGTGCGCTTCCTGCTTACAAGGCCGGTGGAGAAAATTCCCAAGTCCCGTGTGCTGACTTTTCCTTTCTGGAAAATAAGCCCGCAAAGGGAGTCACTCTGACTGCACCTGTCCCCACCGCCATTTAAACCGTTTTGCTTAGGTTCAGGCCCTTGGTGGGTTTTTCCACTTGCTGTTCAGTGCGGCACATCCCGGGTTTACTGAGATTGGGGCCACCAGGCTGCTGTCCCCCCTTTTGTCAGAGCACAGCACCCTTTTGTGTAGCTTCTGCTCTACCTGGTTTGGACCTGGACCTGGAGGTGACCTTTGTCCTATGTGCCTCCAGCCCTCCCCCATGGCTCAGAGCGCTGGCAGCTCAGGCTGGCTTTCCGCCTTTCCTGCCGGGCCCTAGCGATAACCAGCCGACCCCAGGGTGGAAGTGCAACTGCTGGGGTTTGTTTTCTTCTCCCTAAGCCACAAGAAATAGGGAACATTTTATCGAGGGGCGTTTTCATTCAGAAGGTTTTACGAAATCTTTTCCGGGGGAGGGAAGCCAGGTGATCCTTGGATAACAGTTGCATCAAGCCATGGGAGCTTTCCCTGCGGGCTTGGTCCAGAAGCTATTTATTTCTCAAACACCCAACGACCCATGTGCAATCAATTTCCTGCATGTCCTAGGAAGGCCCGAATGACTTGGTTCATATCGCTGACGGCGTGAACTTTAGGTGCCCGGTGGCGGAGATCTCTAAGAATTGTGAAAGACAGCAAAGGTCTGGGATTGAAAGGTGGCAAGTAGGGCCGTCCTGCACTGCGGGGCCACATGAGGGGTGTGGTGAGGGATCCTGTTCCACGCCGCCTGGGCTGGGACTGCGCCAGTGCCTTGAAGGTTAAGTGCTCCAGGGATATTTTTAAACGGCAGGGACCAGTTAATCTAAAAGTGACGCGCACCCTCCTGGCAGCGAGCAGCTGGCCAGCTTAGAGTCAGGCCCTCGGCAAACAAGCAGCCCCAGAAAATGCAACCCTGAAGGCACACTTGAGGAGACCCGGGAAAAGGAAAGGTGGAGGGACAGGTGGTAAGTGAGCTTACCCCTGCCTGGGGTCCCTGACTGTGAAGCCGGCGTCTGTGTGGATCGGGACTATCCCACCTCGGGAGAGCAGACCCTGTGCAGAAAGGGGCAGGCAGGCTTTCCGGGCGAACAGAATTCCTGTTTGGTTTGCAGGGAGCTGGCTGATCTGAGGGCTGGAAATGGAACCTAGATGGAGAAGAGCTTTTTTTTTGCTTCTATAAATGGTTATATTGCTGGGAATCTCTGTGCAAACTCTTCATTGGTTCCACAAACTGAAACCATAGGGTTAGGTTTTAGGTTTACTGAAAAGGCAGTTGTGTGATTTTTTTTTTTGCCCTCAAGCCTTCTGTCTTTTTTAAAGATTTTATTTATGAGAGAGAGTGAGAGAGCGAGTACGAGCAGGGGGAGGGGGAGAGGGAGAAGCAGACTCCCCACTGAGCTGGAAGCCCAACATGGGGTTCAATCCCAGGACCTGGGGATCATGACCTGAGCCGAAGACAGACGCTTAACCATCTGAGCCACCCAAGTGCCCCAGGCCTTCTGTCTTAAGGAAAACTATTCTGTTTCTTATAGATGACCAATCTGTCAAACTGTTACTAATTTTTTTTTTTAAACAGACTCTAGGGGCGCCTGGGTGCCTCAGTCGGTTAAGTGTGTGACTCTTGGTTTCAACTCAGATCATGATCTCAGGATCGTGAGATCGAACCCTGAGTTGGGCTCTGCACTCAGTGGGGAGTCTGCTTGAGGTTCTTTCTCTCCTTCTCCCCCTTCCTGCTGGCTCGCTCACTGTGTCGCAAATAAATACATAAATCTTAAAAAAATAAATAAAAGCAGACTCTTAAGAGTAAAGCATTTATAGTGGTCCTGTATTGCTAGAAAGATTTTTTTTTTTTAAGTGTACTACGAAATAAAAGTCCAATAGCATGGGGTGAAACAGGTCTCCTTGTACTATCCCTCTACCTGCCCCCCCTCCTCCTGCTGTGCACAGTTTGGTATAAAACTTCCCATACCTTGGGGGCGCCTGGGGGCTCAGTCAGTTAAGCATCCGACTCTTGGTTTCGGCTCGGGTCATGATCTCAGGGTCGTGAGACTGCCCCTTGAGTTCAGCTCTGCTCTGGGTGTGGAGCTTGTCTGGGATTCTCCCTTTCCTGCTGCCCCCCCCCCGCCCCCTCCGCCCCCACTCTCTCTTATTTCTGAACAAAACAAAACAAACTTCCCAGACCTGGTTTCTCAAAGACCTGTCCTGTGCCTTTACCTGGTACACAACTATCTCTGACGATGATCATTATTATTATTTATTATTATTATTTTAACATCGGTGGGCTTCCATATAAGTTGGGTGACCACCCATCCATAGTGGCCCAGGACTGAGGACTGAGAGGGAACTCCTGGGAAGCCAGTCTTTCCATTTAAAAACTGCAAGGAAGAGACATTGTTTTATAACCTGTTTTTTTTTTTTTCCTTCTAACAGTGTCTTGGGAGATATCTAGAAGATGTGATTTCTTCACTCACTTCTCCGAGCGCGAAGTGAAAAGACTGCGCCAATCTTCCGTCATGTGATCGGAGGTACAAATAGCCTCAGTTCATCAACTTATTTGAGCAGCTCTGGGAAGGCATTTTATGTTTCTGCAAAGGAGGATTTTAAAACATTTTTTTTCATTTGACTATAGTTGACACGCAATGTTACATTAGTTTCAGGTGCACATGTAGTGGTTCGACCTCTCTGTGTTACGCTGTGCTCACAAGCCACCGTCTGTATCATACATCGCTCTTGCAATATCGTTGACTCTGTTCCCTACGCTGTGCCTTTTATTCCCGTGACTTCTTCATTCCACAGCAGAGCCCTCCCTTCCCCCATTTCGCCCATGCCCCCCACCACCCTCCCCTCCGGAAACCATCAGCTTGTTTCTGTATTTATTGATCTGATTCAGCTTTTTGTTTATTCATTTTTTTTTTAGATTCTACTTAGGAGTGAAATCATATGGTATTTGTCTTTCTCAGTTTTATTTCACTTAGCGTGATATCCCCCGGCTCTGTCCATGTTGTTGCAAACGGCAGCACTTCATTCTTTTTTTTATGGCTGAGTAATATTCCACTGTAGCTATCTAGCTATGGATATTTATTTATAAAAAAATACACACACACACACACACACACACACACACACCACGTCTTCGTAATCCTTTTGTCTATTGAGGGACACTGGGTGCTTCCTTATCTTGGCTATTGTAAATAATGCAGCAGTAAACACAGGGATGCATGTATCTTTTCAAATTTAGTGTTTTTGTTTTCTTTGGGTAAATGCTTAGCAGTGCGATTACTGGATCTTGGTAATTCCATTTTTAATGCTTTGAGGCACCTCCATACTGTTTCCCACGGTGGCTGCACCAGCTGGCATTCCCGCCAACAGGGCACAAGCATTCCCCTTTCTCCACATCCTCACCAACACCTGTTATTTCTTGTCTTTTTGATTGTAGACATCCTGACAGGTGTGAGGTGGTATCTCATGGTGGTTTTCATTTGTGGTTCCCTGATGATGAGCAATGTTGAGCATCTTTCTGTGTGTCTGTTGGCCATCTCTGTGTCTTCTTGGGGGAAAATGTCTGTTCAGGTCCTCTGCCCATATTTTAAATCAGATTTTTATTTGTGTGTGTGTGTGTTGTGTTGTAGAAGTTCATGATATATTTTGGATATTAACCCCTTATCAGATATACCATTTGCAAATATCCTCTCCTATTCAGTAAGTTGCCTTTTTGTTTTTTTATAGTTTCCTGTGCTGTACAAAAGGTTTTTCATTTTGATGTAGTCCCAGTTGTTTATTTTATGCAAAGAAGGTTTTTTGTTTTGTTTTGTTTTGTTTTTCTGCTCAGGTGCTTTGTAAGCTCTGTTTTATCACCTTTAGATACGAGACATAAATTGGAGGATTACATGAGGTACTTGATCCTTAGGGGGCAATAGACATTTTAAGCTTTTCAAGTGGAGAGTCTCTCAAAGTCTTATCCCTGTAGAAACTTTGCGATACCTTATTCTAGTCTCCTCTGAATTTTGACTCAAGGACCTTTAGAGGAGTGTGCATCTGTACCCTGGAAGCCTGGAAGCACGGTCAGAAATCATGCATTTTATCTGAAAACTGCATGCACATTTCACATTTTGTTCCAATGGATCTCTTTAATAATAGTAAACTTGCTACCGTAAAGTAGGAGGGTTCTCCAGGAAGATAGGACGTGTTTGTTTAGATTGTGCCAGACAGTCTGGGCTGGGCACAACAGGGAACCCGAGGTACTGATTACTCAGTGGTTGGCATGCGGCAGGTGTTGAATTACATCCAAGGACAATCCTAGGACGAGGTGTTATTTACTCCATTCCCCAAACCAGGACCAGGAAACCAGGGTTTGGAGAATTTCGCGTGACTGACTCGGGTCAATCACATGATGACTGGCAGGGTCTCCACTCAGGTCAGCCCCACATCGGAAGTGCAGCTCTCTGGACCTCTCTGGGCCACCCAGCACAGCACACCTTCGCACCCTTACCTGTGCTGGGACCCCGGAATACAGCCTCGCTTTTCAGTTAGCCCAGGATTGGTGCCACCCCTGTTGGACTCACTAACAGACCTTTTCAAATCAAATCAAATCAAATCAAATCAAATCAAATCAAATCAAATCAAATCATGGGCGAGAGTGATAAGAAAGGATAACCCTGCACACACTCTTTCTGTTTAGAAGTGAATGGGTCTCAGGCCCCAGTAGTAACTAGAATAATCAGTTGTTAGAAACGCCCCTCTTAGCAGATCTTCCTTCCACACTCTGTTTCGAGGAACTCTGTGGTCTCTTATTTCCACATTCCCAACAGAGTGGGACTTAGGGGCCCTCCTGTTTGGAGGAATAACCCATGTAAGGTGAAGAAGGGGCTCTGGTTTTGGTTTGGGCAACATTGGGCTGCCCATGGGGAGCCCAAACCCTTTCTGGAAGGACTTCTCAGAGCCTTGAATGTACTAACCTGTGGTGGGACTTTCCAAAATGTGACTTTGGGATTTGGCAGCCATGGGGACCATCTTTCAGGGCTGGTATCCCTTCAGCACCTCCTGAGAAGCATGGAATAGTCTCATTTTGTGCCTTCCTCAATTTTCCTTCAGAATCCCAAGAGGCAGGGTCCTGCCATGGATCAGTGTCACAAGGCTTGAACTTTCGTACAGGGCTCCAAGGCGGTGTGTGTGTGTGTGTGTGTGTGTGTGTGTGTGTGTGTGTGTGTGTGCGCGCGCGCGCGCGCGCGCGAATGCGCAGAGCCAGAGCCCAGCCTCCCAGATTCTGGATGGATTGGAAAAGGGAGATCTGCCAGCAGGCTGTTGCACTAACTCAGACTTGGGGTGAGGTGGTGGTGGGCATCGGAGAAGCATGACGAGAACGCACAGACCCCGCAGCTGGACGGTCGGGTCGAGCTCTGCCACTTCGGATGTGACCTTGGGCAGCAGACCCCTCCTCTGCATCTCTTCATTTGCAAAACAGGAGCGCATACTTCCTAGAGTTTTTGTGGACATGCAAAGGGATAATAAGCATAAAGTGCATAGTTTAAGACCTGGTATACAGTAAGTGCTTAACAAACATTAGCCTTTATTATCACTTAGCAATTTCCTTGGTTCGAAGGATTGCCGTTTGCCTTCTGCTGTGTCTACACTCGATTTACAAAAGAGTTCTACTTCTAGAGTCATTTTTTGGGAACCCTTGTTGCTGGAGAAGGGGTCAGGGAGCCTGTATCAGGAATGTTGAGAAATTTGAACAGACCTGGGTTTTAGGCCCCATCTACCCTTACAGAGTTGGCTTTCTGGTGGGAAGACAGGTGTGCATGTCTGTAAGTGACCTCACCCCTAACTGTGGTCTGTGATGAGCGCCGGGAGGGAGGGGACAGGGAGCCACGAGGTCATAGAGCAGGAGCCTGGCATTCAGTGCAGTCTCTCTGGCAGCCCCTTGTGTCCCAGGAAGAGGGAGGGAGCAGGGTAGTGGTGGGGATTCAGCTGCCTGTCCAGGTCTTTGCCCACTTCCTGACCTCCCTTGAGACTCACTGGGGCAGGAGGACCCTCCAGGGAGGTGGGAAGGATGGGCTGGACACGGGAGGCAGACCTGAGCTAGGTGGAGGCATTGATGCATCCAACAGATATTTACTGGCCCTTCCATGTGCTGGGCACTGCACTGTGGAGCCAGGGGCAGGACAGAGCCAGTCCTTGTCCCGAGGAAACTTACACCATGGTTGGGGGGGGGGCGGGGAGATGAGTGAGTGTATTGGTGACAAGATAGTGTCAGGTCATGTCAGTAAGTGACATGAAGGAAAGGGACATGTCATCGAGAATAAAACCCATGGGTGTCAGGGTGGGTCTGGGGTGGGAACATGGAAGCAAAGCCAGAAAAAGGAGCAAGAGATAACCATGCCAGGGGCCAGTGGTGGGAAAGAGCACTCCAGAACATGGACCCACAAGCACAGAGGGCCTGAAGGGGGACCAGTGGCCGGGGGCCAGATCTCTAGAGGCACGTGGACTACAAAGGAGTACAATGAGGAATCACCAAGAATGTGAAATTCAGTTCAGCTGCCCACCTCCAAGAGTGACTTGGGGCAAGTTTAACTCTTGAACCCTGAGATTACTCTTCAATTAAAAAAAAAAAAAAACTGGCTTCTCATGATACTGATCTCACAGAGTGGAATGAGGTGATGATTATAAAATGCTTAGTACGTAGCCTGGCACACCGTAAGTACTAATAAATTTTAACTCTTAGTACCAGTATACAGGTTTTAATCAGTAGACAGGCTGCCTTAACTTTTTGGTATAGAAAACAAGCTAACTTTTTTTTTTTTTTAAGATTTATTTATTTAAGAGAGAGAGAGTGAGCAAGGATGTACACACACACGTGGAAGGGGCAGGGAGAGGGAGAGAGAATCTCCAGCAGACTCCACGCTGAGCGCAGAGCCCGACCTTTGACATGGGGCTTGATCCCACAACCCCAATATCACAAGCTGAGCCGAAACCAAAAGTCTTAACCCACTGTGCCACCCAGGTGCCCCAACTTTTTTTTTTTTTTTTTAAGATTTTATTTATTTATTTGACAGGGAGACAGCCAGTGAGAGAGGGAACACAAGCAGGGGGAGTGGGAGAGGAAGCAGGCTCCCCCCAGCGGAGCAGGGAGCCTAATGCGGGGCTTGATCCCCAGACCCTGGGATCACGCCCTGAGCCGAAGGCAGACGCTTAATGGCTGAGCCACCCAGGTGCCCCCCCAACTTTTTTTTTTTTTTTAACACATTCAGAGGTAGAGTGGATAGCACAGTGAGCCCCTCTCTATTCACCACCCTCTTCAATAACCATCAATCTTCTGCCCTTCTGGTTTCATCTACCCACACATACACCCTTTTCCCTGTGTTTTCCCCATTTTACTGTGAAAAATTTCAAACCTACAGAAGTTGAAAGAATTGTGTGGGAGCACCCATACACCCATCACATTTCACGTCAGTTGCATTCATCAGTACCTTTCTCCCTGAGTACTAATTGCATCCTGTCATTAACTAGAGTTCTGGGGTCGCCCCCTCCCCCTGCCCTAGGATGGGGGATTGTTCTCAAGCAAATCTCAGAGCCAAATAAATATTTCACCGCCTGTCTCTAAAAGAGATGGACTTTTAAAATGCTGGTTTCCAACAGCATTTATGGTATTTCCTGTACCCAGTGCCCAGTTCATGCTCCGCGCCCTCTGACTGTCTCAGAGATGTTGAACGCTCGTTCCGTTCCAGTCAGGACCCACAAGAGGTCCTGTTAAGTCTCTCTTCATCTGCAATAGCCGCCCCGCTGCCTTTATTAAACGCCAGCTACTTGTTGAAGACACTCGGTCATTTGTCTACATTTTGGATGTAGCTGATGACACATCACTCAAGCGTCATTTACTGTGTTCCTCTGTCCCTGTAAATTAGTGCTCAGGTCTCCAGGCTTGAATCAGTTCAGGTCCAAATCCTCGGCGAGACTGCTTTCCCGTGCTGCCGTGTCATGGTGTGCTGTCCGCTGCATAGTGTCGGGAAGAACATAATGTCAGGTTATCCCGTTTTCAGTGATGTGAACTCCTCAGGGCACGTGGGAACCGACGTCAATGCCTGATTGCCCTTGAAAAGTCCCCAGCAGCCTTTCACTGAATAGTTTACAAGCCGTGGACGGTCAGAGCCCTAGGTCAGTATTATTTCCTTACTGGTTGGGAATGTGGTTTCCTACTTGCCTCCATGCTCGTTCACATATTAGCTATCATTCTGTAACATAACGATTCTCATCCACCCTCTGGCATACAGAGCATTTTCCTACAGGAAAGGCAGGATAAATGCTCGACTGCATCCTTTTTTTTTTTTAAGTTCGTTTTCAGAGGCATGAGTGGTACCATTGTGAGCTCCCAAGGTGTCATTGAGGTTGTTTTGTTTTGAGGAACACATGACCACACGATTTTTGAAACTGCTTGGATGTATTTCAATCCACCACAGTGATCACCTTTTTTTTAAAAAGATTTTGTTTATTTATTTGACAGAGAGAGGCAGCGAGAGAGGGAACACAAGCAAGGGGAGTGTGAGAGGAAGAAGCAGGCTTCCCACTGAGCAGGGAGCCCGATGCAGGGCTCGATCCCAGGACCCTGGGATCATGACCTGAGCCGAAGGCAGACGCTTAATGGCTGAGCCACCCAGGCGCCCCCAGTGATCACCTTTTTTCAGGCCCGGGTATCTCTTCTTTGGCAGGGCAAGCCCCTTCAGGGTCCTTGTTTTCAGGGACAAGAAATCGCAGCTCACCATGCACATTTCTGCCCCAGCCCTGGAATGAACCATTTTCCCCAAGCAGTCCTGGTTCCTTTTAGTGGGAACATACATAGAAATACATAGAAATCATAACCTGGGACTAGGTTGTTTTGCGGGTTCCTCCTGGCTTCTCTGTGCATTGAGGACTGGGGTCAGGGAGCTGGGTCAAGAGGCTTATACGATGGTTCAAGTAAGTGATAACAGTGGCTTGACCTTGATCTCAGGTCAAGCACTTAGCACCATGCCTGGTGCGTCATGGAGAGCGCGATAAATATTAGAACACTCTTCGTTTGCGTTCTTTATATTAGTTCATGTAAACCTCACCAAAAGCTCTCTGAGGAAGGCAGTCTTATCATCCCCACTGAATACATGAGAAAACCAAGGCTTAGAGAGGTGAGGAAATTTGCTGAAGGTCACACGGAAAGTACAGAGCAGAAGTAGAACTTGGAGCTCGCCACTCTAGATTCCGTACTCCAACCAACACACTGTGTTGCCCACAGGGATCTTAATTTCAAACTCAGAAATGACCTAGCTTAGTTTCTGGCAAAAAACATGACCTACGAGTGGGGCTGGCCTGCTTACGCTGGTTAAACTGGGATTCCAGCGAGGGTCTCCAGGACCGGGCCATGCTCCAGACCCCCACCCTGCCTGGAGAGGTTTCTGCAGCAGTGCCCTTTAGCAGGTGCAGATGGCCCTCAAGACTGCTCTCGGTGCCCTCTGTCCACACAACCTACAAGCTGTTCCAGGCACGTGTTCGCATTGCTTATTAGTCTTTACCAGAGCCCCTGTGAGGTTGGCATCATTCAGAAATGAAGAGCTCAGGTCCAGAGATTCCAATACGGAACCGACACTGCAGGGTTTCCTGGCTGCTGGTGGTGCCAACGCTCGAATCAGACCCTCTGATTCTGTGTCTAGGGCTGTTTTTCCTTTTTGTTCTGGAAGGGACAGGACAGAGGAGAGGTTGCTCCTTTTTAGAGAGGCAGATCACCCATGGGGCTTTGTCAATTCCTCACAACATTTGCAACCACATTGCCAAAGCTGGTGGGAAATGCTGGGACAGCCTCGAAGGAGAGCAACTGTCCCCTGGAGGTCAGGTTGACTCAGGTTGGGAGTTACATCACCGCTTTTCAGGCCGGATGGTGCACTGGCCCTGCCCTGACACTAGGCTTGGGGGAGGCCCTCAGCCAGCAGAGCCAGGGGCTGTTGGTAGAAGGGATACCCACCACGTCTTAGCTAACCATCAGGGAGAAGGCATGCTCGACAAAGCCCCTTGGTCTCCAAGGCAGGGGCTGCTCAGCACAACCCTGAGTAGCAACGTTAATGAGAAAAAGAACTACAGTCATCACAGTAGCCCCTGATATCTTGCTTCATTTATGCCAAGCTAAGCAGTCTACCTACCTGAGTTCATTGACTTGCCCTTCAGGGTGCTGAGGTTGGTCCTGTTACTCTCCCCATTTTACAGATGGGACAACTGAGCCCGGGTTAACTGCTGTGCCTGCGGGCACACAGTATGTGGGTGGTGGAGCTGATTTGCCAGGCAGGCAGACCGCAGAGTCTATTAACTCTTGCGCCGCAGCTCTCTGTGGCTCCGAGAAGGAGGTGTGAGTCCCTCACACCTCTTGTGACTCTGCAGTCATTTGTCCCTGTCCGCTGCCCCCCACCCTCCACCCCTTTCTCAGTGCCAGGCAGGCTGTTTGGTTCCCAGAAAGCGCCAAAGTTCCTGGCCCTCCTGCTTCTAGGCTTTTGTGGCTCCAGCACCACAGGCCGCCAACACTCTTCCTCCACCTTCCTGCCTGTCCAACCGTGGGCTCTGGCGGTTTCCACAAGGATGGCTCAGGTGGGGACCCACCCCTTGGACATTTCTTCAAGGCAGGTGCCTGGCTGGAACCGTTTGGGCCAGTTTTGCCTGGGCCAGCAGATCAGCCCCATCACGAGTTGGGCTTGGTTCACCAGCTGTTCACTGAGCACCTGCAGTGAGCCCGGGAAAACTGAAATTCACTGGCTTTTCATCCATGTGTTTTCCTCCCCAAAGTTGTCCCCAGATCAGTGGCTCCGGCTGCTGCACACCTGCTCAACTCTCAGATCAGGTCGTTTGGGATTTGGTACCAGACCCCAGACACGTAGATAATCTGTGCTTACTTTCACGGTCCGTGGGATTCTCCGGAGCCCCAGATGTTCTGACAAGTGATTAGTTTGAGAACTGTCGACTCTCCCTGGTTCTCCTTTCCAGACTTCGGATCCACCTGTGTAAGAAGGTATCCAGTTAATCGATTGGATCAACAGCCTGCCCACCTCCCCCTCTTACAGATGTAGGCTGTGGGGTCAGGCAGAGCGGGGTTGAATTCCATGTACTTCCGAGCTGTGTAACTTTGGGTGAGTCACTCTTGTTTCCTGGGCACTGGGTTTTCATGCCCAATCTGTGAAATGGAGTGAGAATACTACTTCCCCTGGGGCCCCCGGGTGGCTCAGTCGGTTAAGTGTCTGACTCTTGGTTTTGGCTCAGGTCACGGTGTCAGGTGTGTGAGGTCAAGCCCTGCTTCAGCATTTGTGGTTAGGGAGTTAGGGACAGCAGGGTTGGTTTGAGGTGAAGGTTGAAAGTCTCTTGCTCTCCCAGGGCACTTTTCCTTCTGGGGTGAGGAAGCATATGACGTCTCACCCTCCCAGTGCCCTCAGCCCAATCACAGGGGGAGGTGAGGTTCTTGAATTAATCCCTCCCTGCACTGTCATGTGCACCGTCACGTGTCTTCTTCCTTTTTTTTTTTTTTTTAAGAACGTCCTGTTCTTCTTTTTTTTTTTTTTAAAGATTTTATTTATTTATTTGACAGAGATAGAGACAGCCAGCGAGAGAGGGAACACAAGCAGGGGGAGTGGGAGAGGAAGAAGCAGGCTCATAGTGGAGGAGCCTGATGTGGGGCTCGATCCCATAACGCCGGGATCACTCCCTGAGCCGAAGGCAGACACTTAACCGCTGTGCCACCCAGGCGCCCCCACGTGTCTTCTTCCAATGCAAAAAATATTAAAGAGAACAATGAGTATCCTTCACAGTAGAACACTTTGCTAATTACTGCTCCTGGTTAAGTAACTTTGGCAGAGCCCCCATCTTCAGTCAGTGGAGTTATGAATTCACCATCGAGCATGGCGCCAAGAGCAACGTCTGCTTGAGACATCTTGCCCCCTTTAGCAACCTGGTGAACTCCTATTCATCCCTCAGAGGCCCAGAGCAAATGTGTCTCTTAGCTCTCCCTCATGCCCGTCTCCACCCTTGGAAGGACTGGGCTTTTCCTGGTTTTGGGAGTCTATCGGCTAGATCTTGATTTGAAAGACTTGTTCCTTTTTTTTTTTTTTTTTTTTTTTATGCGATAGAGACAGCCAGCGAGAGAGGGAACACAAGCAGGGGGAGTGGGAGAGGATGAAGCAGGCTCACAGCAGAGGAGCCTGATGTGGGGCTCGATCCCATAACGCCAGCATCACGCCCTGAGCCAAAGGCAGATGCTTAACCGCTGTGCCACCCAGGCACCCCTTGAAAGACTTGTTGTTGATCTGAGCAGGACTCTGCTGTCTCCCCCAAAACCTGTCTTAGGAGAGGAACGCCAAAGCTTAGAGAAGTGGTTCTGCTGTTTATTTCTTGGTTGCATTTTAGTCCCTTAGCAGTGGACTCAGGGATTTAGGAACCAGCTCACAGCTCTAGGAAACCAAACAGTGCTGACAGTCACTTCCCAGATCTGCTAACTTGGGACCCTTCTCAGGACTCATGGAGGGAAATCCTGCCCAGAGAGCGAGAGCTCATGAGGGTTAGGAGCGAGGGCTTCCTGAGTGAGGCCACCTGGGTCCTCAAAGTGTGGACTTGGGGAGGGACTGAGCCCGTCTCCTCACGGGGAGTAAGGCGTGGCCCCTGATGCAGGGAGAAGTTGATGGGATGACACATATGAAGCTCGTAGCACAAGGGCTGTGATAGGTACATGCTCAGGAGACACTAGTGACAGAAAAACACTCCCAGTGATTTAGTAGGTATCCCTTCTGATCCCCTGTAGTGTTCTCCGGCATCCCCTTTCTTCCTTTCTTTAATGCCTGTGTCAGCGTTAAAAAAAAAAAAATCTTCCTGAATAACATAAAATGTGACACCCCCCCCCCTTGAAAAACAACAGCAGCAGCAACAAAAAATCACGCAGAGTCCCCTGTCAGATGAGGGACCCGATGAGAAGTTAATCCAGCCTCGCCTAGGCTGCCGAGGCCCCAGAGATCTCTGCCCTTCGGGAAAACAGTGCCGTCCCTGAGCCGCTCAAGGCTGGGGGAGCCGAGAAGCTGGTGAGTCCTGGGGCTGTCCCCTGGGGGTTCTGCCTCTTCCCACCTGGGCTGGCCGATCCTCAGGGAGTGGCCCCGATGCCTGGTTGGTGGCACATGGGTGCCCGTTACCCTAATGTGAGTCCGTGGTGTCCATTTGCGGAGGAGGACGCCAGCAGAAACCACACTGTTGGTGACCTGCCTTGTTCTTTGCATTCCGCTGCACCAAGAAGGGGATGGTCGTGTTCAGTGACTCTGCAGGTCTTGGCTGGTCCTTCCCCTAATCCTCTGAGGTGGGTGGGGCTTTGTCCTTTCCCTTCTTTTTTCTCGATGGGGAAACTCAGGCTCACAGAGGGCAGGTGATGCGTCTGAGATGACACTCTGTGGGGTGGTGGGGTGTCACCGTGGTGACTCTGCCTACCCCGGGCTCTCAGTGCTGCGGCCGCTCATGGCATTCTCTAGGATAATCCGTTCTGGGCCTTGTACTCTGGGTCCCACATGGGCGATCACCTTGGACTCCCGACAACTCTGTCTTGTTAGGGACGTCCTTACCCTACGTTGAGGATGAGCGACCTGAGGCTCAGGGAGAGTACTGCCCAAGGCTTATCCCGCTTGTAGGTGGCAGAGCTGCGATGTGAACCTGGGTTACCTTCCAGGGCACCAGACGAGGTGCTCAAGGACAGTAGATTTTTGCTGTGAATGGTACCTTGGTGTAGAAGGAGCACTGGCCTGGAGCCGGGACCTTAGCGCTGGGCAGGGCTCTGTCACTCATTTCACGTGGGACCTCTGGCCTCTGCTCATTGAAATAAGGACGCTGGCCTCGCTGATCCCCATGTGTCCCCTCCTAGGCTGCAGGTTGGAGCAGGTGGATTTTTGGGAAACACGGTGGCTTGAGACCTCTATTTCTCCAGGCCGGAGTGCAGGTTAAGGTATCCACTAGTCAGCTTTGAACGCTTGGGCAACCTCACACGGCTAGCTCCTATCACCTTCGTTATCTCTGAATCAGCAGAAGGACCTTGTGCCATCCACCCGCCAGCTGGAGGGTTCTTGGCTACCCACCCTTCGTCCTGAGAGTCTGCTTCTCTTTCCATCTTGCCTTGCTTGGCCAAACCCCAGCAAAATGTCTGGTGGATAAACATATAGGAACAATGGCTCTTGTGATTAGGGGAGCACTGGAGGAGCATAGTCCAGAGACAGATTTGGGCAAGAGGGTGATTGTATAAGCGGTGAAGTAGGCCTGAATACAGGAACGTGGCAAGCTAGGGGGAGGTGGCCCTATGGGCTGGCCAGCCCCAGAGAGCATAGACAGCCTCTTCTGTGACTAAGCTTGAGGTCAGGGGAGGGCTGAGCACAGACCTTTGCGAGTGGCTTATATTTGTGGGTGATGAATAAGAGCATGGCTGACTTGGGTGAAAATTCACCTTGTTGGGGCACTGGCCCAGCCAGACTCCTCCCCTCCCACAGCCTGATGCATGATACCAGCCTCCTGCTGAAAGGTGACACCCTGTGGGCTGGGTTCCCCTAGTCACCCTGTGGGCGCGTCTCAGACCCACATGACAGTGGAGCTGGTGGCCATGGCCACAGCGATGGTAAGTAGCCGCAGACACCTACGAGTTCATCTTGGTGGGAGGAAAAATGAGAGCGTGACACGGGATTTCTGGTTGAACGCTGACATTCTGCCCCCTCGGCCCCTCACTGACCTGGCTAGGTCTGGGTGTGTGTTGCAGGGGTGGGGAGCAGCTGGAAAGCAAATTGTGACCCCCTGCCTAGCCCCCTCCAGTCTTCCATTTGGTCACTGCACCTTCTTGTTGGTACCGAGTGGTTTCCTGCATTCGTGTTGACTGGAGCCATGACTGCCCTGGGACGTGGCAGCTACTGCTTGGGTTTGGTTGGCAAGGAACAAAAATAGCTTTGGCTGAGCTCAGTTTTCAGGTCAGCTGGATTATTTCAGCGAAGGGCAACAGCTTGTCATGGCATGGTCCACAGAGCTTCGCTGGGAGGACTAGTCTCGCCTTTACGGCTCATGGGATCAAACCACCTGCACAGTGCTCCTCCTGGACCACCATGCATGTCTGGCCTTGTAAGTTTACATGTCACTCTGCTGCTCCATCTTCCAGGGACACAGCAAGGTGTCTGGCTTTATGATCGTATCCAAGGGCTCGTTGTAACACCGCCCCTTTTATGGAGTTTATTTACATCCACTTTTGGAGGGGGGCGGTGGGAAAGGTGTGGGTGTCAGGGCTGGATTTGAGCAAAGTCAAGGTGCTGAGCTTCTCGGAGCCACAGCTTACCGAACTGTGAAATGGAAGTGAAATAATGACAGCAGCTATAATAGTACCCATCAGAGTTGTTCTGAGGGGTGGAGGCCGGCAGGCTTTCTACACTCGCAATGTGTACCTATGTGTAAATGCTCTCTGTGTTGATGTGTTATCCCAAGAGCAGATAAATGCAGGTAAATGGGGCAAGAGCGAGTATCCCCATTTTTACAGATGGGGAAACTGAGACCCAAAGTTTGTTTGGAAATTTTCTCAAACAGTTCCCCCTTTTGTTTCCGTGTACTCACTGGAGAAAAGTTCTCGTGTGGTGGCCTTCGGATCACCCATTGTTACTCCACAAAACAAACCAAACGAAAGGATACATAGGTTTTTCTCTGCAGGTAACCTCTGCAGGATCGGCGTGGGGTGTTGGGTCCGTGGCCCTTTTCAGAAGAACAGCAGATCTTAAAGGATTTGCTGGGTGGGGAGGGGGGGCGAACTGGAGAGAATTGCTGGTCACTGCATTCATCAGAGGTTCCAATGTAGAGCTTGGCAGCTCCCCGCACCACCCCTCAGTTGCCTACCTACCATGCATGTACCCCCCCCCCCCCCAGCCTGCCCATCTCCCCTCCCCTCACCCCTTTCCGGGGGCCAGCCTTCCAGCCGCAATCCCCTCCAGCCATTCCTCTAGCCAGCCAGGATTTCCTGAGCAAGTAAGTGCCCAAGGAGTTCTGGTGATGCAACCCTTGCCTAGTTTGGTCAGTTTCCCACTGGGGATCAAGGTAAAGAACGCCTTCTGGGGTTCCCAGATCCCAAACCACTGCAGCCTAGTTTCGCCTGGATGTGGCTCTTCTGTTTTCCGGGCAGTGACTAAAGTGTTTTTCTCTTTGGGGTGAGGAGATGCTAGCATTTCTATGCTCTCCTGCCTGGGAAGGATGTAACGCTCTGACCTGTTCGGCTGCCAAGGGAGCCAGAAGCCTTTGCAGCATTTTTGGTGATGACATCTGCCACTGACGAATTTCCGAATCTGTCCTTGGGGGCATGTGTGAGCCAGCAGTTTTCAGGACACTGACCTTTCTCGCTGACCCTTTTCAAACATTTTGTGAACTTGCTGTGTGCAAGAGATGAGTCCCCAGGAGGTCCTCACCTGTCCCCAGGAGGATCTCACCCTCTAGAAAAAGGAGGGAGGGAGGGTGTAGAACCTGGGAATTTGGACTAGTGGTTGTTGCCTGAGGGCAGTTTTGTCCCCAGAGATGTTTGGCAAGGTCTAGAGACGTTTTTGGTTGTCACCACTGAGGGAAGGGGTGTTCCTGGCTTCTAGTGGGGTGGAGGCCAGGGGTGCTGCCGAACACCCTACAAGGGGCGGCACGGCCCCCACCACCGAGAATGCTCTAGCCCCTGGAGCCCGGGTGCCCTGGCTGGGGAGCCCTGGGAGAGAGTGAGGCAAGGGCGGCAGAGAGTTGCGTGCTGCTGTGAACAGGCGTCCACCTCTATTTGTTTCAGTCCCTGCTTTCAGTTTTTTTGGGGGGCTACATCTGGGGGTGAAATTACTGGGTCATAGCGCAGTTCTGTGTCCAACCAGACCATTTTCCACGGCAGCTGCATCATTTCACATTCCCACCAAATGCCTGCAGGGGTCCGGTTTCTCCCCATCCTCGCCTGGAGCTTGCTGTTTTCTTTCCTCCCTCCCTCCCTTCTTTCCTTCCCCTCTGTCTCTCTCTTCCCCTCCCCTCTCCTCCCCTCCCCTCTCCCCCCCTAGCCTCCCCTCGCCTCCCCCCCCTCCTTCCCTTCCTCTCTCCTTCCCTCTCTCTCTCCTTTCCTCCCTCCCTCCCTCTCTCTCTCTCTCCCTCTCTCTCTGACTGTGGCCATCCTTGTGGGTGTGAAGTGGTACAGTGCAGTTTTGATTTGCATTTCCGTAAAGATGTAGGATCCATCTTTCCATGAGCTAGTGGCCATTTGTGTATCTTCTTTGGGGAAATGTCTGTTCAAGTCCTTCCCTCATTTTAGAGTCAGGTTGTCTTTTTGTTGTTAAGTTGTAAGACGTCTGTATATATTCTGGATACTAAACTATTACCAAACACATGTTTGGTAATATTTTCTCCCGTTCTGTAAGCTGTTTTTTCACTCTATTGAGAGTACCCTTAGATGCACAGAAGTGTTTAATGAATGAGGTCCACTTTATCTATTTTTTCTTTATGCTTATGCTTCTGTGTCACACTGAGAATCCATGGCCAACTGCAAGGTCATGACAATTTACTCCTATGTTTTCTTTTAAATTTTTTGTGGTTTTGGTTCTTTTTTTTTTTGCTGGGAAGAGACCAATTCTGTCGTTTATTACCAAAAAATTTCTAACCCCCGAGAAGGTGCACCGTTCCTGGAAGTACTGCAATACCAGGTCAATGCGTGGAGTGAACGAAGCAAGCTCCTATTTCATCTCCTAACTCCAAAAATCCATTTAATATATTGTCCTCGGATAGAGGACGTATCAGATATTAAACTGATAAGAACAGATACTACACTTGATCTTAGCCAAAAGGCCGAGAAGCGATTGTGGTTTTGGTTCTTATTTTTATTTATTTAATTTTTTAAAAAAATATTTTATTTATTTATTTATTTATTTATTTATTTATTTATTTATGTATTTGACAGAGAGAGACAGCCAGCGAGAGAGGGAACACAAGCAGGGGGAGTGGGAAAGGAAGAAGCAGGTTCCCAGCAGAGGAGCCTGTTGTGGGGCTCGATCCCAGAACGCCGGGATCACGCCCTGGGCTGAAGGCAGACGCTTAACAACTGCACCACCCAGGCACCCCTGGTTGTTATATTTAGGTTGTTGACTCATTTTTTAAAAAAGATTTATTTATTTATTTTAGAGAGAGAGACAGTGAGTGAGTGAGAGAGCACGAGCGGGAGGAGCAGAGGGAGGGGGGAGGGAATCTCAAGCAGACTCCACACTGAGAACAGAGCCTGACGGGGGGCCTCAATCTCATGACCTGAGCCGAAATCAAGAGTTGGATGCTTAACCAACTGAACCACTCAGGCGCCCTAGTTGTTGACTCATTTTGAGTTAATTTTCGTGTATGTTCTGAGTTAGGAGTCCAACCTCATTCTTTTGCTTTTGGAAATCAGTTGTCCCAGAACCATATGTTGAAGAGACTATTCTTTCCCCTTTGAACGGTCCTTTTTAAATTTAAAAAAAATTTTTTAAGTTTATTTATTTTCTTTTGTAATCTCTATACCCAACGTGAGGCTTGAACTCACAACCCTGAGATTAAGAGTTGTACGCTCTTC
This sequence comes from Ursus americanus, assembly GCF_024610735.1. Taxonomy (NCBI): domain Eukaryota; kingdom Metazoa; phylum Chordata; class Mammalia; order Carnivora; family Ursidae; genus Ursus; species Ursus americanus. Next base: position 8,255,061 of record NC_142156.1, on the reverse strand, counting down.
TGACTGTCCAAGTGCCCCCCACCCCCCATCGAATGGTCTAGATATCTTCATCAAAAATCTATTGACCATAGATGTATGGGTTTATTTCGGGACTCTTCAACTCTTCATTCCATTCCGTTGGTCTCTATGTTTGTCTTTATGCCAGCACCACACTATTCTGACTGTAGTTTCACAGTAAGTTTTGAAATTGTGAAGTATGAGTCCTCCAACTTTGTTCTTTTTTAAGGTTGTTTTGGCTGTTTGGGTTCCCTGCAGTTCCATAACTGTATATTGCTCCAGGTAGTAGGGCCACCTTAATGGTAGACAGTCTTCCAATCCAGGAGCATGGGATGGCTTGCATTTACTTAGTCTTCTTCAATTCCTTTCAGCAATGTTTTATACACTAGCATTGTACAGGTCTTTCACCTCCTTGGTTCAATTTATTCCTAGATATTTTATTTTTTTGGATGCTATTGTAAATAGAATTGTTTTCTTTCTTTTTTTTAAAAAGATTTTCTTTATTTGAAAGAGAGAGTGCGAGTGCACAAACGGGGAGAGGCAGAGGGAGAGGGAGAAGCAGGCTCCCCTCTGAGCAAGGAGCCCAATGCGGGACTCAATCCCAGGACCCTGGGATCATGAGCTGAGCCGAAGGCAGTCGCTTCACTGACTGAGCCACCCAGGTGCCCCTGGAATTGTTTTCTTAATTTCCTTTTCAGGTTTTTTTTTAAAAAAGATTTATTTATTTATTTGAGAGAGAGAGAGCACGAGTAGGGTGGGGAGAGGCAAAGAGAGCTGGAGAGGGAGAAACAGACTCCCCACCGAGCAGGGAGCCTGACGTGGGGCTTGATCCCAGGACCCCAGGATCATGACCTGAGCCAAAGGGAGACACTTTACCAACCGAGCCACACAGGCACCCCTCCTTTTCAGATTGTTCATTGTTGGTGCCTAGAAGCACAACTAATTGATCTTGTATCCTACACTTTTGCTTAATTTGTTTATTACTCCTTTTAGGGTTTTTTTTTATATGTGTGGATTCTTTAGGATTTTCTATACACAGGTATCTCCTGCTTTTTGAACATTCACATTATGCCACTTTGCTTTTGTAAGAGACCTACATTAGATCTACGTTAGTACCTGTTTTTGCTAACTAGAAGAAATCCGAAGAGGATTTTTGCTTTTGGGAGAAAAGGTGAAAAGTGAAAATAGCATTCAGCGTTTGTTTTGCAGAGAGCTGTTATAGAGGCAGCATGTACCCTGAGCAGTGGCAGTGGCACACCAAGTTCCTTTGGCAAGAACTACACTCAGCATCTCAGCCTCAAGCCACCATAACTTTAAACTATGTCTGTGAGCATCTGAGCTTTATCTTGATTTATTTTGTGTGTCATTAGCAAGATGTGTCCTAAGCTACCGAGAAAAGCCGAAGAGGGGTTATTTTGTGGGCCTAGGAATGCTGAAAAATGTTTCCATATAAATTAATGGTAATTGCTTCTTTGCTTTTTGCCATTTCAATTTAGGAAAGGTTTCATAAGAACCTCTCTACTTTCAGGTTAGCAGGGAAACTTGTATAGGATCCTGCCATCTATGATGAGAGATGGTTTTATCTCTTTGTTTTCAATTTGGATTGCTTTTATTTCTTTTTCTTGTCTAATTGCTTTGGCTAGGACCTTCAGTACAGTGTTGAATAGCAGTGGTGAAAGTGAGCGTCCTTGTCTTGTTCCTGATCTTAGGGGGAAAGCTCTCATTTTTCACCACTGAGTATGTATTAGCAGTAGGTTTTTCATAAACGTGCTTTATTACATTGACGTTCCTTTCTGTTCCTACTTGTCTGACTTTTTTTTTTTTTTTAATCATGAAAGGGTATTATATTTTGCCAAATGCTTTTTTTTGGTGCTAATTGAGGTGATCATGTGGTTTCCCTCTTTGTTCAATGAATGTGATTTGTTATATTGGCTGACGCTGAACCGCCCTCAACAGATTTTTCTTTAAAAAGAAACTTGATGATCTTAAAAGAAAAAAGCCTCCTGGGGCACCTGGGTGGCTCAGTCGTTAAGCATCTGCCTTCGGCTCAGGGCGTGATCCCGGGGTCCTGGGATCGAGCCCCACATCAGGCTCCTCCACTGGGAGCCTGCTTCTTCCTCTCCCACTCCCCCTGCCTGTGTTCCCTCTCTCGCTGGCTGTCTCTCTCTCTCTGTCAAATAAATAAATAAAATCTTTAAAAAAAGAAAAGAAAAGAAAAGAAAAGAAAAGAAAAGAAAAGAAAAGAAAAGAAAAGAAAAAAGCCTCCTGACCCTAGGTATAACTTGGAAAATACCCTGGACAACATTTTAGCAAATTCTGTTGTGCAAAGTCTAAAGGAAGTATTCAGATCATGCAGTTCTAGGAAAACTTGAGAACTTTTCCATTTCCCTTTGGAACATAATGTTGAAATTTAAAAAGAAAAAAACCTTTTAGATGCTAAGTTGATATACTTGAGCTTTGCGGTGCTATTTTTTTTTGTTTGTTTGTTTTTTTAGTACTTCTGTAGCCTGAGGCAAAATTTGTTCTGAAATTTCAACATGTTCAGGTTGTGTTTTGTTTGCTTATTAACAATATTTACTTCTGGGGCACCTGGGTGTCTCACTCAGTTAAGCGTCTGCCTGGCATGATCCCGGAGTCTGGACATCGAGCACTGTATAGGGCTCCCTGATCAGCTGGAAGCCTGCTTCTCCCTCTGCCCCTACCCTCACTCGTGCTCTCTCTCTCTCTCAAATAAATAAAATCTTTTAAAAAAACCAATATTTTTGTCAAATAATAATGATCTACTCATTAATAGGACAGAATTAGTGTAGCAGGAAGAGGCATGGGTAAGAAATCAGAATATCTGAATTCCTGTATTTGACAAAATGAATTTCTGTCTGTTGTTAAGCTCTCACTTTAAAAAGAAGATTTTACTTATTGATTTGAGAGGAATAGAGAGAGAGCATGAGTAAGGGCAGGGGGAGAGGTGGAGGGTAAGAGAGAAACAGACTCCCTGCTGAGCAGAGTGCTCGACATGGGGCTTGATCCCAGGACCTGGAGATCATGACTTGAGCTGAAGGCAGATGCTTAACCATCCAAGCCACTCAGGTGCCCCAAGCTCTCACGTGTTACTGGATGCTGTTCTGGACCCTGGAACAGCACAGACTGCCCTTGGTCTTGCTGGGTTTTCATTCTAGTTGTAAGCATATCCCATGCCAGGTGTACTAGTGCTAGGAAGAAAACAAGGCAAGGTGCCCTTCCTCCTCCCAGAACCATGATGATGATGATGACAGTAATACAGTGATGGTGGTGGTGGTGGTGAAGCTGATGATGGCAGAAGCAATAGTCTGTTTATATCTATGAATTGGAATACAGTGATGAGTCTTTTGTTTCTTTTTGGATTCCAGCTTTATTGAGGTAATTCATATACCGTCCAGTTCACTCATGTAAGCTATATGCTTCAGTAATCTATAGTACATTCACAGAGTCGTTCAACCATCACTACAGTTTTATTTTATTTTTTCCATCACTACACTTTTAGAACATTTTCACCCTCCAGACAGAACCCCGGTACCCTTTAGCTCCCTCCCACCAGCCCTAGGCAACCACTAATCTCTCTGTGTCTATGAATTTGCCTATTCTGGGATACATGGAATCATACAATGTAGTCTTTGGGGGCTGATTCCTTTCAGTTGGCATAATGTTTTCGAGATTCATATGTGTTGTAGCAATTCCAGTGTTTCATTCCTTTTTTTTTTTTTAAGTTTTTTTAAATTTATTCATTTGAGAGAGAGACAGAGACAGAGAGAGCACAAGCCAGGGGGAGAGGCAGGGGGAGAGGGAGAAACAGACTCCCCACTGAGCAGGGAGCCCGATGCAGGACTCGATCCCAGGACCCCAGGATCGGGACCTGAGCCAAAGGCAGGCGCTTAACCATCTGAGCCACTCAGGCACTGCTCCATTCTTTTTTTTACAAATGAATGATATTCCACTGTATGGATGGATCACCTCTTGTTTATCCATCTTTCAGTTAATGGACGTTTGGATTGTTTCTACTTTTTGGGTCTTAAGAGTCTGTAACAAGAGCCCTTTAACAGGCATGATCTGTTTCTTCCGTGCATGTTTCTGATTTATGGTGAGCATTTGTTGGTGTACCTAAATTAGAGGGGAGAAACTGACATCCAGAGGTGTTCAGGAACGTGCCCAGGACCCCAGAGCACATCGTGGGCAGAGCTGCTGTGTCCACTGCCTTTCGCCTCTGGTGCTCTCCGCTGAATACACAGCAGCCCAGCTGCCACGAACGAACCCCTTTAAGACCGAAATAACTCAATTTCGTAGACTCTAAAATGTCTTCCCTTTTTTCTTTACAGGTTTTCTGAATGATATTGCTTCTTTTTCTATCTTGTTTGATTTTCTCCGTGCTTGACCTTTTCCTGGTTAAAAATCTGGGGGAAAATGATGGACTCTAAGCAAGTCACCAAGAGTAAATCAGAAGGGAGCTGTATCCCAAGCCAGGAGCCCTTTCCAGCCTCAGACTGCTCAGGGGAGCCACCACAAAAAAATGGTGACCGCAGCCCTCTGCCAGAGACTCCTAACCAGGCTGAGCCAGCCTCCCACAAAGGTCCCAAAGATGCCTGTGGGCAAAGAACTTCCAGGCCACCCCCACACCAGAATGCCCCAGGAAACCCCTGTTCCTCTGATGACGCCCCCGCAGCGCTCCAAGCCAATGGGACGGGGACCGAAGGCCTGAGGACCCCGGATACCAATGGCCTGTCATCTCCAGCCAGGCCTCAGGGCCAGCGAACCAGACCGCTCTCCAAAGAAGACGAGAAGCAGGAGCACCTCAAGAGGCAGCTGATGACCAACTTCGTCTTGGGCTCCTTTGATGACAACTCGTCCGATGAGGACCCTGGTGCGGGCTTGTTCCGAGAGTCCTCCCGGAAGAGCAGCCGGGCCAGCCTGGGGACCCTGTCCCTGGAGGCCGCTCTGGCTGTAGGCGAGTCTGAGAGCCCCGTCCCCGCTATGAGGTAACGGGCCCTGGGTCCTCCTAAGTGGGCGGCACAGAGTAAGGGTGGGGGCTGCCCCCTTCCCCGCTCAGTCAGGCCAGCCACTGGTGCCCACGTGTCGAGGGTACTTACGGGAAGTGCAGAAAACATAAGCCTTGCCTTCTTCCTTCCTTCCTTTCAAAATTATTTATTGAGTATCTACTGCGTGTAGGGGCCCGGTGCCAGGAGACTGTCCTTTTAGAAGAAACTGGCCTGGCTGGGCAAGATGACCTTGTGTGTGACTCGTTACAATTTAAGCTGACGAGAGCCACACGGGATGATGGGGGCCTGGAGGGAAGGACAGGTTCCCTGCCTCTTGAAGAGACATTTGTTTATTTGTTTGTGGATTCTCTCAATGGGTAACTAACAAGTGAAATATATACCTTCCCCTAGGGGTGCCTTCAAAGCAGAAACTCGGATACATTTGCTGGAAACAAATGCCCGCCTGTAGGTCCACCGCGGGTGGGAGTATATCCTAGGTGTGCAGTGGATGGCTTTGTTTGTTTTTGTTGTTGTGTTCAAGCTTCGCCACCTCCCTTCCCCAATTACAAACAGAATACAGTAGTTCCAGGTGGAAAACTTGGGGAGCAGACAAGGGAAAAAGAAAAGAGCCATCAGCCATCACTTGGCCGGTCAGAGAGCTCTCTGCCCCCCTTCTGGTGTTTCTTCCCTCCTTCTGGTCTGTTCCCTCCTCTGGGGTAGAATCTCACTGGCTGTTCTTTTCAGCACCTCTTGTACTCTTTCTCCCAAATGTGAAAAGCCTGGACGAGGAGGTGGCTTCCTCCATAGGCACCCACATTCCCAGGGAGCTTAATTTGAACCCTGGTGACTGGAAGTAGAAGGTAGAGAAAAGAGAAAAGGCAAGTATTCCCCATCCTGACGATCTTCAGGGGGAAACTAGTTTGAGGTTCTGGAAGGGTTCAAGGAAGGGAAGGCTTCAGGGTCTGGTACAAAGTGTCAGAACCAGAGTTGGTTCAACCTTGACTCTGCCACCCCCCACCCCCAACTGTGTGACCTTGGGCATGGTGTTCACCTTTCCCGGCCTCAGTTCCTCATCTGTGAAATGCTCACGGCATTCAATGGGGTAATGTTTGTAAAGTAGGCACAGAGTTGAGTACATAATAGGTACTTAATAAGCAGTAGATTCCCCTCCAACTCCTTTGCTTGGCTTGTTCTTTATCCCCCCCAGCCCCAGCACCCACTTCACCCATCACTTTACAGTGTATATCAATGATCCATTGATCCTTAGAACAACAGTACACGGCTGATGGTGGTGGTTTCCCATTTTGCAGATGATAAAACTGGGGCTCAGAGGTGAGGTACCTTTCCCAAGACCACACAGCTGGGAAGGGGCAGAGCCAAGCTTTGAGGCCAGGTCCGCCAGACGGCAGGATTTAGGGAAAAGCGGATTAGAGGAATTCACCCAAATTGACAGACATCAGAGATAATGTTAGAAGTGGACGTCCAAGCCGGGGTTGCTAAGTGGTATCTGAGTAGGAGAGGGGGCGAGATACAGTTATCACAATAGCCTCCATGGGAAGCAAGATGGAGATGTTGCTACTTTCAAGGAGCATGCCATCAGGGAGATGGGAAAAGTACAAATAAACAGGTACACCGATAAGATCATTTCTCCACATGTCCTCTCTGCCGTCCAGGAGGAAGGCAGGGTACAGGAGAGGGAGTACCTTGAGAGGATCTATTTTAGAATTAGGTGGTCAGGTCAGTGGAGAGCTTTTGGAAGAGGCAACTTTCAAATTAGACTTGAGCAGGCCAACAGAACTTTCTGCCATGAGAGAATGTTCTAGAATGGAATGTTCTAGAACTGCTGTCCAATATGGTAGCCATTAGTCACATGTGACTATGGAGATTGACATGTGGCTAGTCTGACTGAAGAAGTGAACTTAAAAATTTAATTTTAATGCCTTGAAATTTAAATAGCATATGGGGTGCTGGCTATTACATTAGCACAGCTCCAGCCCTAATGGATAAGAAGAAGTCAACCATGTGAATTATTTCTACCAACGCTAATTAAAAACTTATCAAGACAGTAGGCATGCCCAAATAGTAACATTATTACTAGTATTATTCTCTCCCGAGTTCTGGATTCCCAGAAAGTTGTGAGGATCAAATGAACTAATGTCTCCAAGGTATTAAGCAAGGGAATAAAGCACTCGATAAATGGTAGGTTAAAATATGGAGCTGGGGCAAGTCTCCCCACTGTCTCCCCACTACTCACTGTCTTCCACCACCATTTTTAGGGGTCTTTGCTGGCTTGTGCTTCAACCATAGCTTCTCTGAGCTGCTGCATTTATGAAGACAAAAGATACTTAACTAAGGGCTTGTCTTTGCATGACAATGAGCCCGAGTATTAAATGAGGTTTCTGCCTTTGTATCTTCATTACACAGAAACTTAGCACTGCAGGTAAATCTTTTATCATGCCTTATCCCAGGACTTGGGGGAAGGGGGCAGAGGGATCATGGTTTTTTATAAACTGTGGGGTGGTGGGAGATGCAAAGGGCCGTAGTAGGGTACACAAGGAGGACCAATGTGCTGTGTGACCTTGGGTGGGTCCCTTACCCTCTCTGAACCTCTACCTCTTCATCTATAGCATGGGAGGCTGGACAGCCCCCTGAAGTGTGACCTCTGGTCACAGATCTCACTGGACAGGTACTTTGTCCCCAATCTATGTGCTTTCCAGAGTCTAGAATTTAGGATTTTGGCACCCAGGACAACTCAGGTAGTTCTGCTGGTGCCTCCCAAGATACTGTCATTTCTGTGAGGAACGTTTCCAGTTCCAGTAGGGTCCCCAAATGAGGGGCCTCTGATGGAAGAGACCAGCATGGGTTTGTTGTTCCTAATGACCTGGAATGAGAATCCCATGGGGCGGTATCTTCAGGGAGTCAAGGCTTAGACGCTTGTCCTGGTGCTGCTATCTCTGGTGGTTGGTTGCATGAAAAGAATGATGTCATAACCTGCGTGTTCCAGCCTGTTGGAAACAATGATATCAAAACGAAGCCAAGTGTTCCGTCATCCTCTTGTAGAGTCTTCGGCTTTGGTATTTGGGCAGCTTTGGGACCCTCAGTAGCCAGGTGTTTGGCAGCCCCTCGTTGACCCTTTTGCTTACATCCATTGGTAGCGTCTTGGGTCAACTCTGATGAAATGTTCAGGGGGACCTCCCAATCCCCTCCAAACCCTCCAGAGTGTTGCTTTGTGGAGGGCCACTGCTGGGCTTTTTCCCTTATGCAGGGTGGGAATGCCTCTTCGCTGGGGCCCGTAGGTCAAAAGCCCAGGCCACTTTGAGATGTGGGCAGGTGGCTTGCAACCACCTGGAGGATTGAGGAAATGAAGCCTGGTATAGAAGGCCAGTGTGCTGACAAAGAGTCCCTGTTAGAATCCAGATAGCTCCTGTATTTTTTTTTTTTTTTCTTGATCAGGTGCTAAGTGCTCTGCACCCTCGGGCACACCCCCTAACCTTTTGAGGCTCAATTTCTGCAATATGGTGGCAGCTCCCTGCCTCCATGGAGGTTTGAGCTACTTCTTTCAGCCCTTCCCACTTCGCAGACAGAAAACTAAGACCTGGGGGGTTTATTCCAGGGGTCTGCACTTACGTGGAAGCCACAGCAAAGAAGTGGCATAGATAGGTCTGTGGCTCTTCCCTGCTGCTGGCACTTTCTTCAGAGAGCCACTTGGCCTCCGTGTCACCTCGAAGGTCACCTTGTGGTCCATGCTGGCCTCTTGCTGCCGGGCCACCAGCTAGGCAGCTGGATAGAAAAAGCGCCTGTTTACTTTTGTGGCTTGGGGGGAGGGAGCTCTTTTTGAATGATCTTCAAAGGGGCCTTTGTCTTCCCCCTGTGCCCTTACAGTTTCCAGAATACTCATACTTGCATCCCCATTCTGGGCCTTTGTGCTTGCTGTTCCCTCTGAACTGAAGTGGTCACTTTCCCCCTCATACCCTTAAATCTCCCCCCAGGGTCTGCTTCATTGTGTGTGACCTGTGTGGTCAGCTCTGCTGTCACCCTCTTGAAATTCTCTAACTTTTGAACCAGGGCCTCCACATTTTCATTTTGCACTGGGCCCCATAAATTCCGTAGCCCATCCTGCCTGCCCATCAAAGTTACCTCCTCTGAAGGGCCTTCCCTGTCCCTCTGCCACCTTTAGTTTTTATTTATTTTTAGCATTTTTAAAAGATTTTATTTATTTAAGGGAGGGGCAGAGGGAGAGGGAGAAGCAGACTCCCCGCTGAGCAGGGAGCCCGACATGGGGCTCGATCCCAGGACCCTGAGATCATGACCCAAACCCAGTGCAGACACTTAACTGACTGAGCCACCCAGGTGCCCCCCCCCCGCCATCTTTAAACTATTCCCCATGGGGCTCCATTTCTTGATTGATTGCTCTGGTGTGTTTTCACAATATTTAATGTTTGGAGATTGTGTCTTTAATTTCCTTGTGCGTTGATTGACTTGATTGCTTCCTGTCTCCTATAGTGGCCAGCAAACTCCATGACAATGGGGCCATATGGGTCTCTGCTTTTCCCCACTGCCTAGTCTAGTGTGGGTTCATGGTAGACTCTGAATAAATAAATGCATGAAGCAGTGATCAACCCAGGCTTGCTAAAGACAGAGTTCTGCATTCCTGGGGCATGCAAAACAGTTTATGAATGAATCTGGGAATAGATGAATGAATGAATGAATGAATGAATGAATGAATGAATGAATGAATGAATGAACGAACGAACGAACAGATGGATGGATGGATGAGTAGGTGGGTGGATGGATGGATGAATAGATGGATGAATGAGTAAATTGATGGATGAAGAGATGAATGGATGGATGGATGGATGGATGGATGAATAGGCATTTTATTGTTGCTTTTTGGCAGCAGTACCATTTTTGTTTTCATAAAACTCTGCATAAATCTTGTAATTTTATAGACTAGTTCTGTGGTTAAACCCCAATTTTTCTTCTGCATTTTATATGGTCGTACAATCTCCCTATTCCCTTCCATCTTCCCAGCTGGTGAGGGCGGGCTACGGTTATGGACCCAATGACTTTGTGCTGTCTGTTCAAGTCGCCTTCTCGTCTCTTCCCTTTTGGGTTTGTCTCAGGCCAGGGGTTGGGATTGGCTTTTCCGTGGACTTGGAAATAGTCCCTAAGGGGTGGAATTCCCATGCAAACCCTTAGAAACAAATCTGGTAAAAACATTACATGTGACGGAATGGTTGCTCACATATTGTGGAATGAAGGTTACGGGGCAATCCCACTTTGGTCAACAAGGGGCAATGTGGTTGCTGCACAGTGGGTCTGGGGTAAGATACCAATTCAGAGCCGTCTCTTACTAGTTTGTTACCCTAATTGTTCTACCCTGTGGGGTGCATGTATGGACTGAATGGATGGGACAAGTTCAGGGTCACTCAAGTGCAGTCCTGAAATTTAAAGTTATGACCCAGAAGTTCATAAGTTGGCCATGAACTCATTTAGAAAAAAAATCTGCCATGAATAGATGTGAAGTTGTTTGGAGTCTTTATTTATCCTGTTTTGTGTGAATATTCACACCTTCTGCTGCAGAAATAGTAACATGAAAATGTAAAACAAAGTTTTACCATCCCCCCCTCAGAAGTTCTCAAATTCCAAAGCATACTGAGTCCTGGGAGTTTGGAGTTTTGGATAAGGGACTGTGGATAATGTAACGTGCTTACAATGTTCCCTGGCTCTTAGAAAGCACAGAAAATGCCTGCGCTTAATAAATATGTGTGTGTGTGTGTGTGTGTGTGTGTGTGTGTGTGTGTGGCTGGAAAGTCTATAAGGAATGTGTCAAAATAGTTAATAATCATTATCTTTGTGTGGTGCAGTTATAAGTCATTTAAATTTTCTTCTGCATTTTCTAAATTTTTGCTGTAAATATTGTTATAATAAGTATTAATAACGTTTAATAATAAAACATTATAAAAAATATTGAGGGCAAAAAGTGAACCAGTCATCTCAGTTCCTAGACAAGCAGCTGAAGCCCAGAGAGGTTCAGGGGTCTCTCAGGGGTCTCCCAACAGGATGATCATAGGCCCTGGGGGCCATTGGAACCCAGACCCTCAGCAGGTGTGGATCAGAAACTGGTCTGCAAACTCCCGCTGTTGACGCCTAACCTGGGCTCCAGGAAAGATGTCTCTGCCCTCCTCCTAACCTGTTCTTAGCATTAGTGAGAAGAGTCAGGAGCAATTCACAGGCCAGCCATTAAGCTGTGTGACCTTGGGGATGTCGCCTGCCCTCGCAGGGGGCTGGACTGGGATGCTCTGAGGTCCTTGTTGGCTCTAACAGCTTTCACTTTTGGTTCTTTGTGTGTGGAGGTGTGCGTGGGGGGCTGGGAGAGGGAGGGAGGACAGCAGTGATAAAGTTTGTTAACTTAGAACCATTTTCTCCTTGGCCGGCTACTGTGGATGGTCGGGTACCAGGTAAGCCTAAGGACAAAGTCAGAGATGAAACGGTCAAGTGGAGAAGCTAAGGTTTGTCCCATCCATTCATTGGCTTGGAAGAATTTATTGCAGCCCTGCTACGTGCCAGACTCTGTGACAACACTGTGGGTACACAGACGGTGGGACCTGGCTCCTGCCCTTGGAGAGGCCAGCGGAGGAGCCTAAGAGGCGATGAACCCAGAGCGTTTCCCGTCGCAGGTGGGGAGAGTGGCCGGCTGTGGGCCGGCACGCTGACTCCTCCATTCGGCTGTCAGGTGGCCTGGGCCGAGCTCTTCCCTTTCTGCGCCCCGGCAACTTCCAGAACGAGGTCACAGTGGTCCCTACCTCACAGGGCTGGTGTCAGGCTTACTTGAGTGGCTGGGAGCCCAGCACTTAAAGCCATGCCACAGTGCGATCTCTGTCATTCAGTGCAAAGCACAGTGTCATACCCGGGACCTGCAGTCCAGATAGGTCTGGCTTCCCATCACAGACCAGCCCCATGACCTCTCTCAGCTGCAGTTTCCTTCTCTGTCGAAACGGGATAATGCTGGCGTCCACCTCACAAGCATGCTGAGATCACAGGAGAGGAAGTGGCAGGTGTGGATGGCCCAGGGGCTGCCTCCGGTGCTGTCGCTGGAATGGGCATCTTCCAGAGTTCTCCCCTGTGGCCATGGATCTTCCCAAGCCCCGCCAGGCGTACAACTTTAAGGTATAGCAACCTGTGTCCACAGAGGAGGAAGAGGAAGGGGGCAGGTGCAGTGTCCCTGACAAATGGATGAAATACAAACTTTCCCTGCCACCTCCCCCACTGCTCACTTCCATGCCCCGGGTGTTGAGTTTAAGAGAGGCTTCGCAGGGCAGACCTCAGATCCCGGGGAGGCGCAGTGAAGGAACAGCAGGCAAGCCAGCTGACACCGGGAACTCGGTTTACCCTTCCGTCCCAGTGGCATCCCGGGGCGGCTTGCAGTGGGCATCCCCTGGGTCCTTCCGCTCATCATCACCCTCTGCACCTCTTCCCTGCTCCAGGTAGCGTGCAGGTCAGAAAACTTTAAATTGCCTGTAAATATTTTTGTTTGTCCCTCAATGAAATCCCATGGATCTTTTGATCATGTTTTAATTTATTCATTCCTTTACTGATTTAGGGAGGGGCTGGCAGAAACCCCATTTCCAAAACTTTTTAGCTCCTAAGGTGTTTTCTGGGGTCTTTGGGGAAAGGGGGGGGGGTCCCTGTTTTTGCGGTGTTTCATTTGTGGGCTGGCTGTTGAGGTTAAGACGTTGGCATTCATACAGGGTACAGAGCACCGGAACATCCCTTTCTCTCTCAAGTACTGGTATCCCGCTTTAGAAGAATCTGTCACTTCTGCTCTGTGGTTAATGGAAGATTTCTTCCATCACATATTGAAATGGGTTATTTTATTTTTCTTTGAATGAATGCACATCATATGTGGATGATGTCACAGAGAAGTGGAGAGAAGGCGTTTGCTCAAGGTCACGCAGAGTATAGGGACGGGCTTGAGGCCACTCACTGCTCAGGCCTTTCCACTGTGTGGCTAGCCACTTGCAAGTGCACTCTCTTTGTGTGTGTGTGTGTGTGTGTGTGTGTGTGTGTGTGTGTGTGTGTGTGTGTGTGTTTTGTCACTGACCTGGGTTTTTCCTCGACAATACCAACAAGTTAAATTCAGCCTCTAAGGAGACTGAGCAGAAGGGCTTAGAGCATGAGACCGCATCTGCAGCCAAGTTCAGAGTGTGTCATTGAAATCACAGTGATGGTGTTTAAAGGAGATGTTTATATAAAGGCGGTGTTGTGCGTGGGAGTGTGTATTATTCTTTCCGTCCCATATTCTATACCTTATAATGCAGGCAGAGAAAAATCCAAGTCATGATCACTCTGATGACATGCAAAGCGCAGACGTCGAAGTGAAGTGCTTTTCTCGAGAAGCCCCCACGTAAGAGTGAGGTGTGTTAGGATGTCTCCAAGGCTGTATTAGCAGAGAAGTTAGCATAACCACACTGTTCAACAGCCATTGGGGTTTCGTCAATAGAGAATAAAACCCCAGAGCAATGCAAGTAAACTGGTGAGAGTTCTCTCCCGTTTGATCCTAACTGATTTGGGGTAGGGTGGGGCTGTTTTGAAATATTTTCATTGCCTGATTTTAATTGTTTTCCCTATTTCGAGGTGATTGTATTTAAATTTGGGTCATTTAGAGGATGAATTTTGGGGGGGGTTGGTTTGGAACTTTAAAAAGCAAATCAGCCTATGGTGGGTCTGATTTTTTTGGAGGGAGTGAAGATAAGGCCATGAAGAACCTTCTAGAAACTTTGAAGAACTGATCATTTTGTTCACCTGTTTTATTTTTTAATCCTGTTGTTGAAAAAGTTATATGGTTAGAGCAGCGCTAACTGGTGCCCTCAGGCAGGGCTGCTTATATAATTCCTAGGGGTGGTCACTGTTCACATTGTGGCCACATGGACCAAGCCTCCTGGAGATGGGGCCCTAGCTGTGCCTTCCCATGGGCATTCATTTGCAAATATTTACATTATTTTTTGGTATTTTGTTTGCTGTGAACATAGGCTGCATTTATTATCATGCAGTGTTTTCTAGGCAGTGTTTTGGATCCTTTTTATTTATTATAACTCCTTGCGGAAGAGTTCATTCGTTCGAGCTGGAATCAGTTTGCCTGGGTTCAAGGCTCAGCTCTGTCACCCTTGGGAAACATACATCTCTGGGTCCCATTTCCTTATCTGCGTTATGGAAATAAAAACGAAAGGATCGCTGTGAAAGAGGACAAAGGCACAAAAGAGCACTAAGTGTGTGTTAGTCTGACCAGAGCGCAGCTTATGTGTTAAAAATGTTTTTGAGTAATGTTACGTTAGTTTCAGGTGTACGACATAGTGACTGGACAAATGTATACGTCATGCTGTGCTTGCTGTGGGTGCAGCTACCAGGTGTCACCATACATCGCTACCACGGAATCAACGACTGTATTCCTTATGCTGTGCCTTTCTTTCCCGTGACTTAATCATTCCTTAACTGGAAGTCAGAAAGAAGCTCATTTAGGGTCACAGGGCAGCTGGGGTCTTTCCTGTCTGGAAAGAGCTCCCTTTACCAGGTAACCCAGGTGATCCAAAGTGTGTGTTGGAAGGAGATGTTTATATGAAGTTTATATAAAGTTATATGGTTAGAGCAGCGCTAACTGGTGCCCTCAGGAAGGGCTGCTTATATAATTCCTAGGGGAGGTCACTGTTCACATTGTGGCCACATGGACGGAGCCTCCTGGAGATGTGGCCCTAGCTGTGGGGCCGGAAGGGCCTAGAGCAACCATGTCCCTGGGAATAGAGGTGAAAGAATAAGCAAAGGCAGGAACTTGGAGGCCAGAAGTTGACTTGCCTTGGGGGGCTTCTACCAGGCACTCTGGTGACATCTGACTCATATTTTATATAAACCGTATTTTCCACCACTTCCCTATTGTGTGTATTCGAGCACATTAAATGTGAGATTTTTTCCCAGCTGCCAGTATGCAGGGGGGTGCCATCCCGGAACCCTTCTACTCCAGTCAGGGGAGCTGGGGAGGAAAGTAGCCAAGAGGGCTTTTTTAAGTCTCTGGCCGCTGTCGTCTGGCGCCCAAGGTCAGCGGCGGCTCCCCGATTGGCGGGTCCGGAGGGCGGAGCCTGGTTCTGTCGGGGACAGGAGGCGGGGCCCGGTAAGGAGGCCGGGCCTTGTGCGGGGGGCGGGACCCTTCTTGGAGGCGGGGTCCGTTTGGGGGCGGGGCCTGGACGGGCGCCTCTGCCCCGGACACTTGCGCGCAGGACTCTTCGGGATGGAGGAAGCGCAGCGCTTGGTCAGGCACCTGCAGGCTGCGGCACAGCCGGGCCGGAGCGGCCCTCGGACCACACCTCCGCCTCCCTGTCGCGACCTGGCTGCCCTGCTGGGCCCCGGGAGCGGGGTCGGCTTCAGGAGGTTAAGGGGTGCATGCCCTGCATTCCGGCAGGAGCCGGGTGGGATTGGCCGCCGGGCAGGTCAATATGAGTCCTGCCAAGTGCAAGGTCTGTTTCCCTGATCGCAAAGTAAAGTAAGTAAGCCAGCAATTTTAATGATTGTTATCTTTTGCAAACATATGCAACGTGTCCCTCCCCCCCAAAGACAAGCTGTGTGTCCCCTTAGCGCCACCTCCTCTTCCCCGCCCCCACCAAAGAAATGCAGGCTTCAGTTTGGCCACTTGGGAGATGGAACTCGCCTTACAAACACTAGCTGGCCTTGGTGGTTGAAGGGGAGGCCGGATTGGCCGGATTTGGTGGTGATGTTGATTGGAGGGGCCCGCTTAGGAACGCTCAGGTGGGTATGCTAGCGGGGGGCCTCGCTTTCCTCCTCTTCTCCTTAGCCCTGATAAAGCCTTGGTGGTTGCGGAGGGCAGGCCTTTTTGAAGTGATTATGAAGCCCTGGGCGAATCAAGGGCCCCCTGAACAGGCATCGCATTTAAGGTTATTTTCTGAGCAATGTGTAGGCATTTCTATGCCCTAGCGCTTCCTGGCCCCACCTGCTTGATTTCTTGTCTTCATTTTATTGCACTTAAAAAAATTTCCGAAGTAATGTTATGTTTGTTGTTGAAAAGTCAGAAAATTCTGGAGAAGCAAAAAAAAAGGAACGAAATTCACCGGTAGCCACCTCCCCTGGCACCCCCGCTCACCACATGATCTTTATTAACAGTTGCTGGGTAGTTACTGAGCTTATATGCATGTCAGGGAAGTGAGGTCTGTTGGAGCCAGAAGGATGGTTGTTCAGGTCCAAAGATGGGGGGTTCAGAGACGGCAAGAGACATGCCCTGGACATGCAGCCAGCCCTCCAGGAGGGAGACTGGCCTTCCAGTTCCCTGGTCCTTCTGCAAAGCAGAATAATGGGGCCTTCAAGGGGAATCCTTCTTGGATTGCTCAGGTGTGTCTGAGCAAAGGACCTGCAGACGGGTGGGGGTCCCGGGTTTGAATCACAGTCTTTCTTGTGCACTAAGTGTTTGGTGGAGCATGGTGGTCTCGTTTCTTGCACTTTCTGAGCCCTGATCTAACCTCTCTGGCGAAACCTCTCAAGCCCTCTGGTGTACCCAAAGTGGACCATGTGGTCCACAGAGGATGTATTTCCCCCCCGATCTGTAAGGCTATTTACGCAAAAGTTTAACATATAAATCTTGAGTCCTGTTTAATTGTACACTTCAGTCCCGAAGACGACTTTTCACAAACCACTTTAACCTGAAAGAATAAACCTGCAGGAATTGAAATTTTCTCAGTGAAAACACTGCATGATAGTAAATGCAGCCTATGTTCACATAGGATTTCACTGCCCTGGAAGTTCTGCTCAGAACCAAGGCCAGCTGCCAGGTTGAAATGTTGGTTGGTGATCTATGGGTGGTTCTCACCGCCAGCTGCACATTAGAATTCCTTGGTGGGGAGGGGGGACAGGCTTTTGAACAATGCAGATACCTGGGTGTGCTCCCTGCGCCTCCAGCAATCCCTCCTGTCCTGGGGATGCTGATTAATTAATGCAGGCGGGGCCTGGGCATCAGCATTTTTAAAAGCTCCTCTTGCGCTGGAGCGTGGAGTCACGGCTGAAAAGCACTGCTTAACTCAGAGTTGGCAAATGTTTTCGTCCAGGGCCAAATAGTAAATATTTCCGGTTTTGAGACCATGTGGTCTCTGTCACATCTACTCAGCTCTGCCACTTACTGCCCCAGCAGCCACAGTGATTACATCATTGAATGGGTCTGACCGTATTCCAATCACACTTAATTTGTGGAGGTTTGAAATTCGCGGGATTTTCACGTGTCACAAAATAAGATTCTTTCAACCACTTAAAAATGTAAAAGCCATGATTAGCTTGCGGGAGGTCCAAAATTTGGGCTTTGGACCTTAGCTTAACAATTCCTGGTCTAGCCAAGGTGGCCGTCCCGGAAGGCCCTGAGAGGGCAGGTGGCCCGAGAAATTGCCAGGGATCCATTTGGGAGCCCAAAGATGAGTTCAGAGTTTGCAGCCTTGACTAAGCTATGCAATGTCCTTTCCTTACTTGCTCGGTGATAATACTGGGGCCTTTACGTCCATTGAGTCTCAGCAGCTGCCATCCCTGTTGTATAAAAGAGAAGGGAGGGGTAAGGTAGGAATGGAAGGGCTGGTTAATGCCCGGACCACAGCCCAGCGACTCCACACTGGGGCTCTTAATCATGGCTCCCCTGCTGAGGGGCACCTCAGCTAAAGCTCTTTACTGCACACAAAGCCCAGTGCTGAACCCTGGACACACACTCTCTGAGGCAGACCCTCTTAATGTTGTCAGTATTGTCATCCTGTGAGGGAACTGAGATATGCTGCTGAAGCAAAAAGTCTGCAAACATGGGCCATATGTCCCTGGGGAACAAAATTGGCCCCAGTTGAGGGCCCTGCAGTCCACAGATTGCCTCTCAAATGTAGGTGCTGGTTTTTCAAAGTCCAGACAATAGAGATATTCCCATTTATCTCAACTATCTTTCTGCCTCAAACTTAGACTTGGGGCAGGGGGTCAGAGTCTTTTGGAAGTCCAGGGTTGCCACCTGCCAGCTGTGTGACTTGAGGTCGTTGGGCCTCTCTGACCCTCCGTTTCCTCGTTGCGAGCAGGGAATGGCGGCCTCCCATGCACGGGGCTGTGGGGGATTCAGTGTGAAGCCCCCTGTGCCTGATTCACAGTGACACTCGAGAATGTTGATTCCTTCCCTCCCGGTGTTTCTGCCTCGTCTTGTGCCTGAGCAGCTAGCTGATAACTCTGGTGTGTGGTTGATTGCACCTGAAGCCATTTCCAAAGTCATCCTGGAATGGTTCAGCCTCCGCTCACTTTGAAACAAATGCCGGCCAAAGGTCAGCCCTTTGTTTGCTGGCTTCCAGCTTTGTCAAAAACAAATAAAAATAGCCACTGGCCTGGAGACTGGGTCTGAAACAGGGCCACTGCAACAGCATTGTGTGTTTACCCACCTGCTTTCTGATGGGACTGTGACCCACTCTCTCACCAGTTTTGAAATCAAAATGGCGGCTGAGAATGGTTTTCCAGGCTACAAAATAGTGTTTTTCTCCTTCCTGGTTGACCTTTTTCTTTGCCGTGCTTTAGGTCAGTTTGCTAGAGTTTTAATGTTTGTGTTTATGGAAATTTGATGTCTGAGACCATCTGAAGCCAAAAGATCAAGCCAACCAGTCAGGGGAAGCTGTAGACAGAGTGGGGGAGAGTGGATGGATGGGGACCAGACCCGGGCCAGAGGAGTGGCTGGTGCATTTCCTGGTGAGGTTGGGAGATCAGCAGCCCCTGATCCTCTTGGTCTCACTGCACTAAAATGATTAAATAGAGTTTACTGGTGCCAGAAGCCATCTTTTACTTTCTATATATTATTTAACCGTTCCAACATAGTGAGGTACGTGTTACTGTCCTCATCTTACAGTTGGGGACGCTGAGCGCCTTGCCCAATGGATGCCAGAATGGCCAGGGCTTTCAGCATCCCTATTATAAAATTTATAGCTTTTTTCTTATTGAAAATAATACATCATTGGGGCGCCTGGGTGGCTCAGTCGGTTAAACGTCTGCCTTTGGCTCAGGGTCCTGGGATCGAGTCCTGCACCGGGCTCCCTGCTCAGAGGGGAGGAGGGGAGTCTGCTTCTCCCTCTCCTTCTGCCCTTCCACTTCTCTTGCTCTCTCTCAAATAAATAAAATCTTTAAAAGAGTAACATATCATTGCAGGAAACTTAACAAATATAGATGCACAGAAGATAACAGAAACCACCCGTAATTTCCACCACGCTGAGATAGCTGCCATTAACATTTTGGTATCCATTTCCCTAGATCAGGGGCCTGCAGGTTAGGGCCTTCCGGCCGCATCTGCCTGTTTTTGTAAAGAAATAAAGTCATTAAAAACAAACTGAGCTACTTGCTCGTTGATGGAATGTAATTATGATAAAAGCACTGTTCACATTTGCAAGATGATATTGACCTTCCAAAGTACTTTTCTAAGTCCGATCTTCTTTTAGCAACTCAGTCCTAGGACGTCTTAGAAGAAAAGCTGCTCACAGTGTGTGGCAGGCAGCGAGGTTATCTCATGGGCCAGAAATCATTTGTTCATCTGTCTGTTCATTCGTTCAGGCCCTCTGGTTAAGCTCAGTTGAATGGAGAAAATCTTCATTGAAAACACGTATCCTCTTGTGACATGGAAACACATTGTTCATTTCTCTTTTTGTTCCCCTGGCTCAGAACTCCGTTTTTTTTTTTTTTTTTTTCTTTTTCCTTTGTGATAGACAGAGCCTTTGGCTGTCACACGGGGAAGTGGGGGCAGACTTCAGGTTTGTAGGAGGCTTTCCCATGGGGAACTGTACTAGACATGGAGAGTTTGTACATAGCCCACAGCCAACATTTCCTGGTGTGGTAGAAAAGCCCCAGGCCTGCTGACTTGCTCCGTGACCCTTTGCCTGGCTGGGCCTCAGTTTGCCCATCTATAAAATGGAATTTCTCTTTCCTGACTATTTATTTGCTTCCAATTTTGCTGTTTTTTGCTCAGATGCTAGATGGTGGCATGTTGGCGGTGTTCCTTACTATCAGTTAGCTCTTCACCATAGTTTTGATCCCCTGAACCCACTCATCCTTACCCTCGCAATAACCACTGGACGTACCTGTGGGTGGTTAACGGTTAGCTTAATTCTTGACAGATGACTCTCAGCTTAATGCCTCATCGTCACCTTAAGAAAGTGGACTGAGGGGCGCCTGGGTGGCTCAGTCAGTTGGGCATCTTCTGGGGCATCTTCTGGCTCCTCTTCATGGTTTCTTCTGGGGTCGTGATGTCAGGGTTGTGAGATCAAGCCCACATTGGGCTCTGCGCTCAGCTCAGAATGTGCTTAAGACTCTCTCTCCCCGGGGCGCCTGGGTGGCGCAGCGGTTAAGCGTCTGCCTTCGGCTCAGGGCGTGATCCTGGCGTTATGGGATCGAGCCCCACATCAGGCTCCTCCGCTATGAGCCTGCTTCTTCCTCTCCCACTCCCCCTGCTTGTGTTCCCTCTCTCGCTGGCTGTCTCTATCTCTGTCAAATAAATAAATAAAATCTTTAAAAAAAAAAAGACTCTCTCTCCTGCTGCCCCTCCCCACCCCCGCACTCTCTCTCTCTCTCAAATAAATAAATCTTGAAAAGAAAAAAGAGAAAGTGGACTGAATGTGCGTGCCTGATCCTTGTCCTGTCAACATCCCACCAAATGACAGCAAAGAGATGTTTTTTTAAAAAGAGAGACGGAAACCTATCAAGCCTGGCAGAACAGTTGGGAAGATTAGCAACAGCATTTTAGAGGCCAGAAGCAGATGGATGAACGGTAGCTGGCTTAGCAGAACCAGGAGGGCTGAGTCATAAGGCAGCAGTCAGGACAGCTGAGAACCTACTAGATCTGGAGTCTGAAAGGCGCGGGGGCTGGCGGCATCAGGTACCTCTGCAGTTTGGTTGGGGGGGGGAGGGGTACCAAAATGAGAAGAATTGGGTAAAAGATGCCCAGATCTTCTTACCTGCTTTGTGTGGCCAGGGGTTGCCCACTTCCACCCCAACAGAAAGCATGTGGTTCATTCCCTGGAGAGGGAGAAACAGAGAGTCTTGGGACTGGGGACTGATGGGCACAGTGGAAGTGTATGAGGTCTGTATCCCAAACACAAGGATCAGGGTCTGTGTAGGTGCTGAATTCTGAAACCTGCCCTACCCCCCACCCCAGACCTGTCCCACCACTTCCCTCACCACCCCTGCCCCCGGCTCCTGGCCATTTGGGAATTGGACCATTGAAGGAAGAAGACTCTAGTGTCCTTGGGGTTCCCCGTACACAGCAGCGCCCCCAGATCCTGAGCATCGAGTTCAGGGTCCACTGGCCTCACCTCAGTACCTTATGTCGGCCCTTTAGTTTTTGCTCTTGGTCATGAGGAAGTGACTGAGGCTTGGGTACAGTTGCTAATAGGGAAGGCAGGCCCCAAACAATCAAACAGAGGGACACAGGAGCCTCGGAAGAAACAGAAACCATGCCAAGAGAAGAGAACTTGAAAAAGCTGCCATTAATACCCTCATTCAAGCCAGGGGGGTGTTGCACAGATAGGAACAGGATGCACAAAAAGGAAACTTTGCAAGCAGGTAACAAGCTCTGCGTATTAAAAACACAACAGCAGGTTAGGAGAGAAGGCAGAAGGAATCGCTCAGAAAGTGAAAGACAAGGGATAGGAAATAGAGGGAAAAAGAAACTTGCAGGCCAGTTTAAGAATTTCAACATCCAAATAATAAAAGCTTCTGGAAAGAATAGAGGAAAAAGGACGCAGGGAAACAATTTGAACGAAATATTTGAAGACAAATCCCAGGATGTGAG
This sequence comes from Ursus americanus, assembly GCF_024610735.1. Taxonomy (NCBI): domain Eukaryota; kingdom Metazoa; phylum Chordata; class Mammalia; order Carnivora; family Ursidae; genus Ursus; species Ursus americanus. The sequence continues at coordinate 8,233,230 of NC_142156.1, read as the reverse complement.
TTTCCACACTGAAGGAGCCTAAAGATTCACAGCCCCACTGGGTGGTAGGAGACACGTACATGAGCACATCCCTGTAGACAATGGAAGACAGAGACAAGATCCTATAAGCTTCTGGATGTGAAAGAACAGGTCACCCGCAAAGGATCAACCAGAACAACTCTGGTTCTAGCGTCCTTGGAAGCCACGACACAATGGTGCAAGGCTCCAAAACTCTGAAGGAGAAGGTTTTCCGTTACAGAATTCCATACACAGCCAAATGATAGGGTCAAACGTAAGAGCAGAAGAAAGACAGCTTCAGAACTTGCAAGACTATGAATCATTTACTACCCCTACCCCTCACTCCCCAACACCTTTTCTTAGAAAGCTACTGAAGGATGTCTTCCACTGAAACAAGAGAATAAACCAAGGAAGAGCAACACATGGGAGACGGGAAACAGAGATCCAACGTAGAATCAAAGGGAATCTCCAAGGTGGTCATGATGAGGTAGCCCAGGGCAGCCAGAAGCAGGACGGGCATGTCGAGGGTGCCATTGTCATGTGCCCTCCCATTGTACCATCTTTTTAACCAGACAGAACTACTGGAAGACGTGTCCCAATAAAACAAGGGAGTCTGCCAAGAAAGAGGGAGCCATGTGATCTCCCAAATTAGGGATCAAACCTCCAGGAAAGGTAAAAGGAATCCTTAGGGTGTCAGCAAAAGGAAGTCTCAGAATGACAGTTGTGTCGGGGGTCTGGAGAAGAGCTGGTCAGGATGAGTGTAGAGAGGAGAGGCTTCCCGGAGGGATGTTGCCAATGAAGAACGATGGAGCTGATCAGTTATGCCATGTACTGGGAGGATATGAGAAGGAGTGGACTGCGCTAGCAACCGGTTCAAGGAGAGCTACACAAATGAAAAAAACCACTGTCTCCAGGGAAAAAAGCAAGAAGAAAGGAAAATCTGGTCTACCCCAGCCCTCATCTGTGAATAATTCCGGACTTATGAAATCCCAGATACGGAATCTGCCAGGTTGCAGTATGCCTGTATTGAGAGGTTGGGGGACGGGAAGCAGCTGGGATGGCCAAGTAAGAGTGCTCATAAGAGCCATAGATGGTGTCTCAAATGATGTCACTCAAGAGGCACAAGAAAGTACACACGATGGTGACATTGTTTAGAACTACGGAGATGCATAAATGCCAGAAAAGTGATTTCCTCTGGTGTGCAGTTCTGGAGGGGTTGGGGCAAGGAACCACCATTTGGTTGTTACTTTTTAAAAAGATTTTTATTTATTTGTTTGTTTATTTATAGCGTGCGAGCCGGGGGAGGGGCAGAGGGAGAAGGAGAGAAAAGAATCTCAAGCAGACTCCCCACGGAGTGTGGACCCCCCTACCTGGGGCTTGATCTCATGACCCTGAGATCATGACTTGAGCTGAAATCAAGAGTCAGATGTATAACAACTGAGCCACCTGGGCGCCCTGGTTGTTATACATTTTTTGGTTTTCAGTTACAAAAATTTTGAGATATGCATACAGAAAAATGCATGAAAGAGATCCATACTGTTTAAAAGTCTCAGGTATTAGACTGTGTGGACTTTCTCCCCGATCATAAACGTCCCTTCCCCCATAAGTTTTTTGTATTACCTGAGTTTCTAAATTGGGAGCCTAGCTAGTAAAAATTAATTTAAGATTAAAGAGCTCAATGTACAGCTTGGGGCAGGTCAGGGGATTGATCGCTCCTGCTTCATTCCTGCACCAGCCTCTTGAGTCTCCTTGTGAAATGCTTCAAGGTCCCCGGTGAGGACTGCAAAGCAGTGGGGGGTTTGATGGGCTCCCGCTTCTCTGTTGATGTTGATTTTGTAGGTGCTGGGCTCCTGACTCTCTCCCCGAGTGGCCCAGGCTTCCTGGCTCATCAGGGTCTGTCCTGTTCCCTCTGCAGACCTAGCATGTCGGGACTCCACCTGGTGAAGAGGGGCCGAGAACTGAAGAAGGTGGACCTGCACAGAGACTTTACCGTGGCCTCCCCAGCTGAGTTTGTCACGCGCTTTGGGGGGGACCGGGTCATTGAGAAGGTACAGATGGGGTCCCGGCAGTCGGGGTGGGGTGGGGCCCCTCTTCCAAGCTGGAAGCTAGAGAACCGGCTTCAGGCTCATGGTCACGCCGCAGAGAAAGTGCCAGGCCACCCTTCTGTGAGCACTTGAATGCATCACCTTTCACCCTCCCGACAGCCGGAAGCAACAGGTGTATGACCTCCTTCTCACAGAAGAGGAGCCTGAGGTCTGCAGAGACCCCGAGTGCCTTTGTGCACGGGTCTGCTTTCTAGGTTATTGAGGGCGGGTATCAAACCCAGCTCTGCCCTTCTGAGGTGTAGAGCTCCTTCCAGGAGGGGAGGCCAATGTGTTAAAATAACGGTGACAAAGGGAAACAGCTAACATTTGCCATTTATAAAGGCTTTTCACGTCGTTTCCCATTCCATGGGGTCAAGGCTCTGGGCCACAGACTGATTATTCCCGACAGATTCTCGAAGGAGCCAAGATGCAGAGATTTGACATGGCTGTCTGAAGTCGTGTAGCTAGTTAGTGCTGGAGTCAGGATTTGAACCCAGGTCTATTTGACGAGAAGACCTTGTTCTTTTCCATTTTACTTGAGGGTGGTGGTGGTAATGATTCTAATAACAACAGCAGCTATGATTTTTTGAGCGCCTACTCAGAAGCCAGGCATCCTGTGAAGTGCTTTCCGTATCGTATCTCATTTCATCATCCCCACCATTCTGCCGGTCAATACGATTTCACAGAAGAGGAAGCTGAGGCCCAGGGAAGGGAGGTGGTTTGCCCGGTCTTACAGCTGGTCAGTGGCAGAGCTGGGATTTGAACTCCAGGCGTCAAGAGTTCAGAGCCCATGTCCTTACTCTAGCGTCCTGGCTCCTGAGCCTGGCTACCACCTGGTTGCTGGCTGAAAATACTCCTCCGCCCAACCCCAGACCCTTGGAGTTAGAGTCTCCTGGGTGGGGATCCAGAAGCTGCACTTTTGCCGCACTCACCAGGGGACTGTTGCAGCCAGCCTGACCGGTGGCCGGCGTTCAGTCCTGGCGAGCCGAGAGGCGGGGTGGCTGCTGAAGGCCTCAGCGCAGAGCCGCTGTACTTGGTGACTTTGGAGTTGACCGTGGCTTGCCCTCTCTCCTAGACTCCTTGTGGGAAAGCTGCAGCTGTGGGATTAGAGCAGCAAGCCAGTCTGCAATGGCCTTCTCCCCCGGGGGCTCCTAGAATGTGCTAGAACAAACGGGGCCCAGGGAAACTGGCTGTCCTGGGGTCACCCACAGCCCTTCCTTCTTGACCAAACCTTGCTTTGGTAATGAGGTTAAGAAAACCAAAACCCTGCCGTTCCATCCGTGCTCTTCGGGAGGCGTTTTTGAAAGGGGAGAATACCGAATCTGAGCCCAGGGCTCTGGGCTCCATCTGCTGTGGCCACTCACAGGATATGGCATCTGGGCTCAGTTTCCCCTTTTGTAAAATAGAGGCAATCACATTCCTAATCTCTAATGAGACTTGCCCTTCAGGGCTGTCATGAAAATTAGTGAGCAATGGAAGGGCCTTGAAATTATGTTCTTGCTGTAGAAGTCAGAGCTTTGAAGCATATGCCTTTTTTTTTTTTTGAACAGGAACACTAGAGCTTGGTTTTATTTCTTATAGACCAAGCCAGGACGTTGGCCAGTCTGAGCTCTTTGTGTAGAGATGAAGCTCAGAGAGGGAAGGGGTCTGCCTAATGCCACACAGGAAGTTCATGGCACATTAAGAGTTGAAACCGGGACCTTTTCTGTTGCTCTCGGTTGCTGAGGACAGCCAGCGTTACTGCCTTTCCCCTCCACCAAATCCGGGGCCTTTAATCTCCAGAATGCAGAGGCAGCCATGGGGGTGGGGGCAGTTCAGAGCACGGGTCCAACTGTGCAGGGCTCAGGAGTCACATCGCTGCCACTTACTAGCTGTGTGACCTTGGGCAAGTGCCTTAACCCCTTGAGTTTTAATATCTTTAGCCAAATAAAGATAAGAATACAGCCACTTTCAAGGGCTGATGTGAGAGTGAAGTGAAATAATGCTGATGAAATATATTGTACTGTAACTTGGTACATACTAGGCATTCAGAAATGTTAAGTGATCGTGATGGTGCCCACGAAGGAATCAAAATCATTCATTCATCCCATCCTGTCCTGTCCATCCCCCCGTCCATTCATCCATCCTTCTGTCCATCCATCCACCCAACTGTCCATCCATCCACTCACCCACCCATTTGTCCATCCGTCCATCCATCCACTCACCCATCTGTCCATCCACCCACCCACCCACCTGTCTATCCATCTACCCACCCACCCACCTGTCTGTCCATCCGTCCATCCATCCATCCATCCGTCCATCCATCCATCCGTCCATCAGTCCGTCCGTCCATCCATCCATTCATCCATCCATCCGTCCATCCATCCATCCACCCACCCACCTGTCTATCCATCCACCCACCCACCCATCTATCTGTCCATCCATCCGTCCATCCATCCATCCACCCACCCACCCATCCATCCATCCATCCACTCACCCATCTGTCCATCCACCCACTCCCCCATTTGATTATCATCTATTCATGCAGCCAGCAGACTGTGAGCACCTCTCTGCCAGGCTGTGTGCTGTAGAAATGCAAAGAGGTACCTCAGGCGGCTCTGCAGCCGTGACTTGGACCCGAGGGTAGCATGCAGCTCCCAGTGCAGGTAGGTGTGCAGCTCTGGCCCCTTCCTCATCTTCCCTGTCCAGGTGCTCATCGCCAACAATGGCATCGCCGCCGTGAAGTGCATGCGCTCCATCCGCAGGTGGGCCTATGAGATGTTCCGCAACGAGCGGGCCATCCGGTTTGTAGTCATGGTGACCCCAGAGGACCTGAAGGCCAATGCAGGTACCTGGGCCTTGACTCCTTCCCCTCCTGCCACCCCGTCCTTGCTTACCCTCACCTCCTCCATTATACCTAGGCAAGTTCACCTTGGACCCCAGAGTCCCAGGGACCCTCTCCTGAGCCTGCATTTACTTGCCTTTCCTTCTTTATTAATTAAAAATGCAAATGGTGACTATGCAAAGTAGAAATCCCATCTTTGCGAAATGTCCATGTTACAGCAGATGGGCCTCTCTTCCTCCAGGTGTGTTTCCCCACAGATGTCTGTATTGTACTTCAGTCATTCATTCTTCTGTTCATTTGTTTTCTATGTCTGTTAGCATAGATCATTCTATAAATAACTGTTCGACAATTTGGTTTTTTCCCCTGAACATTCATATCCCTTTACAGACCTTTATCCACCCAGTAGCCAGAGTGATTTCTTAAAAACACAGCTCAGGTCCCATCACCAACTCTTTAAATTCTTTAGAGACTGTCATGCTGTCCCTGGGCTCTGCCCTGCACAGATTCAATCTCCTTCTAACTCAGAGGACAGATTTGATTGTCAGCCTATTTTATAGATGGGGCAGTTGAGGCACAGGGACAGAAATCATTCACCCAAGGTCATACAGCCAGCATGTGGTGCTGGCAGCATAGGAACCCCAGGCTGTCTGAATCCACAGCCTTATCCTTTGGGGGCTCCCATCACATTCAGACTAAAATTCCAGGTCCTCACTCAGGACAGTTAAGGTGCCACGTGATGTGGCTCTGCTGGCCTCTTGGCCCCATCCAGTGCCCCTGCCCTCCAACCCTGGTCCCAGCCATGCTGGCCTCATTGATTCCTGGGCCGGCTGAGTTCTTTCCTGTCCCAGAACCTTGGAACGTGATGCATCTTCTGCTGACAGTGCTTTTCCCTGAAGCTCCTGGCACAGCAGGCCTCCAGCCCTCCCTGCCCCAACGTTCCGGTCATGTCCTCCCGTGTGGCTTTCCCGGCAGGCCCTGGCGCTGACCCCAGCCTGGTGTTACTGTGTCTGTTTTCTTGTTTATCTTCTCTGACAGTAGAACAAAACTCAGAGACGAGAGAGAGCTTGTCTGACTTCTCACTTTGTCACCTCCAGGACCTCCCCTGTGGCCGACACTCTTGTGTTCCATAAACATCGGAGGCCAGAAGCCTGGAAGGAAATGCCACTCTTGGTTCTCTTTCAGAATCTGCACATAAAGTTCTACACTGTTCCTTCTAGGATTCCAGAGAATTCCATAGTCCAGAGGGACTAAGCCTTGCCTTTGCCTTGAGTCTAGCATTTCACACTTCAAAACACTGCCCAGTGGACATCCTCTTACGTCACTCTTTGGCTTCATTGATGAGTAGGGTTTTTTAGGACTAATTTATTTGTTTTGCTTATTTATTAACATAATCCAGTTTTTTTTTTTTAAGATTATTTATTTATTTATTTGATAGAGACAGCCAGCGAGAGAGGGAACACAAGCAGGGGGAGTGGGAGAGGAAGAAGCAGGCTCCCAGCGGAGGAACCTGATGTGGGGCTCGATCCCAGGACCCTGGGATCATGCCCTGAGCCGAAGGCAAACACTTAAGGACTGCGCCACCCAGGCGCCCCCATAATCCAGTTGTTTTTTTTTTTTTAAGATTTTATTTATTTATTCGACAGAGATAGAGACAGCCAGTGAGAGAGGGAATAAAAGCAGGGGGAGTGGGAGAGGAAGAAGCAGGCTCATAGCAGAAGAGCCTGATGTGGGGCTCGATCCCAGATCGCCGGGATCACGCCCTGAGCCGAAGGCAGACGCTTAACCGCTATGCCACCCAGGCGCCCCCCATAATCCAGTTTTTTAAACGATTTTATTTACTTATTTGACAGAGAGCACAAGTAGGCAGAGGGAGAGGGAAGAGCAGGGAGCCCGACATGGGACTCGATCCCAGGACCCCGGGATCATGACCTGAGCCAAAACCAAGAGTTGGATGATTAACCGACTGAGCCACCTAGGCACCCTTTAGGATGTATTTATTCCTAGAAGTGGAATTTCTGGCATAAAGGGCATGAATATTTTAAAATCAAAACATGTATTGTATTCAGCCTTAAAAAGGAAGGAAATCCTATCACATGGTATAGCGTGGAAGGAACTGGAAGACACTATGCTAAGTGCAAGAACCCAGTCACACTGGAGTAAGGTAACGTTCTTCAGTAATGTTACCAGTAATGTTTTATTTTTTTTTAATTTAAATTCAGTTAGCCAAGGTATAGTACAGCATTGGTTTTTGATACAATGTTCAATGATTCATCAGTTCAGTATAACCCCCAGTGCTCATCACATCACGTAATGCTTTAAGGTCCAGCACACTGTGTATATGAAATCAAGTCTGTTTCTTGTTTTGTATTTTCTCTCTGGAAATTGTAAGGAGATGGTCTTAAAAGAAATAAACAAAAATTGGCAAAAACGAAAAAAAAAAAAAAAAAAAAAGAACCCAGTCACAAGAAGACAAATACTCTAGGATTCTGCATAGATGAAATCTCTAGTGGCGTGAAATTCATAGGGACAGAAAGATGGTGGTGGCCAGGGGCTGCGGGAGGGGAAAAGGGGAGCTATTGTTTCATGGGTAGAGTTTCACATTTGCAAGAAGACAAAACTTCTGGAGATCTGGTTCACAACAGTGCAAATGTGCTAAATGCTGTTGAACTGTACCCTCAAAAAATGAGTTACATGGTAAATTTTATGTTACCTGTTTTTCTCCATGATTAAAAACACTGTATTGTTTAATGACAAAACAAATTAAGATAAACTGGAAATGGGGATTAATCGAACACCCACCTCTCATCCCAACCGTTCTGATAGCTTCCTTCCTTTCTTTGTTCCCTTCCAGGCCTTGTCCTGATGCCTATATATTTTTCCACAGTGAAAGTCACGTTCAAGTCCCAAATGATCATCCACACCTGTCCCTTGCAGCCACAGAATCTTCTAATGGCTGTAGGTAGTCATGCAGTGAACTCCAGCCTCTCAGTTTTTCTTTCCTTTTCTCATCTAATTCCAGAGTATATCAAGATGGCAGATCAGTATGTCCCTGTCCCAGGAGGGCCCAACAACAACAATTATGCCAACGTGGAGCTGGTTGTGGACATTGCCAAGAGAATCCCCGTGCAGGTAAGTCGGATGGGGTGCCCCAGTCTGCCCACAGCAGGGTTGATGCTCTGAGCTCTCGAGCAACTCACTCCTGCAGTTCGGAAGGGACAGAGACTCCAGGTCCTCCAAGACTCTGAAATCCAGGGCTGATGTGATGCCGCAAAGAGATTTCAGTGTGTGATGGGAGGGGGATTCTCGAAGGAAGATCCTCATTCATGCCTCTCTATGTTTACAGGCGGTGTGGGCTGGCTGGGGCCATGCTTCTGAAAACCCCAAACTGCCGGAGCTCCTGTGCAAGCATGAGATTGCTTTCTTAGGTAGAGTGTGTCTCCATCCGATATGTGGGAATCGGGGCATTAATGGGACACTCTGGCAGGTCGGGTTCTCTTTCCACTGTGGCCCTGAAAGGTGGGCGTCAGTTTCATAGTCCCATCTCACCCTTTCATGGTCAGGAGCAAGCAGGTCTGGGGTGGGAGGGAAGGTTGGCCAGCCCAGGGTCATAAGAGCTGTTGCGGTGGGTACCACAGGAGAATGATGCTGGGACAAGCAGAACCCTCTGCTCGTGCTCCTGATGGTACCAAGATAACCAGCCATGTTCAGATTTCTGACTGGGTTTGGAGGTCACCCCTTTCTTGGGCTTTTCTCAGGGCTTTGGAATGTCCTAGCATTTTGGGACCAGAGTCCCCCAGCTCTATGACTTATAAGGTAAAATGGTACTTATTGTCTGTGGGGTCTGATTTAGGATTTGCATTTGTAAACTCCGGTGTGTGCACTCATGCTGTCTGACATCTTTGCATGATCTAGGGGAATCATTTACCACCCACAGTAAATCCCTGTTGCTGCTCCTTAACGCTGGGCCAACACCACACATCGTGTTCGGAGTGACTCTGTACAGATCAACACCTGATATCCCAAGGGTCTGCCTAGTAGCTTGTGCTTGCTTAAGTTTTCTGTGTCCATAGTCTTTGAGTGGCTGGGACACGGGACCCTGAGTCTCTCTTAGCTCCTCTGGAGGTTGGTGATCCCGCCCACAAGCCAGCAAACTGCAGCCCACAGGCCAAATCCAGCCCCCCCTGCCTGATTCTGTCAATGGAAGTTTTATTGAAACACAGCCCGGTTCATTCATTTATGTATTGCCTGTGACTGCTTTCGCCCAACACTGGCAGAGCTGAGTACTTGTGACAGAGACAAGCAGACCCACAAAGCCGAAGATATTTCCTGTCTGGCTCACTGTAGGAGAAGTTTGCTAACCCAAGGTCTAGTTTTTTGAGGTGCTAGCTTGCCCCTTTGGTCTAGTTGTTTGCCTTCTTCCTGAAAAGTGAATTCTGTGTATGCCACCTAGCTAAGGTTATAACTCAGACCAGGTTTACAATCCACACGTACTAAAAACAGTAGACTTCATCCACATCTGATGAAGTAGCAGACTAACAGGTTTTTCCCTTCCCTAACTTGATGTTAAATTCCTCCAGAGCCAGCACCTGAGTACTTTTCTCTGTGCATTTGACTGGCACTTGGCTGCAAGGGGCTCGTGACTGACTCTATTCTGCCTTCCTCTTTGTCCCTGATCCCTCAGGCCCTCCCAGTGAGGCCATGTGGGCCTTGGGAGATAAGATCGCCTCCACCATTGTAGCCCAGACGCTGCAGATCCCAACACTGCCCTGGAGTGGAAGCGGTAAGTGGCCCGAGCTTCACTTTGGGGGATCTCTTCCAGTCTGAGCAGAGGGGGTGGCAGGAGTATGCTTTTTTTATTCTTTCATTTAAAATTTTTAAAATTAATTAAGCAGTGGTACAGTTTCGTTGTAGACAGCTTAGAAAATACAGAATTAACAAAAAAAAAAAAAAAGAAAAGAAAAGAAATAGAAATCATCCATAATCCTATGACCCGGTGTTGAACATTTGTTATAGTCTAGGTGCCTACCTTTCCAGTCTTTTTTTTTCTAGGCACATCCTTTAAAAAGCCAGAGATCTTATATTTACTATACTTTGTGATTTATTTTTTCTAACTAACCGTTCTATGTCAATAACTACACTTTACGACATTTAAAATGTCTGCATAAGATTTTATCATATAGATGTACCATAATTTATTTAACAGTCCTCTATGGTTAGATGGTAAGGTTGTTTCCAGGTTGTTTTGCTCTAATTTTAAAAAATACTAAAAGTAGGGGCACCTGGGTGGCTCAGTCGATTAAGTGTCTGACTTCAGCTTGGGTCATGATCTCAGGGTTCTGGGATTGAGCCCCTTCTTGGGCTCCCTGCTCAGCATGGAGTCTGCTTCTCCCTCTCCCTTTGTCCCTCCTCCCACTTGTGCTCTCTCTCTCTGTGTCTCTCTCTCACAAAAATAAAATCCTTAAAAAAAATACTAAAAGTAATGGAGTCTTGATAGTTTACTAGCTAAATCTCTGTGTACTTTTTAATCATTTCCTTAGGTTAAATTCTGAAAAGTGGAGTTTCTAAGATAAATTAAAAATAAACAGGAAAAGTCTCAGGAATTTTTCCTCCAATTTGATTTTTTTCATCCAAAGATGGAATTTTAAATTTGGAATGGAAGGCTTATTTGTTTTTAATCTTCACAGGGTTTTAGAAAACAGTGATTTACATATAAATGACTTCACTGGGTAGAACTGGAATTTTTTGGGGTTCAGATTAATATGGTTGTTCATGGTAGGCTCAGTCTGAATTTCTTTCTTTCTTTCTTCTTTTCTTTACTTTCTTGCCTTTCCTTTCCTTTTCTTTCCTTTCTTTCCTTTCCTTTCTCTTTCTTTCCTCTTTCTTTTCTTTTCTTTTCTTTCTTTCTTTCTTTCTTTCTTTCTTTCTTTCTTTCTTTCTTTCTTTCCCTTCCTTCCTTCCTTCCTCTCTCTCTCTCTCCCTCTCTCTCTCTCTCTCTCTCCCTCTCTCTTATTTGAGAGACAGAGATAGTGAGCAAGAGAGAGAGCCCAAGCAGGGAGGAGAGGGAGAAGCAGGCTCCCTGTGAGCCGGGAGCCCGATGCGGTGCTTGATTCCAGGACCCCGAGATCATGACCTGAGCCAAAGGCAGATGCTTAACTGACGGAGCCACCCAGGTGCCCCTCAGTCTGAATTTCTTTTCTTCTCTTTTTTTTTAAAAAAAGATTTTATTTATTTATTTGACAGAGAGACAGCCAGCGAGAGAGGGAACACAAGCAGGGGGAGTGGGAGAGGAAGAAGCAGGCTCCCAGCGGAGGAGCCTGATGTGGGGCTCGATCCCATAACGCTGGGATCACACCCTGAGCCGAAGGCAGACGCTTAACAGCTGAGCCACCCAGGCGCCCCTCAGTCTGAATTTCTTAAGCTTGATTTCCAATTCAAGGTTGAGCCAGCCCTTAAGAAACTTAACAGGCATTGTGGGAAGCTGAAGGACCATGTGTGTATACTGCTGGTCCAGCAGCCAGGGCTAGAGAGGCTTTGGTGAGGAAGGGCCCTGTGGTTTCTGTGTTGTATCTGAATCTCTGCCATCCTTGGGAGGCTTCAGCTTTTTTTGTGACTCTCTAGGTCTGACGGTGGAATGGGCAGAAGAGGATCTGCAGTGGGGGAAGAGGATCACTGTCCCAGAAGATGTTTACAACCAGGGTTGTGTGAAAGATATAGATGAGGGCTTACAGGTAAACACAGGGTTTGGGGGGCCAAGGTGCTAGAGCCTCTCGGTAGCTTGGAAACTGTCTACCTTCTAAAGAGGTCTCTTTGTCCTTCGCCCCCAGATGGCAGAAAAAATTGGTTTTCCCTTGATGATCAAAGCATCTGAAGGCGGCGGAGGGAAAGGAATCCGGAAGGCAGAGAGTCCCGAGGACTTCCCAATCCTTTTCAGACAAGTGAGCTCTTCTTGCTGGGCATTTTCCCATATATCTTTGGGAATTGCATGTGTTTAGTTGTTGGCCACCAGATTATTTTCATGAGCATTACTGTGTTAGGAATCAAGAGGACACTTGTGGGAGCTGGAGTACTGCTGTGCCATGTTCCTAAGCAAATGTGTACGTTTTCATACACAGAAGTTCCTGGTTTGGGTTGATCCGTACGTCATTTCCTTAAATGTTCAATCCTGTGAGTCCACGTGACTTTAAATGCTTTCAGAGATACAGGGCCGGAGTATCTTTCTATTTGTGACTATATTCACGTCTATCAGAAGATGGGACATTTTGTAAATTTTACTAGTCTTGGTATTTTTAAACATTTCTAGATGATTGACTTTTGTTGTAGGAATGAACCATGTATTTACTTATTTGTAGCTGGGTTTTCACTTTTAAAACTTTATGCCTATTACATTTGCCCATTGGCAACATTTAAAAAAGGTAGGCTGATGATCTTCCCATTCTTAATGCAACTATTTTAGAATTTCTAGGGTTTCTTCTAGACCTTGTTCATGTGCATGTTTTAAACAGTTATATTCGTTCTGCACAGTGTTTTGTTTTACATATTAAAAAATTCTAAATTGTAGATCACGGACCTGTTTTCTGTGTTGTTCCAGTCATTACAATTATTTTGATGATTGCATAATATTCCCTGTGTGTCTGTAGTCTTCCTTATGAAGCCTTTCCTTTTTTGTGAAATGTTAAGCTTGTTTCCATTTCCGTTGTTATGAATCATGCTACTGTAATACAATATATTTCATAATAATATATAATATTTATAATATATAACATGGAACATAAATAATACTTAGCTGTTTTTTTCTTCTGAATTATTTTCTTGGGTGAAGACCACGTGCCAAGGACTTAGTTAAATAGCATGCACATGCACTTACAAAAACATGTCAATAAATGGCTTTCTTAAAAGGTTTACCAATTAAACAGCTGTGGGCAATATATGAATGTTCTATGAAGTCGTGGTTTCACTATCACGTGTCTCCACTGGGGTGGGTAGATTTTTGGGGTGCCTTGGGGAGGAAGAAGTTCTGTTTACTTGGAAGTTGTGAAAATAGCATGGAGTCCCCATCTACCCTTCACTTGGTTTCCCATCGTTAACATCTCCCGTTAGGTCTGCCATGTTTGTCACGACTAACAGATTAGCAGGGATGTGTTTCTATTAACTCCAGACTTGACTCAGATCTCACCAGTTCTCCCCACTAATCTTTCTGTGTCAGGATCCAGTCCTGGATCTTCCATGACATTTAGGGGTTGTGTAGGTTTTAAAGCCCCCCCCCCCCCCGCTTTCTGTAAAATAGATGTTACTTTTTAGGGCCGTTTTCAATTCACAGCAAAATGGAGTGGGAAGTACAGAGGTCCCATATACCACTGCCCCCATACACATGTACCAGTGTTTTTCTTTTGATTACGTGGGTGTGATATGAAAATGTTCTTTTGTGAACATTCAAACACTTTAGGGATATGTGAAGCGTAAAAAAGGAAAATTCTCTTTTCACCACCACCTCTCAACTCCTCCCCCCTTCCCAGATGCAACCAATTTTTTTTTTAAGAATTTTTAAAAAGACTTAACAAATTTTTCAAAGTAATCTCTACACCCAGTGTGGGGCTTGAACTTACAACCCCGAGATCAGGAGTTGCGTGCTCTACTGACTGAGCCTGCCAGGCGCCCCTGTATATACTTTTATATAGATGTTCATAACAGCTCTGTTTTATTATTTTTCATATAAACGGAGGCCATCCCATGTATTACTGCAGCTTGCTTTAAAAAAAAATTCTTAGAAGTCATTCCATGTGAACACTTTTTTTTTTTTAATACCATCATTAAGAATTTCCGGACAATTGCCTTTTAGCCATGAAAAGGATGAAGTAAGTCTCTCTGTGTATAGGTTCCACCATGGACAGCTGGCCAAGAGAGTACTATTTAAGGAGGAGGAAAAGAAAGCTTCCGGGTAGCATGTTTTGGTCCTATTTTTATCCAAAAAACATTCTGTGTGTTGTGTTTGTTCCTGAATGTGCAGCAGAAAACCAGTGTGTACCCAGGTCCTACCAGCACATCAACTTATCCAGTTAACTCTTGACCACATTGAACTCTTACCCAGTGTGTACCCAAATCTTAACAGCACGTTATCTTTAGGAGGTGGGGTCATGGGGAAAGTCCGGCTTCTGCATGATGTATTTTGACAGTGTTGGACTTAAAACGTCAAGGAGAATGGCATGTCTGCGACAGAGGTAAAACAAAGCTAAACAGTCAGCAGACTCGTGGACAGATCTTCGGAGGACTTCCCGCTCCGGCCCCGGTCCCCCCAGGGCAGAGCGAGCCCCTCTTGCTGTCCCCCCAGGTGCAGAGTGAGATCCCTGGCTCCCCCGTCTTCCTCATGAAGCTGGCCGAGCATGCCCGACACCTGGAGGTCCAGATCCTTGCCGACCAGTATGGGAACGCCGTGTCCCTGTTCGGGCGTGACTGCTCCATCCAGCGGCGGCATCAGAAGATCATTGAGGAGGCGCCGGCCACCATTGCCATACCGGTTGTGTTCGAGATCATGGAGCAGGTGCGCTCTGCAGAGCTCAGGGGCGGGGAGGGGGCAGCCACAGGGAGAGAGAGCCGTCTCCGCCCTGCAGTCCCCATTGCCAACATGGGGCAGGTGCCCACGAAGACACTTGGGGCCCATCATAGGGACTGTGATCTCTGAGGTCCCAGAGGAGCTCATGCCGAGCAGATCCTCAGCATTTGCTGGGGGACCTACTAAGCCCCCCAGGAAGATGATCCAAGAAAACCACTGGAAACCCTTCAGGCTGTGTGTCTTTGCAGTGTGCCGTCCGCCTGGCCAAGACGGTGGGCTACGTGAGCACGGGGACGGTGGAGTATCTCTACAGCCAGGATGGCAGCTTCCACTTCTTGGAGCTGAATCCCCGTCTGCAGGTGGAGCACCCCTGCACAGAGATGATCGCCGACGTCAACCTGCCTGCCGCCCAGTTACAGGCAAGGACCTGCGCTCAGAGCCCTGGGGTTTCTTCCGGCCGGGCTGGGGTCTCCCTGTCCTGCCCGTGGTAGACCTTCCTGCCCCCCTCTTGGCGGGCCATCCCTGGGGAAGTGAGTGTGTTGTCGTGAGAGTAGCGTGGAGAACCACGCAGGTGGAGAACCTTCTGGGGAGTGGTTCGTCACCTTTGTCTAGCTATGTGGCCCTTTGAGAAATGGGCAAAAGCCCGTTGAATTTCTCCCTGAGGGAAAAAATACATACAGTCCCAGGCCATTCGTGGACCCCGTGTTCTCCATTCACAGACCCAGAGAAGTTCTCAGCCTTTTTTTCATTACCGGCCCCCAAAGGAGCCTTTTTAGACACTTCCCCCCTAATTTCTCCCCTTATAAAATTTTAATATCACAGATATACTGTGTGTAATTTTTACTGAAGCTATATCTGTGACCGATACAAAGAGTAAGATCGATTCACCCCCAGGTGCAAATATCTGCCCCCTTGAGGGGCAGTATCCGCCCCATTGAGAACTCATGACCCAGAGTCAGGAACTCCTGCATGAATGGGAACTCAGATGTTTAAAATGTATGAGTGCATGTCTCTGTCCTTCCTCTTCTTCCTCTCTCAGCTGTTTTATTGTTTTCTGTCTTTGTTTGTGTGTGTGTTTGTTTGGAAAATTTCAGGAGGAATGTTACAAGGATGGTACAGTTACCACCCAGCCCCTGTGCCTCGGCCCACTTGTTGTTAGCCTCGGCCACATTTGTGTTCTTTCTATTTGTGCGTTGGTGTAATTTTTTTTCTTTTTTTTTTTTGGCTTAACTTTTCGAGATATGTTTTGACTTGAACCTTCATGGCTCTTTGCCTCTAAATATTTAAGTAAAAAGACCCTAAGAACAACATCATTTAAAAAAAAAAAAAAAAAGAAGGAAAAAGAGAACGAGATCATTCTGGCACAATATCACAATAAAATGACGACACTCGGGAAATACAGCACTGATGCTACTACATGTCTACCTGAAATTAAAAGTATAAAATTAGAAAAAAAATTTTTTACTTTTTTTTTTTTTTTTTAAAGATTTTATGTGGTTATTTGAGAGAGCACGCATGCGTGAGCAGGGGGAGCTGCAGGCAGAGGGAGAAGCAGGCTCCCTGCTGATCAGGGAGCCCGAAGCGGGACTCGATCCCAGCACCCTGGGATCATGACCTGAGCAGACAGCAGACGCTTAGCCAACTGAGCCACTCTGGGGACCCCTCTGCCTTTCTCTTGCTTTGCTTCTCCCGCCACCATGTGGCGCAGTGCCGTCTGCTCAGCAGGTGCTCGGGATACCTGAGGTCATTCACGGCACCTCTGCCTCCATGGCATCTAGCAGTGTGCTTGGTGTTTGGGGGCCAGGGTGCTCGTGGGGCCTGACCATCCGCGGGGTGGATTTCGTCATTTCAGATTGCCATGGGGGTGCCCCTGCACCGGCTGAAGGATATCCGGCTTCTGTATGGAGAGTCGCCGTGGGGGGTGACACCCATTTCTTTCGACACTCCTGCCAACCCTCCACTCGCCCGAGGCCATGTCATTGCGGCTAGAATCACCAGTGAGAACCCCGATGAGGCAAGTTTTGGGGGCTCCCGCGCCTGCCATCTCCGGGCTCCCGGCATGGGGCAGACCCTGAATGTTAGCTTTGGCTGAGACGCCCAGGCTTCTCCAAGTACAGACAGGGAAACCGTGGCATGGGAGGGCAGTGGTTTATTGATGGGAAGTGTGTGTGCCAGGGACCGGGGCAGGTACCTTCATCGCTCACGTACAGGATCGTGCCCCTGCCAGGCAGTGTGTCCCTGCGCTATGGCTCGAGACGTTAGGGTCTTGCTTCGTGCCTGGCACCTGCTGAGGCTGTGACCGAGCCCCAGGGTTGGACCCAATGGGTTCATCTTTGGGACAAGCAGCCAGCTTTAGAACCCGGGTCCTTGGTTTTCTGGCCCCCGGACTCTTTGCTGCACCCTAATTGGAGGCTGGTCCCTTGTAAGGAGTTCCTTTGTGACTTGTTCTTCTCTGTGCCTTGAAAAACCAGCCAGCTGGTATCTGTCTTACTTACGGTTGATTGTCACATTGTCTCCATAATCTACCACAACCTCATTGTTTAATGATTACATTTAAGAAACTTGGGGTAAGAGAGGTGTTTGTCTCCCTCCCTCCCCTTCTAATTAAAGAATTGGACGCTATGGTAGCTGTATCAGCTTGGCATCTTTGGCTGCAGACAACGGACTCTGGTGGTGCACAAGCAAAATGGGTATTTTTTAGGGGGATGATGGCCTGTTTACAGGGGCCTGGGAGGACAGAGAGCTCAGAGTGGAAATCGCCCGGGCACCTGAAATTCCCCATCTCTCAAAACGGATGCCTCCACTACACATGCCAGGAGCCCTAATCCCAGGGAGAGGGTCCACGTCCACCCCCCTCTTAGCAAAATGATACTCAGGGGGATGGGCTTTCCGCCCCACCCCCATGCCCCGTAAGCAAATTAGGTGTGTGTTCACATCACATTTATCTGCTGGCATTTTCATAATCCAGAATTTGAAATCCAGCCCTTCTTCTCTTCCATTTAAACTTTTTATGACTGACAATGTCGTTTATAAAACCAGAATGCACTTCCACTCAGCTCCCTCAGTGAGCAGCGTTCCCCCTACTGTGTCTATACCTCCTCCCCCATCCCAACGTGGTTATTTATTTTTATAGTTTTTTTTAAAGTAAAAATTACACGCACGCACCGATGTCTTGACATGGGTACACCCGCACCCCCAGTGGGAGAGATCAGGGTTCCATTGATCCCACTAAGTTTTGGGTTATGGGGGTTCTCGGGTGTGTCTAGGGTTTAATTTTGATGCAAATATATCTGGAGTGATGATCTCCCCCCCCCCCCCCCCATTTTGCTTTTGCTATCCCGGCTCCAGGGGTTTAAGCCAAGCTCTGGAACGGTTCAGGAGCTGAATTTCCGGAGCAACAAGAACGTGTGGGGTTACTTCAGCGTAGCGGCTGCCGGCGGCTTACACGAGTTTGCTGATTCCCAGTTCGGGCACTGCTTCTCCTGGGGAGAGAACCGGGAAGAGGCCATTTCGTTAGTATCTCCCTCCTCCCCTCCTCCTTTCCCTCCTTCTTTCCAGAAGCTAGAAGCACTTCAGGCGGTAAAGGAGTGAATCACAGAGCAGACCCTGTCTTAAATGCCCTTTGCTGAAGCCCAAGGGCAAAGTCTGCCCTCTTCCTGTATCTGAGAGCCGTGAAGTCAGGGGAGCTCACGAGCCCACCAAGGTCATTTGGTCTTGAGCTCATTACAGGTTGCACTTGGAGGAGATCCAAAGAATGTTCAAGGGGATTCCAAAATTTAAAACGTGCCACGTGCCAGAGCTTTTTTAAGAAAATGTGTGTGGGGGGACTTCTTTCGATTTAAACCTTAGACGTAGGTCCTGGAGAAACCCACATTGACAAAGGGGTTCCCGAATCCCCAGACAGCCACCTCTTCTGTGTCTCCTGCCTTGCCCTGAACGCAAAAGGTAAAACCAGCTCACTTTGTAATTAAATATTCCTGTGTTTAGAGTGAAAAATCCCAAAGACTGTGTGGACATTTTGTTGAGAAAGCATTATAATCAGGGCACCTGGCTGGCTCAGGGGCTAGCGCGGGCAACTGTTGATCTCGGGATTGTAAGTTCAAGCCCCCCATTGGGTGTGGAGCTTACTTTAAAATAAAATCTGTAGGGGCGCCTGGCTGGCTCAGTTGGTGAAGCTTCTGACCTGATTTTGGCTCAGGTTATGATCTCAGGGTGGTGAGATCGAGCCCCACATAAGTTTCCTTGCTGAGCATGGAGCCTGCTTAGGATTTTCTCTCCCTTCGCCCCCTTACCCTCTCTCTTTCTCTGTAAAAAAAAATTTTTAAATCTTTTTTAAAAATTTAAAAAATAATAAAAAGTATTAAAATCTATCTAGTCCAGGGCACTTAGTCATGAATTAAATTGAGTTTGGTGATTTTGATGAGTGGGCTTTCTTTGACGGCTTTATGTAATTAGTTTTTTTTTTTTTTTAAAGATTTTATTTATTTATTTGACAGAGACGGAGACAGCCAGTGAGAGAGGGAACACAAACAGGGGGAGTGGGAGAGGAAGAAGCAGGCTCATAGCGGAGGAGCCTGATGTGGGGCTCGATCCCATGACGCCAGGATCACGCCCTGAGCCGAAGGCAGACGCTTAACCGCTGTGCCACCCATGCGCCCCTATGTAATTAGTTTTAATCATGCCGAGTGAAAAATTGAAGGGAGAGGGAGTCCAGCCAGTCTAGCCCACTCTGATCTCTGATGGAAACGGCCTGTGGCTTGTCCTATGCTGGGAATGACCAGTATGGACTTTAAAAGAATTCAGAGGGAAAAATTCTGGCTTTTTTTTTGGGGGGGGGGAGAGCAAAGTGGGGAGGGGCAGAGGGAGAGGAAGAGAGAGAACCTTAAGCAGGCTCCCCAGTGAGTGCAGAGCCTATCGCAGGGATCTCACGACCTTGAGATTATGATCTGAGCAGAAATCTTGTCGGCCACGTAACTGACTAAGCCACCCAGGTGCCACTAACAGGGTCTAATAGGGGGATCAGCTGTGCCAGCTTCCCCGGGACCGAGGGTTTCCCAGGATTTGGGATTTCTCGCTGCCAAAACTGGGCATGTCCTGAGCAAGCTGGAACAAATTGGTCACCCTTAAGCCCAATAGCTTGACGCTTACATGCAGACTCTGGTGCTGCACCTGACTTTCCCGAGATTGTCGACGTGCTCATTTGACCTCAGTGCATTTTCATTTCCCCTTGCCCCTTTGCCATGCCTGCTGAATGCACTCAGGATCACCATGACAGGTGTGAAAGCTCTCCTCTCCCAGGAAGAGAGTTATTCTAATGCCTCCTCCTCTTTCTCTGGTACAAAACACTCTCCCTGTGATTTCATAGGGAGTTTGGGGGGGGGGGTCAGCCCTTTGGACTAGCGCCCTCTTTGGGGAGAGGCCACCCCTCTGGACAATGGAAGGTGGTGATCGACCAAGCCCGTGCAGACAGGTGACCGCCACACTGTAGGTGGGCGTTCCTTAGGTGCACTGTGTGCGTACCCAGCAGAGCAGCTCTGTGGACGGCCAGGGGTGGCACGTGCTCTGGGACACGGGGATCTGAATAGGTCCAGCTGGAGAGAGGGGAGCGACGGGCCATGGTTAATAATAATTACAATCACGATCATTAATCATGTTCATAGCGGCTGACCTTATTTATCGGTGACTATGCTTTTTATATGGATTGTTTCATTTTAGTCTTCCAGCCCCTGTGTGAAGTCAGGGCTATTTCCTCATTTTCCAGATGAGGAAACTGAGGCCCAGAGTGGTTAAGTCACTTGCCCAAGGTTGCCTGACCAGTAAATGCTGGAGCCGAGGTTGACACCTGGGCCGCCTGGCTTAGGCCCCCTCTTAGCTGTGCTATTCTGGGCTCCCCGAGCAGGAGCTCTGTTGACGTATATATTAATTTGGAAGACAATCCATGTGCCTTTCCCCTCAAGGAACATGGTGGTGGCTTTGAAGGAACTGTCCATCCGGGGCGACTTCAGAACCACCGTGGAGTATCTCATTAACCTGCTGGAGACTGAGCGCTTCCAGAACAATGACATCGACACAGGCTGGTTGGATTACCTCATCGCCGAGAAAGTGCAGGTGGGGAGCTGCGCGCTTCTCTCATTGGGGTCACGGACTCCCGCCCACCCCCGTCGGCTCCCCGTGGGCTTGGTCACCACCGACACTGAAGCGTGGAGTCTCTCTTAGGCGGAGAAGCCGGATATCATGCTCGGGGTGGTGTGCGGAGCCTTGAACGTGGCCGATGCGATGTTCAGAACTTGCATGACGGATTTCTTACACTCTCTGGAAAGGTAGGGTGCAGGGGTAATCACCCCCACCCCCCTGGGATGTGTGTTAATGGCAAGTAAGGCAGATAATCCGCCAGCAGGCAGTTAGGGAGTCCCTCCTATGTGCCTGCCTCTGAAATGCCTCGCCTGTGAACCGAGGCCGCCCGGGAGGAGGCCGCTGGGGGTGGGATTCTCCAGGCAGCCGGTAGCAGGCCGAGCGCTGTGTACCTATTCATGCTGACTTGGGTAAGGTACTTCACAGGACTTGAGTTCAGAGACGAGGTGGACTTGAGAAGCAAAGCAGGTGATCGGTCACCTCTGCAAAGATTCCTTCCAGACCCTTGCCCGAATCAGGTGTGGCGAGTGAAGAGGACCAGGTGCTCACTGATAGGATGGAGCAGAGTTTCTCAGCCCTGGCACCCTTGACATTTTGAGCTGATTGATTTTTTTTTATTGTGGGGGCTGTCCTGTGCACTGTGAGAAGTTAACAGGATCCCTGGGCCACAGAGTACCCCCCCCAGGAGTCACCACAATCAGATATGTCTCCAGACATGGCCAAATGTCCTGGGGTAGAGGCAGAAATCACCCCCAGAGACACTGTGATAGGCAAACGAAGCTGCCAAAACGACTTTAAAAAGACGAGAGATGTTAGCGCATGGTCATCGTGCATGTGCAGAGTAATAAGAGTCCAATGCGTGTGTCGCTTTCCTTCCTAAGCAGGTGGCACGATTCCCACGTCGGGAATTTTTTCCCAGAATGAGCGTTGTGGATTTTGCTTCCTGGAAAGCCCTTTTCAAATTTCTCACCCTTCAGCAAGCGCTGTTCCCTTAAGTTCTGAGCAGGGTCCTGTTCCTTGCCTGTGCCTCGGATTTAGCGTTTTAAATACAGCCAGATGTGGTGGTGCTTAGGCGAGGCGAAGAGCTGGGTGATCTGTTCAAATCCAGAGGGTGGCCCGAGCGTTCTCGTTCATTCCCACAGCCGACCGCACGTCTGTCTTTTCTTTCAGGGGCCAGGTCCTTCCTGCAGCTTCTCTGCTGAACATCGTGGATGTGGAACTAATTTATGGAGGTGTTAAGTACATTCTCAAGGTGAAGGCCCCGGTTTCTCGGCTGTCTCCAGCACTCTGGAGGCTGGTGGGAGTTTTTCTGTCTGGAGTGGACTTGCTCGTGCTTGGGTCCTGGGACTCCCCGGGCAGTCCCGTGCCCTTGAAACCGAAGCGCTTGGGGTTTTGGCGCGTGCAGGCTTGAGCAATACGCACAGTGTACCACGGAGCATGTACGAGTGTCCTGGGGCTGACGTGACAAAGTACCGTGGAGCCAGTGGCTTCAGACAACAGAAGTGTGTGCTCTCAGAGTCTGGAGGCCAGAGTCTAAAATCAAGGTGTCCGCTGGGCCCTGGTCTCTTTGAAGTTTCCAGGAAAGAATCTGTTTCATGCTTTCCTAGCTCCTGGTGGTTGTAGGGCCGTCCTTGGTATTCCGTGGCTGGTAGACCGTCACTCCAAGCTATGCCTCTGGCTTCATGTGGCCGCCTTTTCTGTGTGTGTGTGTGTGTGTGTGTGTGTGTGTGTGTGTCTACATTGTCTTCCCTCTGTGTGTCTCTGCTCTGAAAAACACCACTCAGATCGCATTGAGGGCCCACCCTGCTCCAGTAGGACTTCATCTAACTACCTGCATTTGCAAAGACACTATTTCCAAGTGAAGTCACGTGCCGAGGTGCCAGGAAGGACATGAATTTGGGGACACAGTATCCAGTCCGACCCAGAGCATGAGCAGGACCACTGCCGAGCTGGCATAGTGTGTGGGTCCGTTTCCAGGGGCTGTGAGGCCGACTGTGTCCTGTATGTCCGCACCAAAGGTCAGCGTATGGCTTTCTGATCTCTCCCTGGCCCACCACGGGTTCCCTGGAGGTTTACTCGGCACGCTGTCCTCTGTCAGAAGTTTCCAGTTACCTTCCTGGGGCGTCTGAGGTCATTGCAGCAGAGAATATCAGAGTATCTGAGATGTGTGGGCCCAGGATCAGGCCCTGGGTCTGGTTCAGGCTGACCCCTGGGGGCAAAATGTCCCCAAGAAGCTAAGGCCTCCTTCTTGGGAGGGAAAGGATAACAGAGCTCGAGTCTGCCTTTGAGGCAGAATTTTTAAGTTCTGTTCCTTTATTTTTACGATGACTGAGCACATGGAACGCTTCCAGCTTTGGACATTTTCGGGGTTAGTGTGGCCAAGCAAGCACGTTCTCCGTGGGGGCATGCCATAAAACCACTCCGCTTTACCCCTCCATGCTTCCTGGCTATTTTGGGGGCCTGGTCCCCCAGCGTGATTTTAAATATGACACATGCTTACTGTATGAAATTTAAAAAAGCATAAAACATCAGAAGAACAAACCCATCCTGTGTTGACCCTGGGAGGCAATCCCCATTAAGGTTTTAGCAAATCTCTTCTAATTTTTTTTTTCCTTATGCACTGATTTTGCAAAGTTGAGATCACGGTGCAAATACTGTTTTACTGCTTTGATATCATCATGGCATAAAGTTTTCCCGTGTTATTAACAAGTTTCCTTAATGTCAGTTTGGTGTCTATAGGCAACAGTCCAGTGGAACTTTCCATAGGAACGGAAATGGTCTGTGTCCATGCTCTCCAGTAGGGCCACCTGGGGCTACTGAGTGCTGAGGAACTGAATTTTATATATGATTTAAGTTAAATTAATTTACGGGTAAATAGCCAGCCTAGCTCCGGGCTGCCCTATTTGACAGTGTGGGTTTAGGGTATTCCATTGCAAGGTTGTGGGATAGCTAGTTTGTGTCTCAGTTTTCCTGTTACCATGAGTAATGTTGCAATAAACATTCCTCTATTTCTTGCTACCTTTGGTCTCAGCATATGTATCTTAGAGGTCTGAGGGCTCTTGAGGGTGTTTTGTCTTCTGAGAGAGCACACCCACAGTGAACCCAGGGCTAGTATGTCAGATCCAAGTACAGAGCTGAGGCCGGGCCTGGCCACCTGTGCCTCTCTCGAGTGTCCCAAATGTCTTGGGTGCCCCTGCGCAGAGCTGGGTCAGGGGACGGCAGAGTCCTGGTCACTGGTGGAGTCTCCAGGGCTGTTTCATCCACAGGAGACCCCCCCCACCTCCCCACCCACCTTCCCTGCTACTCAGGGTGGCCCTAGTTGGGGCTGATGCTTAGAGGCAGCAATGAGAAGGGCACGTGATTGGCAGGAGATGACGAGGCCGAACTATATCTGCAGCCGGTGGCCATTAGTCCCCCCCACCCCCGGGACAGATGCGGTGTACTGACTGCAGGCTCTCTGCAGCCCCGTCAGCTGCTCCCTGAGAGTGCACACCACTGTGGACACTAGCCCTTGCTCCTGGGAGGGGGTGCAGAGGGTGCTCTGGGGCACAGGGACAAGCAGGCCTCCTGAATTCAGGCAGGGACACTGAGCCTGTCCCCGCAGGTGGCCCGGCAATCTCTGACCATGTTCGTCCTCATCATGAACGACTGTCACATCGAGATCGACGCCCACCGGCTAAGCGACGGGGGGTTGCTGCTGTCCTATAATGGTAACAGCTATACCACCTACATGAAAGAAGAGTTTGACAGGTACGTGGCGGGGGGAGGGGCGCAACACAGAGCCACGCTTTCCCACGGGGCTCAAAAATATAAAGCCAGCTATGTGCAGCCGAAGGGTCTTAGATAAAGTAGCTTCTCCAGTAAATTCTGGGGCCCATGGAGAGGTTAATCTCTTGGCTGGACATCCACAAAACTGGCAGATGTTTTGGGGAGTTTCCCAAGAGGCCCACTTCTAGTAATGTGGGAGGATCCAGAGCCGAATGGGTCGTGACTCCCAGCTCCAGGGCCTGCAAGGCGTGTGACAACGTATAGCTGGCCCTTGTCTGAGCTCAGGCTTGGAGGAGATACAGCCATCCAGCGAGGGCGGCAGCTGCTTATACTGGGCACAGGGCTAGGTGTTGGGATAAGACCACGGTCATGACTCGTGGAACCTGTTGGCACACATGACGTAGTTAACAAGCAGAAGGGGCAGGACTGGTCACTGTGTACCAGGACAAGCGAAATGCAGGTTGCCCCGGAAGCACTTAGCGCGGAGGCATCATGAGATTCCCCCAAAGACCCTCCTGTTCCGGCGCATCTGACCACGCTGAGCTCATACAATGAAGCGTAGACCAGCTGGGCTGAGCAGGCGGCACGGACTTCCTCCCCCACTCCAGCCCAGGAGAATCAGGCCAGAGTGTGGGGGTGGGGGTGGGCACAGGCTGCATGCCTGCAACAGCTCCACTTAGAGAATTGTCTCCCTTCCCTATCCTCCAAGTTTTGGAAGAAGGCAGACTGGCTTCATCCCAGCCAGAGCACTGTTTTATTACCTCTTTTTCAGCCATGTTCTGTCTGCCAAGAATATTCAAGATTATTTGAATAACCCCCGCTAGGGTATACTCTGCGCAGTTCAGTTATAAGGTGAAGGCTTAAAGTCCGTAAATATTAACTGGATAATATCAATTGCTTTCTCCATGCCTCTTAGAATTATATCAGTAAAAGGAACTGGTTTTCAGCCAGGAAAGGGTCACACGCTTTGCTCACCCCATTCATTCCCTGTATCTCCCTGGTAACCGTCAGATGCTAGCATTTGGGCAAGTGGAATCCCACAGAGCACACCCAGGGGGACACTCTGGGCTGCCTTCAGGAAGGGGGAAACACTGTGGACAGCCAGACCTGAGGATGCTGGGTGGATGGTCCCCCTCCATCTACCCGCCCGCCCTCTCCTTCTGTCTCCCAGTTACCGTATTACCATCGGCAACAAGACGTGTGTGTTTGAGAAAGAGAACGATCCCACGGTCCTGAGAGCCCCTTCGGCTGGGAAGCTGCTGCAGTACACGGTGGAGGACGGGGGCCACGTTGAGGCTGGGAGCAGCTACGCTGACATGGAGGTGAGCGCAGAGCCGGTCCTCGGGGTGGGGCCGCAGCCAGGCCTCCCCTCCATTCCACTTCCCGGGGGAGGTCCATCCCGCATTGCACCTGCACCCCTGCACCCGAGCTGGTGGGCCTCACCTCTCCCCTGGGCCACCATCTGCCCATTCCTCAGAGAACCAGTATGGGGGATTCAGCCCCAATTCACTGCAGTATTCAAAGGGAAAACCTCAGACAGCCAGCGAGAGAGGGAACACAAGCAGGGGAGTGGGAGAGGAAGAAGCAGGCTCATAGCGGAGGAGCCTGATGTGGGGCTCGATCCCACAATGCCGGGATCACGCCCTGAGCCAAAGGCAGATGCTTAACCGCTGTGCCACCCAGGCGCCCCTCTCACTGCCTTTAAAAAAGGAGCCAGTCACAAAATGCACCATGTTTTAGGAATGTGTGTGTTAAGCACCCCCACATAATATAATTTAACTGTATTTCTAAGAGAGAGGCTTTACTTTACAAATAAAGATCAGTTTCCATGTCTGTAAAATGGGTGCAGTACATGACCCGCCTCCCTAGCTGGCTTTGCAGATGGAGACAATTCATGAACAGCGCTGAGCCTGGCACACAGCAGGCTTCTGGCAAATGCTTGTTCCCTCCATGCTTTACACTTGAGCTCTGCCCAGGGAGTCATTCTGTTTAAATGACCGAGCACCAGCTGCTCCGGAGTACTAGTTCTGGGTGACTCTGGCTGTCACACGCACAAGCCAGTCCCCGTGGGCTCGTCTTATTTCTCCTTCCCGCAAAACAGGTGATGAAGATGATCATGACCTTGAGCGTGCAGGAAAGTGGCCGGGTGAAGTACATGAAGCGCCCGGGGGCCATGCTGGAGGCAGGCTGTGTGGTGGCCAGGCTGGAGCTCGATGACCCTTCCAAAGTGCACCCGGTATGTCGCACCCCAGCGCAGCCACCCCGGCTGGCTCAGGAGCGCTCACGGTTCTGCCTCTTCTGGGAACAGAGCTGGCTGACTGCTCCCGGCTCTTGTCCTGCCTCTGTGAGCCCCCAGCAACCAGTGTGATGGGTACAGAAGCACGCCCACTTTGCTCACACCCCTCACACCAGCAGCTCACTAGCCCACCCAGAGTAAAACTCCGATTGCGCACTTTCGTATTGAGTTATTGACACGTAAGTACAGAGAGTAGATAATATTGTTACAATGGATGAAGCGCTATTGATACATGATTACTCCCTGAACTCCATAGGTTATGCAGATCTCAGTACTCCCGTGTAAACTGTAAAGTATACAATGTGAAATTCAGCGTCTGAACCGTTTGGAAGGGTGCGTTTCAGTGGCGTTAAGGGCATTCACACTGTTGTACGACCAGCACTGTCATCCGTCCCTAGAACTTTCTCATCTTTCCAAACTGAAACTCTTACACCCATTAAACACTAACTCCCCGTTCCTCCCTCCCCCAGCCTCTGGCAGTCGCTCTTTCTCTAGGGATCTGACTTCCTCGAGGAACCTCGTATTAGTGGAATCGTACGATATTTGTCTTTTTGTGGCTGGCTTGTTTCACTTAGAATAACGTCCTCAGGGCCCATCCGTGTTGTAGCAGGTGTCCATGCTTCACTCCCTTTGAAGGCCGAGTAACAGTCCGTGGTTTGCGTAGCGTATATTTTGTTTACCCAGTCTTCCATCGATGGATCCTCGGGTTGCTTCTGTCTTTTGGCTGGTGTGAGTCATGCTGCAGTGAACACGACTGTATTTCTTTAGTTTTTACCCAAATCCAGGAACACATCTAGGTTAGTATATTATAGAGTTGCCTTGTCTCCTTAGGCTCCTGTTTTGACCCCCCTTTAAAAAATGACACACACACACACCTGACCTTACACTCCCCATCCTCCTGCCCTGCTATCCTTCTCTCCCTGGCACTGTCATTCATGATCAGAGAGACGACGTGTCTCACTGATTGTCCCGTGGGTGTAATTTTTGGCATCCCCGAGATTGGAAGCACCATGAGCCCAGTACATTTTGTCTTACTCGCCCCCTGCTAGATTCCCAAACAGGGCAGGCATGTAGGAGGTGCTCCACAGATATTTTTTGGTTGTATACACAGAGGTTCCGGTGCTGTGGGGGCAGGACCCCGTCCTTCGGACCAGCAGAGAGGGTACCAGAATATTTGTGATATGTATGGCCCTGAAGTCAGGCCCCAGTGGGACCTCTGATTTAGATTCTTATAACTGATCGTTAAGCTTTCCCATGAAACTGTGACTTCTGAAGTCAAGGACCACTCTCTTGTTCGTCACTGTATTCTTGGTGCCTGGCACAGTGCATGGGGCATACAGGGTACTCAGAAAAAAACAACAACCCAAAACAGGTCTTGCTGCTGAATGAATGAACGTTTACACCGTCCTAAGCAAGGCGTGCATATGGAGGGGTAGCTTGTCATTCATGCCTGAATTGTGTTTTTTTCCTTCTGTAATAATTAGTACATATGCTCAAGGGGGAATAAAAGGCTAGTAAGAGCATTTCAAAAAGAAACACGTTGCCTCTTTTTTCCAGAATATTCTATCAGTTTTCTTCTCATTTTTTTCATTATTCTCTGTAGTGGGTTCCCAAAACCAGAAATAGACTGAGCCTTTTCAGATCACCAGAAAGGTCTGTGTGCCTGCACGTGATTCAGCAACCATTTCCCATGCCAGGTTCATGAGACAGGGCCCGGCCACCAGTCCCTGGGCGTTCATGTGTGCCTATGAGATGAGCCCTTGTGCAGTAAGAGGGGCTGCCCGTGGCCCCTGCTGTGGGTGCCCAGCTGGAGAAGCCAGCACCAGGTTGTGGAGAAGGAGATCCTCCAGTTCATCTCGAAGGATGAGACAAGCCCACAGGGTTGGGACAGGGGAGAGGCCAGGAAGCTGAGGGTTCCAGGTCAGCAGAACAGCACATCCCAAAGCTCCTGGGTCCCAGGACTGCATGTAGTAGGTGTTCAGTGGACATTTTTACAATGAATGAATCAATAAATGGGCTCCTGGGGTCGGGGTTGCCCCTTGGGAGAGCTTTTCATTTTTTTGGTTCTCTAAGGCTAAAGGTTGAGGATTTACAAAAAGTTGGGACATTTGCATGAGAACTTCATAAATTTCCATCCTGCTGTTTATCTTCAGGATTCAATAAAGATGGAAAATAAATGGGAAGATAGGGAGATAATTTTGATTAGAAAGCAGAGCAAAACAAAAGAATGTAACTTCTTCCAAAATCACTGGGAGCTTCTAACAATGGACTACGGCATTTGCCGCGGGGGAGATTTGGGAAACCCACCTTGGGGTGGGATTTTAGCAATTTTGACTTTCCAGTATGTGTTCTTGTGGGGTTTTTTGTTCTTTTCCCCTCAGGCTTCATCCTCATTATATCGTGGACTGTCCTGGTCAGGCTGCGTTGCCCCTCTGTTTATCTCGTCTCAGGAGGCACGTGTCCTTGACCTCCGGTTCTTTTGTCTCATCAGGCCAAGCCATTCACAGGAGAGCTCCCTTCCCAGCAAACTCTGCCCATCGTGGGAGAGAAACTGCACCAGGTTTTCCACAATGTCCTGGAAAACCTGACCAACGTCATGAGTGGCTACTGTCTGCCGGAGCCTATTTTTAGCACAAAGGTAGGTCACGTGCAAAGGATAGGTGTGTATTCTACACCCGTGTGCAGGTCTGTGTGAGGAGCCAGGAGGGCTTATTCCATGAGCTCCGAGGTCTTTACTGGAGTCGGGTATGGAAGAGTGGCTAGTCCTCTGTTGTTTTTACAAAGGGCTTCTTCTCAGGAACGCCCTCGTCTGATTGTAAACATCAGCGTATGTTCTCTTTGATTATAAACTGTTGTAAAAGCTAGATTGGTTTTGTGTTCATCTCAGCCCAGAGAATGTTTAAGCAGGAAGTTAAACAAGAAGTCCGGGGGCGCCTGGGTGGCTCAGTCGTTAAGCGTCTTGCCTTTGGCTCAGGGCGTGATCCTGGCGTTATAGGATCGAACCCCGCATCAGGCTCCTCCGCTAGGAGCCTGCTTCTTCCTCTCCCACTCCCCCTGCTTGTGTTCCCTCTCTCGCTGGCTGTCTGTCAAATAAATAAATAAAATCTTTTTAAAAAATAAATAAATAAACAAGAAGTCCGCGTGGGTCACGTCTTAGAGAGTGAGGAGATCACTTTGTTCAGGGACACAGTCTGTTCGTTGTTCATCCCAGGGGCCCATTGCCTACTTATTCTGTAGAGAAGTCAGAAGTTTTCACATTTGCAGACCTCAGTGAAAGATCCATGGCGCTAAATTCAATATCAATAGCGATAAAATTATCTGTCACAACCTATCTCAGAGTAGCAAAACATGTTAGTGGTGGTGATGGTGGAGGAGGTGATACTGGTCGTGGTGGTGGTGGTAGTGTTGATGGTGATGCGGGTGGGGGTGATGATGTTGGTGATGGTAATGTTGATGGTGATGCTGGTGGTGGTGATGATGCTGGTGGTGATGGTGGTGATGATGGTAGTGATGCTGGTGCTGGGGGTGACAGTGGTGCTGGTGATGCTGGGGGTGATGGTGATGCTGGTGGGGGTGATGATGTTGGTGATGGTAACGTTGATGGTGGTGGTGGTGGTGGTAATGCTGGTGGTGATGGTGGTGATGGTGGTAGTGACGATGGTGGTGATGCTGGTGCTGGGGGTGACGGTGGTGATGGTGGTACAATGGCCAACCACTGTCCAGTACTCTGAGCACTTGAAATTTAGTAAGTCATTTCATCCTCCCAACAACCTATGATATTAGTTCCACTTTACAGCTAAGGAAACTGAGGCACAGAGAGACTAAGAAACTTGCCGTGTTTGCCCTGTGAAAAGGCAAAGATGGAATTTGAGCCCTGGCCATCTGGCTTCAGAGTCCATACCCTTAGCTCCTGATTGCTGTGCAGCCTGACTGTGATCACTAAACCTGCAACATTTATTTAGTCTTTGCACTTGCCGGGGCTCGCATTCTTTCATTTTTAAATGACACAACTCCTTTGGAGTCAGCACCATTATCCTTCTCATTCAGAGACCGTCAACATTTCAGCTGCTGGGGCACCCGGAGGTATTGTAGGGCAGCTGTGAAGAGTCCCTGGAGCTGAATGGCCTGGGTTGGCTTCTCACCAGCTGGGTGACTTTGGGCAACTTCATCAACCTCTCTGTTTCAGTTTCCTCAACTGTAAAATGGGAATAATGATTGTATCTACTTTGTAGGGTTGTTTCTGAGGATCAGATGAGAACATACAAATAAAGGTTTTAGAGCGTTGTCTGGCACTAAGCAAATGTCCACAAATGTTAGCACTTCACATGGCCTTGTGTTCTATTCTCACACCATGCTGGCTGTGTGGGTTCCTAGAGAGAGGGGGGTGCAGGGAAACTGGGCATTCCCCTTGTAGTCAGGGGGCCATTCCACTCAGAATGTCCCAGAAGCTTCTGGGTCTCGATGTTTGGCTCCTTGGGTACAGGATCTGAATGGGTTGAGTGTGTCGGGTGCCCGGTGGAGGGTGGCAGTGCCCATGCCCCCCACAGGGCCTCTGGCTAACGCTGTGGTCCCCGCTTCAGCTGAAGGAGTGGGTGCAAAAGCTCATGATGACCCTCCGGCACCCATCACTGCCGCTGCTGGAGCTGCAGGAAATCATGACCAGTGTGTCCGGCCGTATCCCCGCCCCCGTGGAGAAGTCGGTCCGCAGGGTGATGGCTCAGTACGCCAGCAACATCACCTCGGTGCTGTGCCAGTTCCCCAGCCAGCAGGTGCGTACCCCGCCTCCCCAGCTCCACTGGGGGGCCCGCAGGTGCCGCCTTGGGAACTCAACTTCCGGCCACCATGGCCTCTGGTCGAGCACCCAAGATGGCGCAGGCTGAGAGTTTCCTTTCGAGCCCTTCTCAGCAGAACCCCAGCATTTTCCCCAACGTTGTTGAGATGAACACAGTTACTGGGCCTTACTCCATAAAACTCGGATTCAGAATAGGAGTTAACAGTTGGTTCAAATACAAGCAGCGTTTCCCCCAACATTTCTGGCTGAAACAGAGGCGGTTGTGGGATTTTCTTGCTAGCCTGTAGCTTTGATTTTCTTCCTTTGGTGTTTGTAAGGTGATCATCTTGGGGCCCTAGGTATATAGAATATTTAAATAATGGAAAACATTCCAGGGTAGGATGAAATATCTCTAGTAATGCTATGTTTTCCTGATTTTGTGCTGCCTTTTTTTTTTTTTTTGTGGAGGAGGGGGTGTTGCTTTGTCAAGTGTTTTTTAAGGTAATTTGCATTTGGAGGAACCTCCTCTGTCAGTTTTTACCTTCTGCCCTTGGTCTGGTTAGAAGGGCTGCGTTCCATCGTCATGCCCCCACCCACATGTTTGTGAGTTGGGGAGCTACGGGTCAGCATAGATCAGGTCATTCCTGGAGGTCAACCACTCTAGAGGTTGGACTATTGTTCCAACACGAAAAGGAATCTAATACGGATTCATACTGCAACGTAGACGTCCCCTGAAAACGTGCGAAGTGAAGGAAGCCAGTCATAAGAGACCACGCGTTGCATGATTCCATGTACGCGAGATGTCCGGAAGAGGCAAATCCATGGAGACAGAAAGTGGATAAGTGGTCGCCAGGGGCTGGGGGAGGGGGCTCAAGAGTAGCTGTGAATGGTTATTGGGTTTCTTCCCAGGGTGATGAAAATGCTCTCAAATTAGATAGTGGTCAATGGTTGCACATGAATAAGCCGAAAACTAGTTAGCTGTATACTGTAAAGGGGGGGCACCTGGCTGGCTCAGTCAGTAGACCTTGTAGCTCTTGATCTTGGGGTCATGAGTTTGAGCCCCACACTGGGTATAGAGCCTGCTTAAAAAATGAATGAATGAATGAATGAATGAGGGGAATACTATGGTATGTAAATTATATCTCAACTGAAAAATAACCAGACAAAACTCTAACAAACCCCAGTTGAGAAAAGTATGTGTTTGGACCTTTCAGGAATTTGTTGTTGGTGCAGATTTTTCATTAAAGATATTTTTTGTTGCCAAAAACAGTATGCTAATAATGCTAAATCTAGTTATACAAACAAGACTCCCCCCTTCCCCCGCAGCCCGCTTCAGTTTCTCTGGGGTTGGACACTCCCTTCCCTTCCCCCAGACCATTCATATTTGTGGAGAGGACTAAGACACGTGTCTTTATGGGATCGTTGTCATTCTAAGCTCAAATTCCTCAAGCAACAGGTCAGGCGGGGTGAACAGCTCTTTCTGGGTGGCCAGAGAGGGCTTTGGAGCTGAAGTTTTCAAGTTTTGAATGAGCCTTGGGTGGGTCCTCCATGGGAGCCCACGGTGGGTCTTTCTGGTGACTCCCGCGTGGCGGTGAGCAGACTGTGTGGTTGTGAGTGGCCAGACCTGTCCTGTCTGCCCGTCCAGATAGCCACCATCCTGGACTGCCACGCGGCCACCCTGCAGCGGAGGGCCGAACGGGAGGTCTTCTTCATGAACACCCAGAGCATTGTGCAGCTGGTCCAGAGGTGAGTCCTCGGCCCTCCGTGGGGGGCGGTCGTCCCACTCACTGTCGGCGCATCACCCCAATGCAGCACTCTGGGGCTCTCTTCAGGGCAGGCTCCAACCAAGAGACAGTGCGTGGGGTCCAGAGACCCTGATTACCATCCCGGCATAGCTAGTCCTAACCCCAGAAACCCCAGGCAAGGCCCTTTTCTCCTGCGATCTCAGTTTGCCAGTCTGTAAAATGGGAATAAAAACCCTTTGTGCGCAATTAGTCCTGCTGCGTTGTGAGTGGATTAATGCTCGTAAAGTGCTGGTGCCCAGCGAGTCCTCAGGGTAGCTTTGCCTACAGGACAGCAGGGTGCGGTGGCTTTATAGGCCTTCAAGGACTCTACAGATTGTCCTTGTGGTTTTGAAGTCCTTGCAGAAGAGAGTGGATGAAGAATTTGTATTTTGAATGGCTCTTGAGCAGGTTGAACTGTTCTGATGACAGGAAGAACTGCCACGTCGTGGGAAAGCTCTACCCCACAGGAAAGCTTCACATATGAAGACAGACTTGAAACAGTTTTAAACTGGAGGAGATGAAGTGCGTTCACGTTTACCACGTGCTGGAAACAGAGGCACAGAGAAGCAGGACCCTAGGAGAATGCCCTTCTTTTCAGGGAGCACCTGGGCTCATGGGGACTCAGACTGCCCATCTAGGATTGAGCTGGGGAAGGGAGTCTTAGTGTGGATTCCCCCTGAAGAGAGAGTGTCACAGCCAAGGGCTAGGACGAGAGACCCTCCCCAGAAGGTCGCTAACCTTAAACCCACACTTTAGCTTCAGAGAAACACCTAGAAGAAAATGAACAATCCCCTAGCAGATTTTTCTGTGTTAAACATAAATATCCCAGCTCTGTTCTTTTTTTTTTTTAATAAAAGATTTATTTATTTGAAAGAGAGAGAGCATGCGCTTGCATGCGAGTGGGGGCAGGGGCAGATGGAGAGGGAGAGAGAGAATCTCAAGCAGAGTCCCCGCTGAGCATGGAGCCCGATGCAGGGCTCAGTCTCATGACCCTGAAACCAAGAGTCGGATGCTTAACCGACTGAGCCACCCAGACACCCTTCAGAGCTCCGTTCTATATATATATTCTTTTAGATCACATTTGAGTAAGTGTACATTTTAGGTTCTTTCTCCTGTTGTCAGTGACTCTGGGGTTAAACTGGTCTTAATGTCCTTAAAACTCAGTGTCCTGTCACTTAGGAAACTGTTTCCTATGTGCAGAAATGATTTAGAATGTTTTAGGGGACATCCAGTGTAAAATTTGTTTTTTAAAAGGGAAGTGACATTTTCATAGGGATCTATCGATAAATGTCTTCCAAGTTTCGTTTAATTATCTTTTGTTTAATTATCTTTCAAGCTATCTTTATACCTAGGGTGGTTAATTGATCATTTTTGGTATCAACCGTGTATGCAAGCTGACCCTTTTCAGCATCCCGTCTTCTCTCTCTGGGGATGGGCAGGTGCCATCCGAAGGCTCAGGCTTGGACTCTGGCTGGCTGGATGACCTTGGACGAGTCGCTGCTGTCTTTGGCCTACAGAGTTCGTGCAAATACGCCGACTCACACGTCCCTCCCAGCCTTGAGGAGTAGGGGGTCCAGCCTCCTTTCGGAAGTCCCGAAAGGCCCGGCTGTAGACTCGGGCGCCCCAGGAGGTGGAGCTGGCGGTTCAGACAGCCTCTCCTTGCCTCCCAGGTACCGCAGCGGGACCCGCGGCTACATGAAGGCAGTGGTGTTGGACCTCCTGCGGAGATACTTGCGGGTGGAGCATCATTTCCAGCAAGGCAAGAGTCCCCCCAGCCTTGGTGACAAGCCCACAGGGCGGGAGGGCCCGAGCCTCACCCCTTTTGTCTCCCTCTAGCTCACTACGACAAGTGCGTGATAAACCTCAGGGAGCGGCTGAAGCCAGACATGTCCCAGGTGCTGGACTGCATCTTCTCCCACGCGCAGGTGGCCAAGAAGAACCAGCTGGTGATCATGTTGATTGTAAGCAGGAAAGGACGCCCTATACTCACCGTGGGAGTAGCTCGGGCTCCACAGACATTCTGGAAAGGGCCAGAGTATAAATATTTGAGCTTTTGCTGGTCCTACCGTCTCAGTTCTGACCTTGTACAACATAAGCAAATGGACACGGCTGTGTCCAATGAAACTTTGTTGATAAAACCAGGCGGGGGGTGGGATGTGTCAGTCGCGGGGGGAGATCATGGCACAGACTCACGAAGCACCTACCATGCACTGAGCGCTCCTAACATGCTTTGCAAATGCTGATTTAGTTCTCACAGCAAGTCTCGAAGGTGCGCACCGTTCTCTCTTGCTTTGGCCGAGCACAGGGAGGGGAAGTAGTCGCTTGCCCAAAGGCACCCAACTTCTAAATGCAGAGCCGGGATTTGAACCCACAGGCTGGCCCCAGAATCATGAGTTCCTGGGGGATAATTAGATTTGAGTCTTGGCGTGGGATTTTTTATTTTCCCTTCTTGGAGAAGCATAGAATTTCTTCTTATTTCTTTTCCTACTCGATGATAATTAGCATCCTTTATAGCTAAAGATGTTTTTCCTTGATACGGTCCCTGATGGCTCATTTGGAGAACGTAGAATCACCAGATAGTACGAGGGACGTGGGCTTGGCTTATAGCGAAAAGGGGCTGGCAGATTTTTTTTTTTTTTTTTTGGTAAAGGTAGTAAATAGTTTTGAGAACCACACAGCCTGTGTTGCAACAACTCAGCTCTGCTGTCATAGCGTGAAAGAAGCCACAGACGATATGTGACTGAATGAGTGTGGCCGTGTGCCAATAAAACTTTATTTAAAAAAAAGGGCAGTGAGCCAAATTTGGGCCTGGGCCTGTAGGATAGCTAACACCCTAACAAGATGGATTTGTAAATACTGGTATTTTTGTAAAGAATCGTTTTGAAACCTAGGGCAGCGTGAGGATCTCTTAATCCTAGCGGTACATGAGAATCTCCTGGGGTAGCTGCAGGAGAGCGTTAAAAAAATACAGATGCCTAGGCCCCACCCTGGTCAGCTGAGTCAGGCTTTCTGGGGGATGTGGACGAGGCATTAGTACTTTTTGAAAGCTTCTCCCATGGGAAAGTAAAATGTAAGCTGTAAAAGTAAAATGTAAGTAATATTATATAATATTATCACTTTCATGTTCAATTTCTTGGGTGTTTTAATGGTTTTTTAGTTAGCTAGGAGAAGATCTTTTTTCTTCAAGGAGGTACAATCTTATTGGGAAGGACTGTGGTGTCTGTAGGTGATTTTCAAAGAAAGAAAATGTATGTGTGCACACGTGCGTGCGTGTGTGTGTGTGTGTGTGTGTGTGTGCTTACCAGAGAAAAAGCAGATGTGGTGATAATAGTAAAAGTTTAGCAGTTGGTGAATCTGGATCATCAGTATAGGGGTTTTCAATGTACATACCCTTAATTTTGTTTTAAGGATTTATTTATTTTAGAGAGTGTGTATGATGGAGGGGCAGAGGGAGAGAGAGAGAGAGAGAGAATCCTCAAGCAGACTTCTTGCTGGGTGCAGAGCCCTACGCAGGGCTCGATCCCAGGACCCTGAGATCATGGCCTGAGCCGAAATCAGTAGTCGGATGCTCAACCGACTGAGCCACCCAGGTGCCCCAGCTGATCCTTAATTCTTGTGTAGTTTTTGAAATTCTTCAAAATTAAATTTGGGGCGGGGGGAGGGCTTTCCAAGTTGATGGCAGGGTGCAGCCAGGTTTGGGAACTTATGCCCGAAGAGATGTCCACTCTTTGCGGGGAATGCCATTGCTAAAATAGTATAACCCTTGGCAAAGCATCTCCTTTGCATGGAGTTTTTTCAGCTGAGTGTTTGTAAAGCAAGGTATGCCTGTTATCTATTACCATCTACTTGCCATTCAAAGGCTGGGGGTGAGAGCTGTTGGACCTGCTGTCCATTACTCTGTGCACAGACTGACTCTCTTCTGGGCAGGAAGGTGCTAAATATTATGTACACCAGAGGACAGCTGGGGGAGTGGCCCCCCCGATCAGAGAACTAGGACACTTGCTTGGGGTTTCTCGGAGAAGGCGGCTGAAAATGTTGTACCAGGTGTGGTTGGGGGATGTGTGAGCGAGATCCTTTATGCTTTTGGCTCTCTTGGTTCCATTTGTTGAAAACGACGAGTTCTTTGCATTTGATGGTATCTGGTGCCTAGGAGACTCTCCGAAAAGACTTGTTAATTGAATATTTACTTTGAAATGAAATTGTTTGAGTCTTTCAGGGAACTTGGTTTCTAAAGCAAATCACAGTGGGGGAGGGAGAGAAAGTTTAGAATAATCTGTGTGATTTCTTCAGCACCAACAGGCTAGTGTTTTGTACAAGTGTGAAATACTAATACGTTAACAAGTGTTCTGATCATAAAAACAGAGCAAGCTGTTTCTAGTTAGGGAAGTGCAGAGGCAGGTGTCGAAGAAAGGACCCCTGGCCCCACCATCTGGTGACTTCTTGGAGAACAGTCTGGGCAGGGGCAAGGCTGGGGCCATGTTGCTGGAGGTTCATGTTCCCAGTAGTCATTGTTCTGTCTTCAGTGGGTATCGGGGAGCACCTGCTCTGAGCCATTCCCAAGCCCATCTTGCGTTTAGGGCATAAGGAGGAGACGCACAGACCAAGTGCACGCAGCCCTCTGGTCTCTGGCAGAAAGGTCCCTCGTTCCAAGGTGGGGGGAGGGGTGCTCATGGGAACCACTGTCCCTGCACGACTTCTGCAACTCCAGATCCTCCTTCCTGTAAGCAGCTACCCTTGACCTTCCAGAATGCTCCCCTTGGAGACTCCCAGTGGGTGGCTTACCACACCCTCACTAGAGCATCCCATGTGAACCTTATTCTTTGTAGCTGGCTCTATTTCCCCTCCTCCCTCTTCTCTGAAACTGTGAACCCCTTAAGTCAGGCAGCAATGTATAGAGGAAAGAAAAGCCTTGAGGACAGAATAGACCTGGGTTTGGATGTGGCTCGACTTTGCCCGTGCTTGGTGGCCTGGGGGCAAGGCATACTGCTTCTGAGCCTCAGTTTCCTTGTCTGTAAAATGGGAATCCTGTCATAACTCCTCAGAGGGGTGGGAGGGTTTGGGGAAATGAACGTAAAGGGTGGAGTTGCTTGCCTGATAATGGCTGGCTATTAATGTAGGTAGAGACTTAGCTGTATTGTTGATCTTGGCAGGTGTTTAGGGCATGTTAGCGGGTGGATGAGCGGGGGATACGTGGCGGACAGTGGCAGAGAGCGCAATCGTCAGGCTATGCCAGGGATGCCCAGAGAGGAGCTTTCTGGTTGTTGGGGTAGCTGCCCCCCACCACCCGCCAGCTAAGGGTGGGTGCTGGCTTGTTTCCTTGTGGCAGAAGAAAGCCATTTGGATTCTGTCTTTGTCCCCCAAAGGATGAGCTCTGTGGCCCAGACCCTTCCCTGTCGGAAGAGCTGACCTCCATCCTCAATGAGCTCACTCAGCTGAGCAAAAGCGAGCATTGCAAAGTGGCCCTCAGAGCCAGACAGGTAGGGTCGCGGGGTGCCGTCCCTCCCGGCATCCTGTCCCTCACGGTGCACAGCCCCTCTGCTGCCGTCTTGCGTCCAATCCCAGAGTCCGGCCCTGGGCTTCTCCCCTGTAAGGTTGGCTTACCCCCCACCCCCCACCGCAGGTCCTGATTGCCTCCCACCTCCCGTCCTACGAGCTGAGGCACAACCAGGTGGAGTCCATTTTCCTGTCTGCCATCGACATGTACGGCCACCAGTTCTGCCCAGAAAACCTCAAGGTGAGGCTGCCGCCTTCTGTCCACCTTCCACAGAGCACCGTGGCCCGGGTGGGGCCTCCGGGAGATGGGCGCCCCATGCCCTCAGTGCGCCGGCTCCTGGGTTCAGCGCATAGTTGCAAATACCAGCGCGTTAGCCCAGTGTGGCCAGGGCTGCCCCGTGGGGCCTCGGGGAGCCTCTGGGAGAGGTCCAGTCCCGCAGGAGGGACAGAGCATCAGGCCGCAAGGCTCCCCCGCGAGGTGCCGTTTTAAGAACTCAGGTGTGATGGAGCTTACTGGAAACCATGAACACTCACACAGCTGAGTCATGGCTTCATCTTTTGGGCTCCCCCATCCCCCAACTTTGGATCATTTGCAAGCCTCCAGATACCCCCTCTGCCTCTGGAATGGGGAACTTTAGGTGCCATCCTCCCAGAACTGTTTCCACTTTCAGATCAAGGGGCCTGGCAGGCCGGCAACGTTTTATTGATAGTGCCACCACGGGCTTCCCCTCCCTGCGCCACCCCTCCATTCATCTGACCCGTGGTTGAAACTTGGTCACATTTCCTTTCCTTTCCTTCCCATCCCATAGAAATTAATACTCTCAGAAACAACCATATTTGATGTCCTGCCCACTTTCTTCTACCACGCTAACAAAGTCGTCTGCATGGCATCCTTGGAGGTAAGTAGGAGGGAGCCCCCAGGAACAGCCTCCATCCCGAAAATGCCGGTTCTTGCACCTGCTGACCACTGGCCATGTGCCTGACTCTGGGCCCCACACCTCGAGTGTGGGATCCTCTCCTTCTCTTTACAAGGTAGGTACTGTGGCTACACCCATCTTCCAGAGAAGGGAAGTGAAGCTTAGAGAGGGGGAGTGACTTGCTCAAGGTCTTACAGCTGGGGAGTGGCAGGCCCAGGATTCACACTAGGTCTCAGTCCAGATCCCTTGCTGGTAATCCCTGTTACCTCACATGCCATCCTGGCCTCAGCTTGGCAAGGCACACCTAGATACTAGCCACCAAGAGCCCAGGCACCTCGTGCAAACCCTCTGACTCCCTGCATTACATACCTTTGGGAGACTCGTGCTGGGAACCTCGAGAGCTGGAAGGAACCTAGGTGACAATTTCAGGTGACCTCCCTGTGTGATGGGGCAGAGAAGGGGGTGACCAGCAGCAAAACCCTCTGATCTTGGAGTCTCGGTCCCTTGTGGCAGCCACTTCCTCTTCTGCCACCTTCGTAGACTCCGTGGGTCAGCCATCCTGGTGGTGGAAGGTTGACTAGGTCTCCATGGAGACTGTTTGGGGCTTGTGAGCATGTCACAGCCCCAGAGTCTCCTGGGCCTGCAGTCTTCCCTCCTCCCTGGTTTCAACTCAGAGACTCCTTTTCAGGTCTCCCTGTTTCCCGCAGTGAGACCCAGTAGCGCTTATTAGCCTTTCTCCCCCATCTTTCCAACGTTCAATTATATCGAGACCCACTGTGTGCCAGGCGCTGGGGATACAGCAGGGAACAGCCAGGCTCTGCCCTAATGGAGCTTCTGTCTGGTTGGGGAGAGACCCACACTAAGTAGTTCCTTCTTTACACATGCAGTAGGGTTGTAGTGGGAACATAGCCGTCTCGCTGAGAAGCAGACAGTGGGATTTAACCTTACCGGGAGGGTCAGCTCCGACTTGGATGAGAAAGTGAGACGAAAGCAAGCGTTCAAAGAGCGAGTCAGGATTGGTGGAGAGGAAGAAGCAAAGAGGTTCCAATCAGGGGGAGCAACCGGTGCAAGGTTACGAGCTGTGTGACCTCTGGCCAGTTGCCTTCCTTCTCTGGACATTTAGATTCTCATGCCGCAGCAGGGGCAGTAATACCCACCTCACGGGCTTATTTGGAGATAAATGAGTAAGCATCTGATGTGAGCACCATTGCTGCTCACTGTCCAAGCGCCTGTCCTATTTGGGGGGGATCCTGTGTTGGGTGGAAAGCAGCAACCCACCCTCTTTGCTTTTTGGAATGCTAAATCCCCCCCCCTTTTTTTTTTCTGTTGGAGAATTTTCCAGAGCTCTTTGAGCATCCCGTCCCTTCGATTGGCATAATCCAACCTTTTTTCCGTGACTCAAAATGAGCACTGTGAACGTTACAGTTTGACTTGCTCTCTTGAGATGTGTAGAGTTTCGTTCCTGGTCTCGATGGTGGGTGTCCCCGAGACCAGCCCCAGTCCGATGAGTCACTAGGAAGACTCACAGGGCTCAGCAGATGGTCGTGCTCATGGCTGTGATTTGTTACTGTGAAAAGACGCAAAGCACCATCAGCAGAGGGACAAAGCGTGTGGGGTGACATCCAAAGGAAGCCAGGGGCAAGCTTTCAGTGGTCCCGAAGGCACTTTTCATTCCTCAAAGAATGAGTTATGACAGCGTATTTTTTTTAAAAAAAGATCTTATTTATTTACTAGAGCAAGTGAGGGAGAGAGAGCAAGGGAGGGGAGGGGCAAAGGGAGAGGGACAAGCAGA
The DNA here is from genome assembly GCF_024610735.1 of Ursus americanus. Taxonomy (NCBI): domain Eukaryota; kingdom Metazoa; phylum Chordata; class Mammalia; order Carnivora; family Ursidae; genus Ursus; species Ursus americanus. The sequence goes on along the minus strand of NC_142156.1, from coordinate 8,191,825 downwards.
CTCCCCCCTGAGCAGGAACCCCAACGCGGAGCTCGATCCCAGGACCCTGAGATCATGACCTGAGCCAAAGGCAGACGCTTAACCCGCTGAGCCACCCAGGCGCCCCATGACAACATGTTTGAAATGAGGCTCAGAGACTCAGCACCCCAGGGGTTTTATTGGGGGCTGGTTCTAGAATGTAACAAAATTCTAAACTCCCAGAAAGAAAGCACACGTTCAACATAAAATCACTGTTTGTACAGCTTAGGTGCCATGAGCCATTCTTATCAGGGAATAGCAGGAACCCTCCCAAGTCCAAGTTCCGAGAGGCCGGCCAAGGGTCTTTTAAAGCAGTTAGGCCTGCTGCTGTGTTAACTCATGCTACACAATTCTTATATTCCTTATTCAGTTAAAAAACTCCCACTGTCTAACCTCTAGAATTGTGCTCCCCAATATGGCAGCCACTGGCCCCGTGTGGCTAGTGAGCACTTGAAATGCAGCTGGTCTGAGTCGAGCTGTGCTCTAAGTAAACAAGGCACACTGGATTCCAAAGACTTTGTATGGAGGAAGGATTTCAACTGTCTTCTTTTTTTTGTATCGATTACATGTCAAAATGACATTACATTTGGTATTGGGGTTGAAATTAAGTATATTATCGAACTTATGTTTACCTATTGTCTTTTTCTGAAGTGGCTACTAGAAAATTAAAATTGCATATGTGACTATGTTACATTTTTCTTGGGTGGCACCGCTATTCTAGAGCAGGAGTTGGCAGACAATAGCCCGTGGGCCACATGTGGCCCTCTGCTTGTTTTTGTAAATAAAGTTTTATTGGAACCCAGCCATGCCCATTCGTTTACATATTGTCCTTGGCTGCTTCCAGGCTGTGGCAACAGAATTGAATAGTTGGGATAGAGATGGGTATCCCGCAAAGCCTAAAACATCTACTATCTAGTCCTTGGCAAAGAAAAGTAACATTGTAAAATGTGAGCGAATTTGTTCTTTGCTAGTGCTTGGAGATCACTTAGAGATGATTTCTGGTACCCCTCCGGCCTGAGTTTCGTCAGGTTTGCAGGCACTCTGCTGTGCCCTCTGAGAGCACGTCTTCTGTGCTTCTGCCTCGTCAGGTTTACGTGCGGAGGGGCTATATCGCCTATGAGTTAAACAGCTTGCAGCACCGGCAGCTCCCGGACGGCACCTGCGTGGTGGAATTCCAGTTCATGCTGCCCTCCTCCCACCCAAACAGGTATGGAGTGGTGCGCACCCAGGGGCGGTGTGTGTTTCTTTTCTCCCGGACCCCCATAGTCCTGGCTCTGGAGGGACCCAGCGAGTGTGCCTAGGGAGACATCAGGGATACCACTTCTCCACTGTGGGATCTCCTTACATCTCCATTCTCTCATCTGTAAGATGAGATAATCCAGTGTCTACCTCATCCACCTGGACTGCCCAGTATAGCAGGCACTACCCGTCTGTGGGCTCCTTAAAATTCAAATGACTGAAATTCAATGAAAAATTCAGCTCCCGAAGTCATACCAGCTGCACTTAAAGCCACATGTGGTTTGTGGCTGCCATATTGGATATTGCTGTTCTAGAACATTCCATCACCATAGAAAGTTCTATTCGACAGTGCTTTCCTAAACCATGACGAAGGGTAAATGAGATATGGCGCACATGGCATTTAGGGCAGTGCCTGGCATGAACAAGGTTGTTGGTGAACATCAGGGACCCTGTGATGATTATCACTGTGTTGTTGCTGCCCGATGGCACGTTGTTGTTGGGCACCATGCCAAGCACTTCCCTACTCTGTTTCCTTCACTTCTCACCATCTGTGGGCCAAATGTGTTCTCATCTCCATTTGACACAGGAGGAGCCCTGGACCTTCCCTTGGCACGGGCGCGGCCGCTCACTCACGTGGGGTAGGGATTTGAGCCACGTGCCTCTCCCGTCAGAGTGCCCTCCCCAGCACCTGTGGGACCTCCGGATCCACCAGCTGGGGCAAGCATGTTGGCCCTTCTGGATCCCTATGATGTTCTCAGTTGGGGACACACTGGTGTGCCCATGCTGTTCTCTCACCTTCTTTTTTTTTTAATCCATCTTATTTTAGGACCTAAAGTACCACCCTGGTCAGGTTGAGCATGTCACCTTCAGCTAAAGCAAACACGTCTCCCTGGGATTTGGAGTATTCCTTTCCTTCCTCCTTGCTCCTCTGGGTCTGGTTCTCCTGGGGGTTCCCCACAGGCCTGGCTTGTGGCTACAACGGTCTCATCATGATTTTGGCGTTGAATTAATCAGATCTTGTATCTATGTAGCCAGCAAGATTCCTGATTTCTTGAAGCGGGGAATATCTGGATCTCTTGGGGTTTCAAAGCATGCGTTTCTTTCTGTAGCTTTTAAGAAGGGTATTGCTCTGTTTTGAAGAAAAGTGCTTCCCACAAGGCACCTCGTTTTGTATATGTCATTTATTTTTTTTAATGTTATTTATTTTTACTCTTCTTACTTAAAAAAAAGATCATGCTATTTTGTCCAGTGGAGAGAAAAGGAGACGAAGTGTTTGTGGCCTGGGAATCATTTTGGTGACTGTGGGAGGTGTGGTGCAAGGGCTTTTGAAACCGTCTGCCCATTAAGAGGCATTCTGTTCTTTCTTTGATTTCCTTGTCTTCACGGTTCAACCCAGTTAGCATAGGAAGGCGGTTCTCCTGAAGCCTGTGGGCCAGTCACACCTCGTTTCTTAGGGGGAAACTACACGCATACTTGGGTTCTTGGTTGTGACCCTCAGTCTGGGCACGGGGTCCTATTTTGACCCCCCACTGACACTGAGGACTCTGGAGGAAGTCCCTGACCGTCTCAGGTCCTTGCTGTGGCTGTTGGCCAGGGGCACCAGAAGCTTGCTCTGGGCCTGTGTCTTCAGAGCAGACTCTGCCTGCAGTTGCCCCCAAACGCCCCTCTTCAGGGCCTCCGGGAAGGGCCATGAGGAGTGAAGTCCCACCTCCCAGGAGGGCCTGGCTGTCGGACCAGACCCATTGTGAATTGGGTCAGGGGACCAGCACGGGGAGGTCAGCCCAGAGGCCAGCAGAGCTGCACGCAGGCTGCACCAGGACTTAGGGCCAGGCCAAGGTTCTGGGAGTCCGGCGGGAGGTAGGACCTGAAGAGTGTGGCCCTACCTGAGGGGCTGCTGTTCTAGCTCCAGGAGAACGGTCAGCCAGACCAAATCTTTCCTTCTCCCCACAAGAGAAGCAGGACATCTAGACTTAAAAAAAAAAAAAAGTGAAATTCTTCAACGTCACTGTGAATAGGTAATGTGTAAGAATATATTAAAAATGCTGCAGGGACCCATGCTGCCTGCCAGTTTGCTATCTGCATTTCACTGACCGGGAGCAGGGCGCCTGGATGACGAATTCAGGGGTACCCAACAGGAAGGCACAGAAGCCACCGCCCACCTGGGTCAGGGGTCTCTGAGAGCACCCCAGACTTGAGGATTGCCTAAGGAGATTTATAGGGTTCTGTATGTGTCATGCTCACAGCTGTGACTTGTCACAGTGAAAGGACATGAAGCGAAGGACAGTCAGCAAGAGATAAAGGGTCATGGGCGCGGGCTGGGGGGCGTCCAGAGGACACCTGTGCAAGCTTCCAAGAGTCCTCCCCAAGGGAGTCACAGAGGATGTCCTTCCTCCCCCAGCAGTGAGTTGGGATGACCTGTGTGCAGTGTTGTCTAGCAGCTGGTTAGAAACTCAGTGCCCGGGGTTTTCACAGCTGGCCTTGTAGGCACCCTCAGCCAAGCACGCACCCAAATCCCAGACTCCGGAAGGAAAAGACGCGCTTGGCATAAACCACACGGCACAAACGATTTGGGCACAGTGAACCTTTTACCATTTAGGGAGTGCTGGGAGCCCTCGCCAAGTTCCCAGACACCAGCCAAGGGCCAACCTTGTAAGCAAGTTCCCTTTTCAGGAGAGCAGCCCCAGGCCTGCTCTTTCGACCCATCTGATAAGCAGCCCCTCCTTCACTCGATTCCAGGGCCCGACTGTCACTGCTCCAGGCCCGTTTGTGTTTGCCGCTGGTGAGCAGCCAGTCCTGGGGGCAGGGACCAGCTAAACTCTAATGGGCTGCTGGCCGAGGGGCCAGTTTTGGTTTCTGACCCTGGCCCAGGAGCAGGTCTGATGGAGGCAGAGGCCTGGCATGTCTCTTTAGAACCAAGCCTGCCCCTTCACCAGCCGCCTGGAGCTGGGCTGTCCGGGAGAAACTGGCGCTAAGCGTGCTCCTTCTCTGTGGCCGAGTTCACGATCTCGGATTTCCCTGGGACCACGTTGAGGCTGGACTGGTCTGCATGCATGCACGCACTCATCTGTTCATCACTCGCTTGCGGAGCTCTTTGTCTATACCAGGTCCTGAGCAATCAGACAAGACTCCTCAGACCCAGGCCCCAGTCCCTTCCACCCCCAATCTGAAGTCCTGCTATGGGTGGGCTCTAATGCTAGTCTGGCTCACCGAAGCTTCCGGACAGGACCGGCCCTTCAGGCCAGATCTTCAAGCAGCTGTTTCATTCCCCTCTTGTGGTGCCCCCCCCCCCCCCGTAGGATGGCCGTGCCCATCAGCGTCACCAACCCCGACCTGCTGAGGCACAGCACCGAGCTCTTCATGGACAGCGGCTTCTCCCCACTGTGCCAGCGGATGGGAGCCATGGTCGCCTTCAGGAGATTCGAGGACTTCATAAGGTACCCAGAGTGGCCTAGTCTCTCAAACACCCCGAGCAGAGGAGGCCAAGCAGGCTTCCCCGGGCTCCTAGCTGTTCATTTGTGTAGCTTGCCTGACTGTGTGGCTTCCACACTATGACACTCTGAGCAAATTATTTCACCTCTCTGTGCCTTAGTTTTCCCATCTCTATGATGGGGATAAGAGAAGCATCTACTTTATGGGACCACCAGGAAAACTGAATGAGATAGTATGTATTACATATTGTATTTAAAGTGTAATTTAAAAAAGGGGAGGGGTGCCTGGCTGGCTTAGTCAGTAGAGCATGTGACTCTTGACCTCGGGGTCATGAGTTCAAGCCCCACATTGGGTGTGGAGCCTACTTAAAATAATAACAATAAAGTGTATGTAAGGTGTAAGTGACACGCTCAATAAATGTCAGTAGTTAGTCCTGTATTACTGCCCTTCCCCCCACCTGCTCCTCCATGCTCTGTGTTGTGCTTGGGTTATCTTGTTCAACTCCACAACAGCCTTAGTTGACTTGGTGAGCTGAGGGGTGAGGGTGTCCCGGCCTGTAACAGGGGGAGCTCACCTGATGCCCCAGAGTGCTGGGCTTTCTTTTATTCACAGTCTCAGATCACGTAGGTTCCTTCTTCTCTTTTGGGGAAGGACCCCACCGGTGGTGCCTTGGACCTGGTCAGGACCCCAGTGAGCTCTGCACAGAGTTGGACGAGCTCATAGAGTGCTGGGTGGGGAGGAGGGAGGACCCAAGTTTCTTGTCTGCCCAGAGCACAGTCTTGACCTTTGACGTCACAGGGCAGCAGCCCTCAGCCCTCCCTCTCCACCCCGCACCCCCAGGAACTTCGACGAGGTCATCTCCTGCTTTGCCAACGTGCCCCGGGAAGCCCCCCTCTTCGGCAAGGCCTGCACTTCCCTGTACTGTGAGGAAGACAGCAAGGTCAGTGTCCGAGCAGGGAGCATATGCTGAGGAGGGGGCAGGCTGGGGCCCCCGAGTCCTTCTACCACCGGCCTTTGTTTTGCTTTCCCAGAACCCCAGAGAAGAGCCGATCCACATCCTGAATGTGGCCCTCCAGTACGCGGACCACCTGGAAGATGAGGAGCTGGTACCAATTTTCCGGAAGTTCGTACAGTCCAAGGTGTGCTGGGTGTGCCTCTGGTTCTGAGTCGCTGAGGGAGGAAGGAGGGGCTTTTGTGGCAAGCACATGGCAAGCATGTGTCCCACGCGCCTGCGTCCTGCTGTGTGCTTCAGAGTCACAGACCTGGCTTCCCAGCCTAGCTCTGCTACTGCTCGCAGCCAGTGACCTTAGGCGGGAGTGGCTGAACTCGGGAGAGCCTTAGCTTCTTCCCCAGTAACATGGGGGCAGCATTTCTCTCTCTCTGGGTGTTGTAATGATGAAAAGACAAAGTATGGGGGTGCCTCGGTGGCTCAGTCGGTTAAGCATCCAGTTCTTGATTTTGGCTCAGGTCGTGGTCTCAGGGTTGTGGGATCAAGCTCTGCATTGGGCTCTGGGCTGGGTGTGGAGCCTGCTTAAGATTCTCTCTCTCCTCTCTTCCTGTCTCTCCCCACCCCCGCCACTCTATCTCTTAAAAAAGAAAGACAAAGTATACACAGTGACCCTTGGACAACATGGGTTGAACTAGGCAGGTGCACTCATACCCAGATTTTTTTCCGACAAATACAGTACGGTGCTGTCAGTGTATTTTCTCTTCCTTGCAATTTTCTTTTTTTTTTTTTAAAGATTTTATTTATTTATTCGATAGAGATAGAGACAGCCAGCGAGAGAGGGAACACAAGCAGGGGGAGTGGGAGAGGAAGAAGCAGGCTCATAGAGGAAGAGCCTGATGTGGGGCTCGATCCCATAACGCTGGGATCACGCCCTGAGCCGAAGGCAGATGCTTAACCGCTGTGCCACCCAGGCGCCCCTTCCTTGCAATTTTCTTAACATTTCTTTCTGCCGGCTTACTTTGTTGTAAGACTATAGTATATAAAACGTGTAACATGCAAAAAGTGTTGACTGTTTATGTTATCGGTAAGGTTTCTGGTCAGTGGTAGGATGCTTATAGTTAAGTTCTTGGGGAGTCAAAAGTTGACACATGGATTTTTAACTGTTCAGGGGGTTGGCCCCCCTCACCCCTACAGTGTTCAAGGGTCGACTGTACCCCGCTTAGCCTGTGCACTGAAGGATGAAATGAGACAGTATATATACCACTTCAAGGACACATTCATTAAATAGTTTGGGGGGAATGTTTTTGTTGAGATAACCCAGAAAACTCAAAATCTTTAAAGAGTCACTTACACTGACAGCCATCTATGCAAAGAACTTGTTCTTAGATAAAAACACGTGGCCATTGCCAGCACATATTCTCACCCAACAGGAGGGAGGGTGTCATGTATGCTCAAGGACCTCAGCTGCAAACAGATGTGGAGCACCTTGGCAAGCGTAGGTAGTGGAAATGGTGGGAAGGTGCTATGTAACCTTGGGCAGGTTACTTTACCTCTCTGATCCTTAGTTTCCCCATCTGTAAAATGGGATGCTGACATTTCTTTCTTTTTTTTTTAATATTAATTTACTTGAGAGCGTGTGCACAGGTGTGGGGTGGGGGAGAGGCAGAGGGAGAGGGAGAAGCAGATTCCCTGCTGAGCAGGGAGCCCGAGGACCCAAGGATTGTGGGACTTGATCCCAGGACCCTGGGATCAGGACCTGAGTGGAAGGCAGATGCTTAACCTAACCAACTGAGCCACCCAGGCACCCCGGGATGCTGAGATTTCTAACTCCTAAATTAATCAGATCTACCAGGCATGCTGTCTGGCCGTTAGTTCTCCTGAGTTGGTCTCAACTTCAGGAACACTTGGAAATTTTCAGTTGTTTGTCTATTTACCTGTACCTTTGCTGTATTCTTCTCCGCTGGGAGCCTGCTTCTGCCTCTCCCACTCCCCCTGCTTGGGTTCCCTCTTTCGTTGGCTGTCTCTCTCTCTGTCAAATAAATAAATAAAATATTAAAAAATATATTTAGTTTAGGGATTAACTAAAAACAATTTTGTACCTTTTTTGAATGTTTTCCTATTAAAGTTTAACATACAGAAAATGTGTACAAATCATAAAGGTACAACCTGATGAATTTTCATAGTGAATTCCCAAGTGTAACCAGCATTCAGATCAAAAAATGAATTTTCTGGGGCGCCTGGGTGGCTCAGTCGTTAAGTGTCTGCATTCAGCTCAGGGTGCGATCCGGGGTTCTGGAATCGAGGCCCGCATCAGGCTTCTCCGCTGGGAGTCTGCTTCTTCCTCTCCCATTCCCCCTGCTTATGTTCCCTCTCTTGCTGGCTGTCTCTCTCTGTCAAATAAATAAATAAGATCTTTAAAAAAAAAAAGAATTTTCTCCTCTCTTCTTTGCCAGAGAGAACTGACCACTAGCCTGAGTTTTAACAACACAGATTACTCTCACCTATTTGTGAATTTTGGATAAGTGCAATCATATAGTGTGCACTTTTTTGTACTTTTTTATTTGTCTTTTTTTTTTAAAGATTTCATTTTTAAGTAACCTCTACACCCAGTGTGGGATTTGAACTCACAACCCCAAGATCAAGAATTGCATGCTTCCCTGACTGAGCCAGCCAGGCCATCCCAGTTTGTCTTTTTTAAATATAATGGATGACCCCTCCCTTAATTTTATTAAAGATTTCACAAAATGTCAAAAAATGTATATATGTGTGTATGTATATACATACATATTGCAGCATAACAGCTTTATTAAATATAATTCACATGTCACACTATTTCTCCATTGAAAATATACAATTCAATGCTTTTTGGTATATTCGTGCAGTTGTGTAATCATCATTATGATAAGTATATTTTAGAACTTTTTCACCAGCACCACCTCCAAAAAAGAAAACCTATTAGCTGTCATTCCCCATTTTCCCTCAACCCAGTACCCTCCCTGCCACCCTAGGCAACCATGAATCTACTTTCTCTATGGATCTGCCCATTCCAGATGTTTCATGTAAACGGAATCGTGTGATTTGAGGTCTTTTGTGACTGGTGTCTTTGAGCCAGCCTCGTGTTTTCAAGATTCATCCATGTGGAAACTTGTATCAGTACTTCATTTTTTTTTGTGGCTAGATACTATTCCATTGTACGTTTGGTTTTTAATGCAGAAAAACATCCTTGTGGATTACGGACTCCGAAGAATCACATTCCTGATTGCCCAAGAGGTCAGTGCGATTCTCAGTGCCTCCATGTGCGTCTTAACATTCCTCAAGACTCAGTGCCATTGATTTGGCATTTACACTGTAGATGGGTGGAAGAGAGCAATCGCTAAAAAAAGAGGTTTTCCAAGTGATTCATTCTGGAAGCAGACACGTTATGGTTAAAAAAAAAAAAATCACAAAACAAGTATATCAGTATTTAAATGAATCTTAGCTGATTTTATTGTTGTTTGTATGGATTTCTTTTGCAGAAAGAATTTCCCAAGTTTTTCACGTTCAGAGCAAGAGACGAGGTATGACATAAAGCAGTGATACTGTTCTTGCCTCCCTGGCGTCTTTCATATTCAGGAAGAGTATAGTCCCCAGTCCTTAAGGTGCCCCTATACTCTAGAACACGTAACTCTGTGTAGACTCCAGCCTTCCTCTGGGATTGTATTTCCATGTGGAGCTCAGACCCCATGCTCCCATGCTTTTGGCCTTCTCTCCCGTGTCTCCCTCATCTGGATCATTTTTGTCCTCAGATGGCTCTCCCAACCTCTTTTTCTTATGTTCTTGCAGGCCGGCTGCCTGCTTTTATAAACAGTTTGACTGGAGCACGGCCACGCCTGCTCGATCTCCTATTGTCTGCTGCGGCTTTCTCGTGCCAGTGGCAGAGATGGCGTGGCTGTGACCGTGTGGCCCACCAGCCTCACACGTTCCCTCTCCGGCCCTTTAAGAAAAGCTTTGCTGATCCCTATTTTAGAACAGGTGGGCTTATTCCCAACACGGACTCTAGACTCCATCCCCTTCAGTCTCTTGTAGTTTGATTTATCCAAAGCCTTTCATTTCTAGTTCATCCTTCTGTTAGGGTCTTCGTTTTCTCTCTACTTCAGTCTCCAGCACTGTCTGTCACTTCCTTTTGGGGACTAGTTTCCACAGAGAAGCCAGCGCTTAGTGACTCCTTGAGAGGTACTCCGTGTTGGGACAGAGCAGAGGCTGGCTGTGCCGGCAGGTGCTGGGGACTCGGTAGGCTCACCCGGGAGCCGAGAAGCTCGTGCCGGCCTGCAGGACTGCTGGTGCTCACGGCCCTCCTCTGGGCCTTCCCAAACCCCCAATCTCTGCGCCCTGGGCTTGCTCACAGGTGACGCGGTGAAGGCTACCCCCTCCGAGTGCTAACGCCGCGAACACCAGGGGTCTGCAAGACAGGGCGTGGCCCAAGCAGGCACGCGGCCCCAGTGTCCCATTCGGTGTCTGTGTATCTGTCTGTCTGCCTTCGCTCTCTGGCCGGCCCGCAGTTCGCGGAAGATCGCATTTACCGTCATCTGGAGCCCGCCCTGGCCTTCCAGCTGGAGCTCAGCCGCATGCGCAGCTTTGACCTGACCGCCGTGCCCTGCGCCAACCACAAGATGCACCTGTACCTGGGCGCCGCCAAAGTGAAGGAGGGCGCGGAAGTGACGGACCACCGCTTCTTCATCCGCGCCATCATCCGCCACTCAGACCTCGTTACAAAGGTGAGACCTCGCGGGACGTTTCTTTCTCCCTCTGAGCTGCGCGCTCCTGTGCTGGGCCGCGTGCTGGGGATTCCGGGGAGCGCTGGGCACAGACAGCTGTGCCCTCGTGGCGCCCCAGTCTGGGGAGTGCGGGGCAGGCGGTCAACAAAGTGGCTTCGGTGCGCGTCCCGGCTGGCCGCACGGGCATGTGTTTCTGGTGTCACACGGCTCTGTGTGCGTGAGAAGGGAGTTGAGAAGATAGGAAGATACTGGTTTATTGAAGGAGTGTCTTGTATTTGCTCATTGAGTGCAGGATCGTTTTTCATTGTTCCTTGCATTCAGACAAGTTATCTAGGATTGTATTGTGAACTTTTCAAACTATATTGAAAATTACTTTTTTTTTTTTTTAAGATTTTCTTTATTTGAGAGAGCGAGCATGAGCAGAGGGGAGGGGCAGAGGGAGAAGCAGACTCCCCCCTGAGCAGAGAACCCCATGCAGGGCTCTATCCCAGGACCCCAGGATCATGACCTGAGCTGAAGGCAGACTCTTAACTGACTGAGCCACCCAGGTGCCCCATAGTGAATTTTTTTTTTTTTTTTTTTAAGATTTTATTTTTTGGAGAGAGAGAGCACGAGTAGGGGGCAGGGGACAAAGGCAGAGGGAGAAGCAGGCTCCCCTCTGAGCAGGGGGAGCTCGATCCCAGGACTCTGGGATAATGACCTGAGCTGAAGGCAGACGCTTACCTGACTGAGCCACCCAGGCGCCCCTTCTGGTCAGTTCCTTGTCGCCCTCCTCACCCGTGATCATGAAGATGATCCGTTTCATGCTCTGTCCTCACACGGATGTACCGTGTGTGTAATTTTTTTTCTGAATCCTCTCCTGAGGGATGTTAAGCTAATGTCAGTGTATTGCTCCCTCAGTCAACTAGATGTTTTAATGGGTTTTATTATTTTCAAGTACAGTAAGGCCTGTACTTACGAACGGATCAGGAAACGGTTGCCGCTGAAAAGATTGTCACTCTCAGATGCCAAGAGGAGGGGCACACCATACCACGGGGAGCCATGTGGGGAAGCACCAGGGTTGGTCAGGAGGCAGGGAGGAGAGGGAAACGTGGGTAAGAGTCTTTGTTGTGGTTTCTGCAGGAAGGAACAACTGGTGAGGCGGGGGGGGGGGGGGCAGGCTTGGGACTGGCTAGTCTGAATAATTTCAGAAGGTTTGGAGCCAGGGGGCTGTCTCTAGGTGTGTGGTACCTGGGCCCTGGGTGAGTAGGGCAGGGGGATAGTGACCTGTGACCTGAGAACCCCAAAGAGGAGGTGTGTGCCCTGGATTGGCTGGTCTGCCTTTGAAAAGCACGCTCAGGGGAGAGTTGTTTCCCATCTCTAGGAATTAGCCCCCCTGGGAGGGGCAGTCCCTCCAGCGTCAGTAAGGCCCCAGTTGTCAGAGCATTGCAGTACAGAAAATACAAAACTTGGTGAATACACTGGATAGCTTTGGAGGCAGGGCTCTGCTCTCCTTGCCTGGCATCCTGTTTGGAGGAGGGGAAATGCTTTCCTCTCTCCTTTCGGCCTGAGGTTCCGTTTCCAGCCCTGGGCCCCTTGCGTTAGCGTCTATCCTCCCTGACTGGCAGGAAGCCTCCTTTGAGTACCTGCAGAACGAGGGCGAGCGTCTGCTCCTGGAGGCCATGGACGAGCTGGAGGTGGCATTCAACAACACGAGCGTACGCACCGACTGCAACCACATCTTCCTGAACTTCGTGCCCACCGTCATCATGGACCCCTCCAAGGTCTCACCTCTGGGGACACTCTGGGTTCAGCTTTCCCGGGGGCCTATGGCACTTTGCGTGCCTCGCTGCTTTGGGGTCTTGTCTCCTGGCACTCGAGACCTCTAAGTTCCAGGATACCTGTGTGCGTGTTTGAGGCTCCGTTGTTCGCTGCGGGTGGACAGCCTTTGTCATTTAATTCCAGGGCCATATTTTTGCCACCACCCTTGGGATTGTCCCCGTTCTGATGGTCACCCTCCACGAGCAGCATGTTTCCCTTTTAGGATGACACGAATGCCTAAAGTGTCTTGCAAAACAAAATTTCGTCCCTGGTTCCCAGTTCTTTTGGGGCCTGGGTGTGGGAGGGAAGGGGAAAGAGAACCGTTCTCCCGTGGCTGGTTCTTCATGAACAGGCAGAGTTGATGCTGGTGATCCCGGGATGAAAGAAGTCCTGGGTCATCAGCTTGGCATCCGTGGGGTGCAGAGGGCCCGCTCTGATGGCCCAACTCCACCAACCCACGTAGTTCCCAGAAGAGAAAATGCAAACGTTTGGGTTCCGTGGTGGAAATAAAGATGATGTAATGTAGGCCCAGTAGCTCTGTGGCTTACCAGCCTCCGTGTCCTCATCTGTTACTGGCGTATAAAAGTGCTGGCCTCTCCAAGAAATTATGAGGATGAAACAAGATAATGCCCTTGACCTGCTTAGCACGGCGACTGTGGTTATCATTGGCTAATAGTTGTCGGATACATGCTATGTCCCAGGTATTTTGTGCTCAGGGTATGTCATCGTTCCCTTATTATCAGTGCTTAAACTGTTTATTCCAAGTGTGCATGGAAGGAGCCCTGAGGTTGGAATTGCTGTGATTTGGGGCAGATCGAGGAGTCCGTGCGTTCCATGGTTATGCGCTATGGCAGCCGGCTGTGGAAACTGCGCGTGCTGCAGGCTGAGGTCAAGATCAACATCCGCCAGACCACCACTGGCAGCGCTGTTCCCATCCGCCTGTTCATCACCAATGAGTCGGGCTACTACCTGGACATCAGCCTCTACAAAGAAGTCACCGACCCCAGATCCGGAAACGTAAGGCTGGGGGGATGGGGTGCCACAGAGATCAAGTCAAAGCAGAGGCAGGGCACGTCTGCTCCCGAGAGCGAGACACAGACTGAAATATTTGATGGCCGTCTCGCCTTGCCATGCTGGACTGGGGTAGCTCTTCCGAGTTTACAATAAACATGTTAGCTTCTGAATCCCAGCTGCGCATTCCTTTTGAAAGCAGAATCAATCTCAAGTGTAATCCTTTTTAGGACCATATTTGGAAAAAGATGTGGAATACCATGCTTGATTGTAGTGCAGCTCCCAGGTTGGTGCATTTAGGGAAATGGGTGTGTTTTCCTCAACCATGTTTCAGAACAGATGGTGGTCTGCTGAATCAAATATTCTCTTGACTTCCATTTTTAAATATATAACTCTTTAAATGATTAAAGACTCTCAGGAAGTTAGAAAAATAGTACAGAGGGAAAAAAGATGCTGCTGAGAGTTCCCATGTGCCCTTCCCCCTCCTTCCCCCAATGATAACATCTTCGCATAACCAAGGGACCTTGTCAAAACAGGAAATTGACCTTGGGACAGTACCGTTAACTCAAATGTGGACTTTATTCAGATCCCACCAGTTTCTGTGCACTCACGTTTGGTTGTGTCTGTGTGTGTAAAGTACTAGGATAGTCACATTTTTGGAGCTTTGCTCCCATACCTGCCACAGTCCCTTCTTGTTTTGGTTGGCCTGCAGTGGCAGAGAAAAGATGATTAGCTCTCCGGGGCACGCACTTTGTCACACGCTGTGACGTGCTTTGCTCCTTCCACCACATTTTCACTGAGGAGAGTAGGAATAAATGAGACAAGACTGTGCTTCTCTGAAAGTCCCCTCCTTCGCTCTGTTTTTCTTCCGTTCTGTCCAGATCATGTTTCACTCCTTTGGCAACAAGCAGGGACCCCAGCACGGGATGCTGATCAACACCCCGTATGTCACCAAGGATCTGCTTCAGGCCAAGCGGTTCCAGGCCCAGTCCCTGGGCACCACCTATGTCTACGACTTCCCGGAGCTGTTCAGACAGGCAAGTCCTGCAGCTTTGCTGTGATGCCACTCTGGGTCCCCTTAGGGAGTCCACCCCCCCCCCCCACACGCCCCCGTCCTTAGTTACTCTTCTGAAGACCCCAGTCGGAAGAATGAGGTCTTCATGGAGAAAAAGAAATCAGTACTGGGAATGCCTTCCTAGTATGTTTTCTAAAATGATAAAAAGTAATATAGAAACTTGGGAAACTAAAGGAGCATGGAAGAAAAAAGTGGCTCATAGTTCCATGTCCTAAAGACACATTGCTTAATATTTCGATGTGTTTCTTTCTGGTCTTTTTTTTTTTTTTTAAGATTTATTTATTTCAGAGAGAAAGAGTATATGAGCAGGCGGGAGGGGCAGAGACAGAATCTCAGGCAGACTTTGTGCTGAGCTCAGAGCCATATGTGGGGCTCAGTCTCACGACCCTGAGATCATGACCTGAGCCAAGATCAAGTTAGACACTTCACCAACTAAGCCACCCAGGCGCCCTTTCCTCTAGTCTTTTTAATGCTCATTTAAGTTCCCACCACATGCCAGGCTCCATTCTAAGGGTAGGTAGCCTGTGAGGAAGAGAGTGGAGTTTCACTGCTTTTGAGGAATTTTTAGTCTACTTTTAAAAAATAGTGTCTTGGGTTTTCCTGAATATTAAAGTATTCATTGGAAAAATGCAAAAATATAGGAATCGGCAAATAAAATTCTACCCTTATGTAATCTGTTCACCATTGATGACCACAGTAACATTTTAGTGTTTCCTTCAAGTATTGTTACTAGGCCTTTATTTTTTTATGTAATGGGTCCTTTCAGGGACACTGAGCAGGCTGGCACTGGTGACATGGATATCTGTTCACATCCCTTCTATTGCCTTGCAAATGGTGTTCATGAACCCATGATCCTGGACCTTCCCCTGTAGGCAGGAAAGCCTCGCTTCACTTTAGGCATCGGAGAAGCAGAATGGTAGCAAAAGCTGCTATTTGCAGTCACTCCGGCTTAGGATTGAATTCTGGATCTGTCCTTTGCTTTCTGTGTATCCTTGGGCAATTTCCTTCACCTCTCTGGGCTAGTTTCCTCCTCTGTAAAGTGAGAAAAAATAACAACAACAACAACTGTGCAAAGATATCTGTGAGGAAGGAATATATGTAAAGTATTCCTAATTAAGTAGGTGCTTAATTAAATAGAAACTTGTATGATTAAGAATGTCATTTATCCTTTTGCCTTTGCCCTCAAGGGCCGTAGAATAAGAGCAAGACAAATCAGGAGCAAATCCATCCCTTTTCTTTTACATAAAGAAACAGAATACCATGGACAACCCACAAATTTGAAAACTTAAGACAAAATTTCCAAGAAAAATACATCTTATCGAGACTGACTCAGGAAGAAATAGAAAATGTAAATAGATTATTAGCATTAATGAAATTGAATAGTAGTTCAAAAAGTCTATCCACTAATATTGGGTGCAGATGGCTTTACAATTTCTTTTTCTTTTTTTTAAAGATTTTATTTATTTATTTGACAGAGATAGAGACAGCCAGTGAGAGAGGGAACACAAGCAGGGGGAGTGGGAGAGGAAGAAGCAGGCTCATAGCAGAGGAGCCTGATGTGGGGCTCGATCCCAGAACGCTGGGATCACGCCCTGAGCAGAAGGCAGACGCTTAACCGCTGTACCACCCAGGCGCCCCGGCTTTATAATTTCTATCCAGCCTTCAAAGAACAGATAATTCCCTTTGTGTACAAATTGTTTAGAGAGTAGAAAAAAACAAAAGGAATGCTTCTTCACTTGTTTTATCAGGTTATTATTACCTAATATGAATCCCAGATTAGAAAATTAGAAGGAAGGGGCGCCTGGGTGGCTCAGTCGTTAAGCGTCTGCCTCTGGCTCAGGGCGTGATCCTGGCGTTCCGGGATTGAGCCCCACGTCAGGCTCCTCCGCTGGAAGCCTGTTTCTCCCTCTCCCACTCCCCCTGCTTGTGTTCCCTCTCTCGCTGGCTGTCTCTCTCTGTCAAATAAATAAATAAAATCTTAAAAAAAAAATTGGAAGGAAAATTCATTGCCTCATTTATGAATATGGATACAAAAATTATAAATAAAATATTAGTAAATGAAATCCAGTAATGATTTTGTTAAATTGGACTAAGTAGTATTTATCCTGTTTATATGATTTGATATTAGGAAGTCTATTAATGTAACTTATCATGCTAATAGATTAAGAAAAAATTTAAATTTTTCAATAGATGCAAAAAGTATTTGAGAAGATAATATCTGTTCATAGTAAAAACTGTTAATAAACTAAGAATAGAAGGGAATTTATCTTGATAAAAGATAGTAATCTAAAACTAATAGCACCTAATGGTGAAATGTTAGAAAGACAGATACAGGACAGATATATCCATTATTACCATATCTATTCAACATTTTTTTACTGGAATTTCTGGTCAGTGCAATAAGATAAGAAAAAGAAATAAAAGGTGTAAAGACCGAAATGCAAAAGAAAGAAGCAAAATGGTGTTTTTGCAGATGATATGTCTATACAAGAAATCCAAGAATCTGTAGAACCAGTGAAATGATATAGCAAGATTGCTAGACACAAGACCAGTATACAGGACTGTGTTCTCATAGATCAGCAGAAATTGTAAAATGTAGTTGGGAAAAAATATTGTTTACAACATTAAGATCAACTATAAGGTTACTTGTGAATAAATCAAAAACCACGTAAAACCTTTATGGAGGAGATTTTAAAACTTTCTTGAAACTCTTTAAGCCTAAATAAATGGAGGGGTTTTTAATTGCTCACAAATGATGGGAAGATTCCGTACTGGAAGGCCCTTAGTTCTGCCCAAATCAATACATTCAGTATAATTCCAAAGTTTTTTGGTGAAACTTAAGAATTCATTTGCAAAACCAAAAGCTTGTGAATAGCAAAAACAATATGGAGAAAGAACAAAGTCAAGAGGACCCGTCTTAGCCAGTGTCACTACTTGTTTTAAGGTAGCAGTACTTACTACAGTGTATTGTCGTAATAGAGCTGGGTGAGTAGGCCAGTAGAACAGCACAGAGCCTGGCGCCTGGGTGGCTCGGTTGGTGAAGCGTCTGCCTTCATCTCAGGTCCTGATCCCAGGGTCCTGGGATCGAGTCCCGCATCAGGCTCCCTGCTCAGCGGGGAGTCTGCTTCTCCCTCTCCTTCTACCCTTCCCCCTGCTCGTGCTCTCTCTCTCTCTCTCTCAAATAAATAAAATCTTAAATAATAATAATAAAAAAAAAACCCCAGCACAGAGCCTAAAATCAGGCCCACTCATAAACAGAGCCTTGACAGAATACAGAGGTGGGATTATGAATCAAGGGAATAAACTTCACTAAAAGGTAGCTAGTCCTTTCTTATCCATGGCTTTGCTTTCCATAGTTTCAGTTACCCGCGGTCAAACGTGGGGCTAGAAGCAGATGATCCTCCCTCTGACGTCTGCTCAGAAGGTCAGCGTTAGCCTGACGCTACGTCACAATGCCTGCATCATGCACCTCACTTTATCTCATCACGTAGTCATTTTATCATCTCACATCATCATTTGAAGAAGGGTGAGTTTAGTACAGTAAGATACTTTGAGAGAGGGAGACATAACATTTATTATAGTATATTGTTATAATTGTTCTTTTATTATTTTACTATACCTAATTTATAAATTAAACTTTATCATAGGTATGTATGTATAGAAAAAAAACCATAGTATATATAGGGTTCAGTACTGTCAGGCTTCAGGCATCCACGGGGTGTCTTGGAGCATTTCCCCTACGGGTAAGAGAGGACTTACCCAATTGGAAAAAGTAAGTTTTTATTTCTGCCTTATGTAGTTTACAGAAATAAATTTCAAGAGGATTAAAGTCACTTGGAGTCAGTTAAAATCTTCAGCTGTACAGGAAAAGACCCATAAACTTGGTTATATTAAAATTTTGAAGTTATGGCAAAAAATGAAAGATGAGCCCCAGGTGGGGAGAATATGTTTCAATGCCTATTACCAGCAAGGGATTACAACTAGATTATCTGAAGAGCACTAATAAATCAATTACATAAAAAAAAAGCTATAAAAAATATGGGCAGGAGTTATAAACAGGAGGAAATTGGCAAAAAAGAAACTCACATGGTCAATAAACATATTCAAAGGCTCTCACCTTACTAATATCAGTGAAGTACAGCTTAATACCACAGCACAGTTTCATACCCAGCAGATGGATAAACATGAAAATATTTGACAAAACTAAGTATTGGCAAGCATATGGAGAAAAGGAGTTCTTATACTTTCTTACTGGGACTATAAAAGGTTGTGAAAAATGAGAGAGCAATTTGATAATATTGAGTAAACATGAAGCTTCACAAACCCTATGACCAACGATTCCGCTCCTAGGTACTCACCTGATGAGACTCTCATCCATATTTATAAGAAGAGACCATCAGAAGCTCAGTACAGGGGCACCTGGGTGGCTCAGTTGCTTACATGTCTGACTTAGCTCAGGTCATGAACTCAGGGTCCTGGGATCGAGCCCCATGTCAGGCTCCACACTGAGCGGGGAATCTGCTTCTCCCTCTGCGCCTCCCCCCACTCATGCTCACTCTCTCTCTCAAATACATAAATAAAATCTTAAAAAAAGAAAAAAGAATCCTTGGGGCGCCTGTGTGGCTCTGATGGTTAAGCGTATGCCTTCAGCTCAGGTCACAATCTCCGAGGTCCTGGGATCCAGCATCGGGCTCCCAGCTCAGTGGGGAGTCTGCTTCTCCTTCTCCCTCTGCCACTCCCCCTACTTGTACTCTCTGTCTCTCAAATAAATAAATCTTAAAAAATAAAGTTAAATTTGAAAAAAGAATGCTTATTACAGCCTTATTTTAATACTATAGGATTGGAACCGCCTAAATATTCCTTAAAAAAGGGTTATGAATAGGTAAGTTGTGATCTCTTCACGCCACGAAAACTGAATAGCAGAGAAAATGAATGAACTAGAGTTAAATTTCTCAATATGGATAAATCTCTCAAACATATGGGGGAGTCCGAGGGGCAAGGTGCAGAAGGGTGTGTCATCGCAAGACCATTTATTTGAAGTTTAAGTCCTGCAGGGGCGCCTGGTTGGCTCAGGGGAAGAACAGGAGACTCTTGATCTCAGGGTATGTGGGTACCCATGTGGGGTGTAGAGATTGCTTAGGAATAGAATCTTTAAAAAAATGAAGTGTAAGTCATGTCTCTACATCCCACGTGGGGCTCGAACGCACAACCCTGAGACCAAGAGTCGTGTGTTCTTCTCACTGAGCCAGCCAGGCGCCCCCGCGTGTTTAAAATGTGTGCCTATCTAATGAAAGGCATAAAAACATGCACAGAACTAGTAGAGACTGAATTCAAGACAGTGGTTATCTGGGGTTGGGGATAGGGGTACACCAGGGGCTTCAACTGCATTTTTCTTCTTCCTTTAACAAAAATTCATAGGCAGCAACAGAAAAATTACGATTTGACAAAACCACCAGATAAGTGTGTGGGTATTTATTATCCTGTGTGTTTTTCTGTGTGCTTTAAATAGTTCATAATTTATTTTTTTTTAAGATTTTATGTATTTATTTGAGAGAGAGTGTGTGAATGAGAGAGAGAGAGAGAGCACCAGCAGGGGGAGCGGCAGGCAGAGGGAGAAGCAGGCTCCCCACTAAGCCAGGGAGCCCGACGCGGGACTCAATCCCAGGACCCTGGGATCATGACCTGAGCCGAAGGCAGGTGCTTAAGAGAGAAAGAACTAGAAAATGTGCCTCCCTAATGAGGACTTCAGGTTTTCTCTTTCTTTCCCCATCCCCAGGCTCTCTTTAAACTGTGGGGCACCCCGGACAAGTACCCCAAAGACATCCTGACATATACCGAACTCGTGCTGGACCCTCAGGGCCAGCTCGTGGAGATGAACCGCCTTCCTGGAGGAAATGAGGTAAGAACTCAGCGGAGCCCGGCCCGTGGCGGGAATCGCCCTTTCAAAAAACGTCTCCCTGAAGAAACAAACCGTTTTCCCTTGTGCATTTGTCTCCTCGGCAGGTGGGCATGGTGGCCTTCAAAATGAGGTTCAAGACCCCAGAATATCCAGAAGGACGGGACGTGATCGTAATCAGCAATGACATCACGTTCCGCATAGGATCCTTTGGCATGGGAGAAGACCTCTTGTACCTGCGGGCCTCCGAGATGGCCCGGGCAGAGGGTATCCCCAAAATCTACCTCGCAGCCAACAGCGGGGCCTGTATCGGCCTTGCAGAGGAGATCAAGCACATATTCCAGGTGGCTTGGGTGGACCCAGGAGACCCCCACAAAGTACGTCCCAAAGCCAGCATGGTGGTGTGGTGCCCCTCAGTGGGGGTGATAGCGCCCGCAAAGGGGGGGGTGCGGAAAGAATCTTTGTGCTCTTTGTGTGTAAAGCCCGGGTACGCACGTACAGCACATAAAAGGCATGCAGTATATGAGTCTTAAAATTTCAGGGGAGGGAGTGGCGGTTGGGAAAAAATTGTCTGGAAAGGCGCCTGAGGGGAATGATAACGAAGAGAAGTTTCTACTTGCTGAGCTGATCTAGCGTGAGTGTCTCCTGAACACCGTGTACATGGGGGAGGCAAAGGTGAGGAAGACTTGGTTTCTGGCCTCAGAGAATTCTCAGAAATCATCCAGGAGATGGAGAAACCCCAGCTGCAGTAAAATGCGTGTTGAATGAGGGAAAAGATCACATTTTGTGATGTGGAAATGCAGGGGACAGAGGTGTCTTCTGCAGCCAGAGCGTGCATTCTCAAGGCGGTGTTGCCCCTGCCAAAGGGGACAAAAATGGTTCTTTTCGTGTAAACAGCATGCATACGTGTGCGCACACACATACATATACGTGCACATATATACAGAATGCATACGTGCACGTAGCACAGAAACTAATAAAATTTTGTGGAGGGAGCTGGCAATAAGGGGAAAAAGTCAGAACAGACCCCTTGGGGAGCAGGGATGAAAAGGTGATGGAGGAATGATTCGGAGCAGGAAACACAGGACGTCGTGTGTAAGGGTGAGTGGAAGGCGCTTGGCACTGATCAGACCTTCAGTCTATAGCTGTTATTGATATGGAGTTAGCATCAAACTTGTTAACTGTGCTGTTAACACGTTGGTAACTCGTTATGAACACCCACCCCTACAGTGGTAACTTAAAAAAAAACAACAACAGCGGCTTTCTAGTGCAGGGAACTGGATTCATAGCCTCACTGATGTGTATTTTTTTAAGGGACTTAAGTACTTGTACCTGACGCCCCAAGACTACACCACAATCAGCTCCCTGAACTCTGTCCATTGTAGGCACATCGAGGAAGACGGGGAATCCAGGTGAGCAATTTACCAGGCAGCGCCTTCATTTGGCCTGTGGTCGATTTCAGCGACTAATGGGCAGTCCTTCTCTTGGCCTCTGTGCTGGTGGGTGATGTTTTCAAATGGGGTGGTGATTGGTGTTTGTACCATGGGACCCCCGCACCTTCCGGACATTGATGACTAAGACACCTGGGGCTTTCTTCATGGTGAGCCCATTCTTCCCGTCCCAAAGTGAGTCGTGGCTTTCACAAAAATAGTACCTCACACCGGAAGGATTAGATTGGATTCCCGTGACACCCCTGGAGCTGTAAGCTCACATTTATGGCCAGATTAGCCAAGCCGACACAGCAGTGATTTGGCAAGCCGGGAAGGTGTAGGCGGGGCAGGGGTCTGCTCTGTGAGGAGGTCCAAGGCTACCAGTTCTCTTTCCTAGGGAATGTTGTGAGTTGTTGTGGTGGTTGTTTTTATGAAGTTGCCAAAATCAGAATTTCCCAGGCTAGGTTTTCTGGAACATTAGTTGGTGATACATTGTGGGGGATGGTGAAGAACCATTTCCATAGTCAAGTAAGTTGAGAAACCCTGGGTTTAAATGGGATCTAACAAGCGTCTTTACTGCAGACCTTGTCAGAACCTTTAACTGCTCCAGTGTCTTACGAATTTTTTTTTTAAGATTTTTTTGTTTATTTATTTGACAGAGAGAGAGACAGCCAGCGAGAGAGGGAACACAAGCAGGGGGAGTGGGAGAGGAAGAAGCAGGCTCCCAGTGGAGCAGGGAGCCTGATGCAGGGCTCCATCCCAGGACCCTGGGATCACGCCCTGGGCCGAAGGCAGATGCTTAATGACTGAGCCACCAAGGCACCCCATGTCTTGTGAATCTCTAACAGGGGTTAGGCTGTACAGTGTCTCACACTTCTATGGCCGTAGAATATTGACTGAGTGATTGTGAACTAAGCGGCTTTCCCCATCTCTCTGTAGACTGAACTCTATTCTAGATTGTTTATGGAAGCATGTAGGGTAGGGGTGACATTTCAGTAGGACAGCCTCCAAATAGGCAGACATCTTTGGTGGGAAGGGTGATAATTATGGATGCTGCACTTGCCCTTCTAGAAACATCAGGGCCAGTTCTAAGGGTCTTAGACCCCTGCTTTCATTTCACCTCTGACTGCTTTACCACCTATCCCTCACCTTGCTCCTCCCTCCTGCCCTGGGTCCTGGGGAAATGCGTCAGCCTTGAATTTTTCTGGGCTAGAGCTCGGTCCTGAACCCATGTTTGGTTCCTGAAGGTATGTCATCACGGATATCATCGGGAAGGACAGTGGTGTGGGCATAGAGAATCTCAGGGGCTCCGGCATGATCGCGGGGGAGTCCTCCCTGGCTTACGACGAGATTGTCACCATCAGCTTGGTGAGTCTCCTATTTTATTTCCTTTTCCTTTTTGAGTTTCTCTCATGGAATCTTTAATAAAGGTGGGCACAGAAGTAAAGGGCCCCGAGTGCTCATCACAGCAAGTGATTATCAGCACACAGCCATTCCCGCATCCTCTGTCTCTTGGCTTGCCCGCTTGGGGATATATAAAGGTTTTATTTATTTTTTTGGCAGAGAAAGAGTGCAAAAGAGTACAAACAGGGAGAGAGGCAGAGGGAGAGGGAGAAGCAGGCTCCCTGCCGAGCAGGAAGCCCGACGTGGGGCTCCATCCCGAGATCATGACCTGACCCAACATGACCTGGTAGACACTTAACTGACTGAGCCACCCAGGCGTCCCTGGGATTTTATTTTAAAGATTTATTTATTTATTTTACAGAATGAGAGAGAGAGAGAGAGAGAGAGGAGGGTAGGGGTGAAGGGAGGAGGAGAGAGAACCTCAAGGAGACTCTGTGCCGAGCACTGACACGGGGCTCGATTGCACAGCTGTGAGATCACGACCTGAGCCAAAACCAAGAGTTGGATGCCACCTAGGCACTCTGTTTGGGGATATTTTAAAGCAAGCCCCCTGTCCTGTCTTACCGTCTGTGGATGCCCCAGTGTGGATCTTTACCAGATAAAGACCCCCCCCACACTGCTTTTTTGCAGAATCACAATGTGATTATGACACCCATCAGCACCGACGGCAGTTCTTTAATACCCTCGAAGCCTGGTTCACAGTCAGTTTTGACAGTTGCCTGCAAATGTATCTTTGTATAGCTGATGTGTTTGAATCATGGTCCAATATCCTCTTATCTAAAAGGTACTGAATATTGACACTAAGTATCAAAGCAGCAGAACAAGAAATCAAGGAAGGGATCCCATGTGCAATTGCACCAGACACAGTAAGATACCTAGGAGTAAACCTAACTAAAGAGGTAAAAGGTCTGTACTCTGAAAACTGTACAACACTTACGAAAGTAATTGAGGAAGACAGAAATGGAAAAGCATTCCGTGCTCATGGATTGGAACAACGGACATTGTTAAAATGTCTATACTGCTCAAAGCAATCTACACATTTAATGCAATCCCTATCAAAATACTGCCAGCAGGGGCGCCTGGGTGGCACAGCGGTTGGGCGTCTGCCTTCGGCTCAGGGCGTGATCCCGGCGTTCTGGGATCGAGCCCCACATCAGGCTCCTCCGCTATGAGCCTGCTTCTTCCTCTCCCACTCCCCCTGCTTGTGTTCCCTCTCTCGCTGGCTGTCTCTATCTCTGTCAAATAAATAAATAAAATCTTTAAAAAAAAAAATACTGCCAGCAGTTTTCGCAGAACTAGAAAAAACAGTCCTAAAATATGTGTGGAACCACAACAGACCCTGAATAGCCAAAGCAATCCTGAAAAGGAAAAACAAAACTAGAGACATCATGATTCCACATTTCAAGCTCTATTACAAAGCTGTCGTCATCAAGACAGTGTGGTACTGGCACAAAAACAGACACACAGATCAGTGGAACAGAATAAAGAACCCAGAAATGGACCCTCAACTCTACGGTCAACTAATCTTTGACAAAGCAGGAAAGAATGTCCGATGGAAAAAAGATAGTCCCTTGAACAAATGGCGTTGGGAAAATTGGACAGCCACATGCAACAGAATGAAACTGGACCACTTTCTTACACCGACACAAAAATAAATTCAAAATGGTTGAAAGACCTACACGTGAGACAGGAAAGCATCAAAATCCTAGAGGAGAACACAGGCAGCAACCTCTTTGACCTCAGCCACAGCAACTTCTTGCAAGACACATCTCTAAAGGCAAGGGAAACAAAAGCAAAAATGAACTTTTGGCACTTCATCAAGATAAAAAGCTTCTGCACAGCAAAGGAAACAATCAACAAAACTAAAACGCAGCCTACAGAATGGGAGAAGATATTTGCAAACGACATATTTGGTAAAGGGTATTCAAAATCTATAAAGAACTTAATCAACTTCAACACCCAAAAAACAAATAATCCAGTTAAAAAATGGGCAGAAGACATGAATAGATGCTTTTCCAAAGAAGGCATCCAGGTGGCCGACAGACACATGAAAAGATGCTCAACACTGCTCAGCATCAGGGAAATGCAAATCAAAACCCTGATGAGACGCCACCTCACACCTGTCAGAAGCGCTAAAATTAACAACACAAGAAACAACAGGTGTTGACGAGGATGTGGAGAAAGGGGAGCCCTCTTGCACTGTTGGTGGGAATGCAAGCTGGTGCAGCCATTCTGGAAAAATGGAGGTTCCTCAACAAGTTAAAAATAGAGCCACCCTATGACCCAGCAATCACACTACTGGGTATTTACCCAAAGGAGACAAAAATACAGATTTGAAGGGGCACATGCACCCCATTGTTCATAGCAGCATTATCAAGAATATTCAAGCAATAGAAAGAGCCTAAATGTCCATTGACTGATGACTAGAGAAAGATGTGGTGTATTTATGTAATGGAATATTATTCAGCCATCAAAAAGAATGAAATCTTGCCATTTGCAAATTCGTGGATGGAGCTAGAGTGTATTATGCTAAGTGAAATAAGTCAGAGAAAGACAAATACCATAAAGAACATACCATATGTCACTCCTATGTGGAATTTAAGAAAGAAAACAGATGAACATATGGGAAGGGGGAATGAAAAAAAGGAGAGAGGGAAACAAACCATGAGAGACTCTTAATGATGAGAGAACAAACTGAGTGTTGATGGAGGGAGGTGGGTGCAGGATGGGCTCGCTGGGGGATGGGGATTAAAGAGGGCACATGTTATGATGAGCCCTGGGGGTTGTGTGTAAGTGCTGAATCACTGAATGCTCCTGAAACCAATATGGCACTGTATGTTAACTACCGAGAATTTATTTTTTTAAAAAACGGTACTACGTATTTAGGAGAATTTTAATCTGATTTTAATTGGTACAAAATTACGATCTCCCCCTCCCTCCCTTGGCCTTTTCAGAAATATTTGCTGTTTCTAGTGGTGCTACTACCCTTTCATGGCAGACTGCCATTCGGGACCTTATCTTTACATTCAGTGTTAGCTCTTCAGTTTCCGAGGGGGAAAATGCTGGCCATGGGTGTCTTCCTTAGGCTTGTTTTCTAGATTTCATTTATATGTATTTCAAAATAAAAAATGTGGGGCGCCTGGGTGGCACAGCGGTGAAGCGTCTGCCTTCGGCTCAGGGCGTGATCCCGGCGTTGTGGGGTCGAGCCCCACATCAGGCTCCTCCGCTGGGAGCCTGCTTCTTCCTCTCCCACTCCCCCTGCTTGTGTTCCCTCTCTTGCTGGCTGTCTCTATCTCTGTCAAATAAATAAATAAATAAATCTTTTAAAAAAAATACCTTTAGAGAGATATATATATAAATAACTTATATATTATATATTTTTATATATTCCAAAAATCATATTTTTATTTTAGTATCTATAAAGATATGTATATTTTCATATATTCCAAAATAGATGTTTTATCTGTATTATATGTAATTCTATATGTGATACGTATACATAATATTGAAATAGTTTATGACTATTATGACTTATATATAATTATATGTATCATAATATATATTATGTGTATCCTAT
The DNA here is from genome assembly GCF_024610735.1 of Ursus americanus. NCBI lineage: Eukaryota > Metazoa > Chordata > Mammalia > Carnivora > Ursidae > Ursus > Ursus americanus. The sequence goes on along the minus strand of NC_142156.1, from coordinate 8,165,243 downwards.
ATAATATATATAATATACAATTATATGTTATATACTAATATATTAGTTATATATTATTATGTTATATATTAGTATATAACATATAATTGTATGTATACAATATATTATGATTATATGTATCATACATAATACATATTATATAACATAATTATATAACATAATTATAATATATAACATATATTATAATTATATGTATCATACATGTATCTTAATTACATGTGATATGTAATGATACATATATATATATGTATAATTTTGAAATAGTTTACAACCCACCAGAAGTTACAAGACAGTATAGAGAGGTCCCCTACCCCCTCATTCAGCTTCCACAATGACAACATCCTACATAACCACAGGACATCATCAAGGCCAAGGCATTGACGTTGGCACAGTGCCCTCGCCTTGGTACAGATCTCAGTCCGACTTCCCCAGCTATTCCCTGGCGCCTGGGCATCCTTTGGCTGTGTGAGAGGCTGCCGTGGCTCCACGGAGCTATACAGAAGAGCTGGGCCTTGGGCGGAGCAAGAACCAGCACATTCCGTATCTGCTGTCTGTCCTCACCACATTCCTCTTTGTTAACCACATTCTTTCTGGAAGCCAGGGTCAGGTGAGCCTGAAGACCTGGCTTGTGCCCGTGCTGGTTGGTTACCAGTCAGGTCGCCGCTGGCCAGGCCGTAGCTTCCATGTGTGCCCTGGTGGGTTCCTGGCCTGTCCCCCCCGCTGTGGGGAGCGGTGCACGCCTGCCTCGGGAATTCAGAGGGGCCCCCGTCTCCACAGGTGACTTGCCGAGCCGTGGGGATCGGGGCCTACTTGGTGAGGCTGGGTCAGCGAGTGATCCAGGTGGAGAACTCTCACATCATCCTGACGGGAGTCAGCGCTCTCAACAAGGTGACCCATCGGGAAGGAGCCTGGGCGGGGGGGGGGGGGGGGGGGGGGCGAGACTCACTTTAACATTCCCACTGTCCCCTGATGGGGGAGTTTTCTTGGTATGAAACCAGTGTCCTTCCTATTGACGGATGGCTCTTTTTCCAATTTGCACTTACCTGGGTCTCTTAGCCAAAAAATTTATTTTTTTTTAAGATTTTATTTGAGAGAGGGCAAGCAAGCACTAGCAGGGGGAGGGGCAGAGGGAGAGAGAAGCAGTCTTCCCGCTGAGCGGGGAGCCCGAGGCGGGGCTCAATCCCAGGACCCTGGGATCGTGACCTGAGCCGAAGGCAGACACTTAACCAAGTGAGCCACCCAGGCGCCCTGAGCCAAAAAAAAAAAAAAGGCCCTTGTGGTAGAACTCTCTTGTGTACTGACATTTAAATGTTTAAAAATTATTAACGTAGGGGCGCCTGGGTGGCATAGCGGTTAAGCGTTTGCCTTCGGCTCAGGGCGTGATCCCGGCGTTATGGGATCGAGCCCCACATCAGGCTCCTCCACTATGAGCCTGCTTCTTCCTCTCCCACTCCCCCTGCTTGTGTTCCCTCTCTCGCTGGCTGTTTCTATCTCTGTCAAATAAATAAATAAAATCTTTAAAAAAAAATATTAACGTGGCATTACATACTGCAGAAAATTGGAAAGAGACGCGCCCCCCCCCCAGCAAAAGTAATTTTGCTCCTACTGAAATTTTGGTGTATTTCCTTCTCGTCCTCTTTTTGCCTGACTCCTGGTGAATGTGGAGTTTGGTATTCGACTGTTTTCACTGTATTAAAACATACTCCACGTGGCTACAAGGCCTCCATAACACAGGGTCTGATGGAATCCCACTGAAGTTCTCCAAGTCCAGTCCCCAGCAGCAGCAGCACCCGGGAGCTTGTTAGGAATGCCGATTCTCAGGCCTCGGTGCCAACCTGCCGAATCAGAAACACGGGGTAGGGTTTCGCTTTTGGAGAAGACCAGAGTCATCGGTGGGATCGCTGGTTCTCAAATTGGGCTGCACGTTGGAATTACCTAGAAGTTGAAGGGGAAAATACTGCCGCTGCGTCCCGGCCCCAGGGATCCCGCCCTAATAGATCGGGGTACAGCCTGGGCAGCAGGGTTTTTGAGAGCCCCCAGGTCACCGTAATGGGCAGGTTGAGGAGCACGGAGGGAGATGATTTCCAAATGGATGGGGGGAAGGGGCCCCAGCCGGGCGGGCCCTTGCTAAGCGCGCCATGTCAAAGCAGGTGCTGGGCAGAGAGGTCTACACATCCAACAACCAGCTGGGCGGCGTGCAGATCATGCATTACAATGGCATCTCCCACATCACTGTGCCAGATGACTTCGAGGGCGTTTGTACCATCCTGGAGTGGCTGTCCTATATGCCAAAGGTGCAGTACCCCCTCCGCAGCTTTGAGTCGGGAAGATGTGATCGGGTTCATTTGCTGGGTAACCCGGGAGTCTGGGGAGCAGAGAGCTCTGCTGCTATGGCTGAGGGTAATTTTTCTTTACTCCTCCCTCCTTCCCTCTCCGACACCCAGCCCCGTACTAGCTGTTCTTTGCTTTGTTTTTACATTGTAAGGATGCTATCTACTGGTCCTTTGGGAAGGGGTGATCGCCTCTCCTCAGAGGTAACACTGAATGGTAGAGAATCCTGGAGCTTTGCAGCCAGGCTGGATTTGATTCCTGGCTTCCTCCTCCCTGGCAGCGAGACCTTGGGCCAGTCTCTTAATCTTTCTGAGCCTCAGTTTCCTCATCTGTGAAATGGGAATCACAAGAGCACCTACCCCAGGGTGTTACCATGCTGAGTCAGTGCCACAATGTTGAGAGCCCCGCGCCTCGGTAGGTCCTCACCAAATGCTACTCGTGCTGGTGATGACGGGCCGGTTCAGGCTGGGCTCTGCTGCGGAACCATAATCGTGATCGCAGGGGAGAAGCAGATCTCAGGCATCACTGACAAGCACGGGAGACTGAGCTGGTTTCCTTTTCTAGGATAATCACAGCCCAGTCCCCATCATCACACCCACGGACCCCATTGACAGAGAAATTGGATTCTTCCCGACCCGGGCTCCCTATGACCCCCGGTGGCTGCTGGCAGGAAGGCCTCACCCGAGTAAGTTCTAAAGTGCTTTGCCTGAGACCTGGCTCTTAGGTTTCCTTTCTGCACCTGGGACAAAGGAACACTCAGATAGAAGCACGGATCCTTGGCCACGTATCCCAGACGGGTACGCCTGAGATCACATATGGACGGAGCGGACGGATTGGGGTTTTTTCCTCTATGCTTCTCCTGAGCTGTTAACCAAGAAGGGGTGGAAACAGCCTCTGGTTTCTGGGGCTGGTAGATGGAGGGGAAGTGCGACACAGGGCATGGCCTCGCTTCCCTCCCCAAACCGCCCCATGGTTACAGAGGTGGGAAATGCAGACATCACAGTCTCCAAGAGAAGACTACTCCTCTCTCTCCCTTTTTGTCTCTGTCTCACTATTTGGCTCCACTTACTAAGCTAGCCCTCCAGGGCTCCACCCAGGACGGACGACCCAGCCTCTTCTACACACTCGGCGAGATGTGCACACACACGTTCTGTCTGTCCGTCCCTCTCTCTGAAAGGGGCCGGTTTGTCTCCGGGAGGTGTATGGTTACATTCTGAGCGGCCAGAGCAGAACAGGAAAGCTGAGCTACCCCCATTCCCATGATCCCCGTTCTAGAATTTCAGATGCTGCCACCTTGAGAGATCGGCCTGGCCGTCCAGCTGCATGGCGCAGGAGATTCCCCTCCTGCCCCCCACGCCGAGAGGAGCACACAGGAGGCCCCTCGGCTTGCTTGCCCCTCTTGTGTGTCTCTTGGGCTTTCTGGCCTGTGAGCACTGAGCGGGGGTGGCTTAACCTGATTATAAAATATCCAACTTGTGTCTGACCATTTTCTCCATCTAGTCAGGCCAGCCCCCAGGCAGACGCTGGAGTGGGGCTGCTTGCGGTTCGGGCACCCCAGCTTCCCTCCCCAGCAGCTTGTGACCCGCCTGTCCCTTGGCTCCTTTCTCCTTGTCCCATCCCCGTGATGGACACGTCACTGCTTCCTCTGCGGGAGTGGCTGCCGCTGACATCGTCACATCCCCCTCCTTCTCTTCTGTCTTTCTCCATCTCTCTCTCTCTGTCCCTGTCTCTTCTCCGTCTCTCTTGTCTCTCCGTCTCTCTTTTTCCTCTCTCTTTTGGAAGTTGACGATGCCGCCCCAGTTAAATGTTGTGAGGCCGCAGCCGGCACGTTGAGGGTGACGTTTTCGGGGCAGGTGGTCCCCTCCCCACAGCCCGCCTTTTGAAGCTGTCCCGTCAACTCTCTTTGCTTCTTGGGCTGATCCTGGGATTAGGGTCTCCATGTGTTTGGCATCGGCGGGAGCGGATGTAGTTAGGTGTTCCAAGTGGACTGAACTCCTGACTTAGCCTATGTTCTGCAGCCCTGGTTTTTTTTTTGGTGGGGGGGTTGTTGTTTTGTGTTTCAATGGGGTTGGGATCTGTATGGTTTTCTGGAGAAACAGGTGTTTGGGCTGTCGAGGCCAGGTTATCTGTCCCACCAGACAGACCCTGTGGACTGTCATCAACCCAACCCCTTGGCCTGGGCTTCTGTCCCCCTGTCCACAGCTCTGAAGGGATCCTGGCAGAGTGGATTCTTTGACCATGGCAGTTTCAAGGAAATCATGGCGCCCTGGGCCCAGACCGTGGTGACAGGACGAGCAAGGTAACCTTGAGGACGGGGCAGGCTGCCCTCACCTGGCCTCCCCAGGCATCGGGACTCCCAGGCACTAGGCCAGGGGTCCTTTCCTCTCAGGTGACCCCCCAAGAGCACTTTCCTTTTGGCCTCGGGATTTTCTGAAAGAAAAACCAATCTGGGGGATCGTGTTCTGGACAATGAACTTCTTCATAAAGTCTGGATTTTTCTGTGGCCTTTGTAGGCATCTCAGCCAACTTGTTGCTGGGAGCCAGCACCCTGGCCCCTAGCGTCTGCCCCTGGGGCAGGGCTCCCTAGCCACGGGGCCATGGGCCCCTGCGGGAATCACAGAAGACAGCTCCGGGTGCTCCCACCACAAAGCTGCGTAGACGCTCCACATGTCAGGAGGGCCACGGTCAGAAACCCCCTTGTCTACACAACTGGTGGATGGCTTAAATGCTTGAACGCTCCCAGAGCTGAGCTGCTCACTCCTCAGCAGTGTGGTCCTCATGTTTTCAGACACGCCCCGCTCCCTGCAAGATCCTTCCGACGTGGATCCCAAAGCAGTGTCCTTGGAATTTACCGTTCAGATTCCTGGCACCACGTCACTGCTGCGGGAGTCGGCTCTGGAGTCGGGTCTGAGGTCCAGCCCGGCGCTGTCACTCACCCTCTCTGGGCCTTCATGTCCTCATCTGCAAGATGGGTTTGACAATCCTACCCCCAGAGCCCTGTTGTGATGACGTATGTTAAACACTTACAATATCATAAATACAACGGCCTGGGTGACTCAGTCAGCGAAGCCTCCAGCTCTTGATCTCAGCTCAGGTCTTGATCTCAGGGTCACCAGTTCAAGCCCCGTGTTGGGCTCCACACCGGGAGTGCAAACTACTTTTAAAAAATTCATAAATGCTCTGTAAGTGGTAGCAGCTGCTAGTACTCTCTTCGTTGGTGCTATTATTTCTCTCCTGGGCCATAAATAAGTATTAAAATACTAAATACTAAGCCTAGCATTAACAGCTGGTCACTTCTCCGTAAGTGTTTTATTTTTAAAATCATTTTTTTTAAATGGGAATTTTTTTAAAAAAGATTTTTTATTTATTTATTCAACAGAGATAGAGACAGCCAGCGAGAGAGGGAACACAAGCAGGGGGAGTGGGAGAGGAAGAAGCAGGCTCATAGCAGAGGAGCCTGATGTGGGGCTCGATTCCAGAACGCCGGGATCACGCCCTGAGCCGAAGGCAGATGCTTAACCACCGTGCCACCCAGGCGCCCTAAAATCATTTCTTTTTAAACCTGAAATGAGATCGCTCCCCCTTCCACACGGGAGCCCTGCCTTTATTTAAAGGCTTTCCCTCCAGCTGCCTTGTAGGGTCAATGAGAGCAAGAATAAGAGTCACAGGGACACACCCGGCACAGGGCCACCCGTAGCAAGGTAGCAAGCAGTGACAGTTACTGAGGTCATAGGATCCCCCTGAGCAGAAGCTCCTTCGGCCTCAACATCCCTCAACCCTTCCCAAATGTGCCTCGGTGCCTAGACCCGCCCCACCCCCTGCGGTAGCTGCTGGCCCCGTGGGACCATTCAAACCTAAATGAGTTGGAAGAGATCCCGTTCCTCTGTTGCCCTTGCCACGTTTCAAGTGCTCAGAATCTACAGGAAGTAGCTCATCTCAGCTGCTATTCTGAGTGGCGCGAGACAGAGAATGTGCCAGTATCACAGAAAGTTCTAGTGGACAGCGCTGCTCCTGTCCCTGCACTGGCCTGACCGTCCCCGTCACCACCCAAGAGGGGCACCCATGGCACCTTTCCAGCCCACCAGCTTGTGAGGAGGCTTATTGCTTGGAGCGATTCCTTTGCCTTCCAAGAAAATGACCCACCAGAGTAAAAACCGTGCTGTCTTCTGCATGCCCCCCTCCCCACCATGAGTGCCCATGTACCCAGCATGCCCGCAGAATGTCAGCCGGGGCTGGGTGGACCCATCTACCCCTGAATCCACGGTGGGGGGTGGTGTGTGGCACCTGGCTGACCCAGCCTGGCTTACCTGTGCCCGGCCTCTTAGGCTAGGGGGGATCCCTGTTGGCGTGATCGCCGTGGAGACACGGACTGTGGAGGTGGTGGTGCCTGCGGACCCTGCCAACCTGGACTCAGAGGCCAAGGTGAGGGGGCTGGGAATTTGGGACTGCTGTTTCAGCTGGCTTAGCCTACAAGAGTGGGTCCTGGGTGGTCGCACGCCAGAGCCTGGGGCGAGTCCTTGGCCCTGGGGGTGCATTTCTCCAGCACGGTTTCTGTGGGATGTATAAATGTCCCACACGGTTTTTTCTTCAGAAGGTGACAAGTCCCCGGGAATCCTTCCTGCCTTCCATCTCCGTCCCTGTCACTGTGTCAGCGTGGGCCATGGCACATACGGGGAGGAGCTCAGAAGGCAGAGGGTGGGTCCTAGGACTCGGTGTGGCCGGGACTAGCTTGGCACCCCTACGAGCCTGAAAATGGGCAGAAGGAACCTGCAGCCCGCGGAGGCAAGCAGGGCCCCTGGCAGATGAGCTTCGGGCCTTCCCTCTGAGCCCTGGCTCTGGGGTGGGTGCCAACACAGATCAGATGGCCTGCCCTCGAGGGCGTGGCTTGGGTGGCTGTCCCCATGTCCCCTTGCCAACGCTCTTGCACAAAGGAGTCTGATCCGGGCCACTCTGTGTCTCAGATAATCCAGCAGGCAGGCCAGGTGTGGCTCCCAGACTCCGCCTACAAGACGGCCCAGGCCATCAAGGATTTCAACCGAGAGAGGTTGCCCCTGATGATCTTTGCCAACTGGAGGGGGTTCTCCGGTGGCATGAAAGGTAAGCCTGCAGGCTGCCTCTCCTCTCGGTGTTCTGAATCTGTGGGGTCAGCACCCAGGTCAGGGAAGCCCCCTCAGGTGGTGCTAACGTTCTACTCTCTATGGCTCCATCGTCCTCTTAGACTCCCCACGGCCCTGAGGACGGGAGCAGTTCAGGTCAAATCCTCCCATTTTACAGATGAGGAACTGAGGGTTCCTGGTGTGACTTGCCAGAGGTCACACTGTGAGGGGCAGGGCCGGGAGGGCAGCCCTGGGAACTTCCCCTCCTGTGAAGGGGCTGAGAGTAAGACCAACCCGAGAGGTCCGAGGTAAGCGTTTGATGAGCTGATCACTGGTACGTGGTGTTAGCTCTCGGTGTGATGATGGCTGATTTTATTGTTCCATTGTAACCATGTAAGGTGCCTGGTACTTGAAGGGCCCCGTCTTGGTCGAAAATAAGGGCCATACTGTGTGTGGGCGGGAGGCAAGGACCTGTGTTATTGCTGGGTAGGGCGTCTGTGTGCTAGAAACGGCAGGACAGGCTGGGGGGTCATCCGCCGGCGAGGGCATCCCAGAGTCAAAGCTGGAAGGAATCCTTGGGATGGCCCTACACCTCCTTTTAGAGATGGGGACAGTGAGGCCCAGGCAGGGAGAGTGACACGTCCGAGGTCACAGGGACAATCGGGGTGCCTTCTGTACCTGGGCCCACTCCTGACTCCCAGCCTGGAACTCTCTCCATGGTGCCGCCAAGCATCCTGGCTGAACACACTTTCTTAGGATCCCCAGGACGATGAGGGCTTGGCGTGTGGACAGGTGCTGGGGCCTGAGGCCTCTTCACCAGGTGACTGCTTTGCTCTGCAGACATGTACGACCAGATGCTAAAGTTCGGAGCCTACATCGTGGACAGTCTCAGGCAGTACAAGCAGCCCGTCCTGATCTACATCCCACCCTCCGCGGAGCTCCGGGGGGGCTCCTGGGTGGTCGTGGACTCCTCCATCAACCCCCTGTGCATAGAAATGTACGCGGACAAGGAGAGCAGGTGGGTGTGTCCCCCTCACCCTGGCTGATCGTTCGCTCGTTCTCACCCCCAGTGTGACGCAGGCACCTGGCATTCTGAGTTTCTGAAGGATGGAGAGCCTCCAGTTTTACCAATCTGAAAGTAGCCTCCAGTGCACAAGCGGATTTTCTCAGTAGAGGGGCACCTGGGTGGTTAAGCATCTGCCTTCAGCTCAGGTCGTGATTCGGGGTCCTGAGATTGAGTCCCACATCGGGCTCTCTGCTCAGCGGGCAGTCTGTTTCTCCCTCTGCCCCTTTGTCCACTTATGCTGTCTCTTTCAAATAAATAAATAAAATCTTAAAAAAAAAGATTTTCTCAGTAGAGTTAGTGGCTGGAGTCAGAGGCGGCAGACGGACTGTTTTCTGTTCTTTCATAACTATTATTCACCTGTTCCCCAAGGAAGTTTGCAATCAAAAAATCAGGAAAGATATGGGGCCCCTGGGTGGCTCAGTCGTTAGGCGTCTGCCTTTGGCTCAGGGTGTGATCCCAGGGTCCTGGGATCGAGCCCCACGTTGGGCTCCTCCGCTGGGAGCCTGCTTCTTCCTCTCCCACTCCCCCTGCTTGTGTTCCCTCTCTCGCTGGCTGCGTCTCTCTCTGTCAAATAAATAAATAAAATCTTTAAAAAAAAATCAGGAAAGATAGAAGGCACTTGAGCTTCCTGGCAGCCAGGATAAAAAGGGAAACCCAACCAGTCATCTACTTCTCACTGGAGTCTGATTCTATCCCAAAGCTACGAGTTCCTGTAGGGGCTGTGCTCTATTCAGTTTTATAACCCAGGGACTGACAGCTAGGAGGTGGTTGGAAAATAGTGGTGAAATGGATACTTGCATGAGAGGATACCAGTTCTTCAGGGGAGGGAAAACCTTGGTGCTTTTTTAAAGGAAGAATTCATCCCAGGAACGTTTACAGAAAGAATAATGACAGTAATACTTGCCACATGGTGTTTGAGTGACTTTAAACTGAAGACTCTCTGCTACATGGTATATAGGATGTAAAGACCTCAGGAGTAGTTCTGCCCAAGATAGAGGCTTCCTCTGGCCGTGTTATTCATTCATTCATTCATTCATTCATTCAGTGAAGATTTATTGAGTACCTACTATGTGCTAGGCATTATGGTAGACATTGTGATGTGCAAATGCGCCAAGTCCTGCCTTCAGTGCACCCAGACCCTCATGGGGGGGCTGTTGAGGTCAGGCCTGCAGGAGGACTCAGGACATAAGCAGCTTCCAATGGGGTCATTGTGAACTTTTCACTCTGGCCACCAAGAAGCTCAGAGCTCCATAGAGTATTCCTCAGGGCTTCCGAGCTATCAAAAGAGGATGGGGGGCAGTCTGAGGGGTGAGTGAGAGGCTGGAAATGGGAGGCCAGCTCCTACTGGACCAGGCTGAGCTCTTCATTTTGACTCTGTGAGCTTTAAGGAGATTAGAAACAGTACTGTTGCCCGAGGAGAACAGACATTAGGAGAGTCATAAAGGACTGTGGCTGAAGAGCTGGAGGGTTAGGCTGTTCTGGAGAAAATCATATGCTTTCAGAGCTCAAAGGGCCTTCCAGAGCTCAGAAAACTTTATTTTAAAATGTGGGCTTAGCTCCTCATTTTATGGGTATAGTAGCAGATGACCGGAGGGTCCCCTCTGACTTGCCCAAGTCATAGAGTGAGTCTGTGAAAGAGCTAAGAGGTCACGCCCAGCTTTCCTGGCTCTCCTGCCTCCACCCTGACGTCTCCTGGCTATTGCTTGTTGGGGAACATCTCCTACACCTCCACCCCGCCTCTTCTTTTTTTCAGGGCGAATATTCTGGAGCCGGAGGGCACGGTGGAGATTAAGTACCGAAAGAAAGATCTGATAAAGACCATGAGAAGGATTGACCCAGCTTACAAGAAGCTCGTGGAACAGCTAGGTAAGAGGGTTGGAAGTGCATCATCTTTCAGAGGGCAAGAGAGACCCAGCGTGCTCTGCTACTGGAGGTTTCCAGAATGGTGAAAACCAAGTGAAACGTACCAAAACACAGCTACAAAAATGGTGAGATGTTTTCAGTGTTCTCATGTAGCACAATCAGCCCCTTTAACGTTAGAAAATATGTTTAATGCCTTAGTATATTTATTTCTCAAAACACACAAAATATAAAAATGGAAGTATTTGGGGCCAGTGAAGAAGATCAGCAATTTTGTAGCAAGATGTCCTTTTAGAATTTTCCACCAGACAAAATATTTTACCAGTTTTGTTTGAGTGATAGGTTTGTTTCACTTGTAACCTTAGATGTAATTCTCTTTAAAAGTCCATATGGGAGGGGGGTGCCTGGGTGGTTCAGTCAGTTAGTGTCCGACTCTTAATTTCGGTTCAGGTCATGATCTCAGGGTTGTGAGATCGAGCCCCACACCGGGCTCCACTCTGACTGTGGAGCCTGCTTGAGATTCTCTCTCTCCTCTGCCTCAACCCTTCCTCCCCCTTAACTCCCCCACCCCTACTCACTCGCTCTCTCTCTTAAAAAAAAAAAAAGGTCCATACTGGATGGCAGTATCTTTATAACTGCTCTTCACAAGATTTATCACTCTGTGTGTGTGTGTGTGTGTGTGTGTGTGTGTGTGTGTGTGTAATTTCTTTGGTTTGGTATCAGGGTAATGCCAGTCTCTTAGAATGAGTTGTGAAGTGTTCTCTCCTATTTTCTGAGTTTGCATGGCATTATTTCTTTAAATCTTTGGTAGGAGGTTTCTAGCTACAGATTCCTCTTTATTATATACAGGACTATTCAGGTTATCTGTTTTCTCTTGGCAGAGCTTCCGTAATTTGTATATTTCAAAGAATTTATCTATTTCATCTAAGATGTGAAATTGTTTATAATCTTCCCTTCTTATCTTTTGCAATATGCAAAGCACAGTGGTTCTTCCTGGTGGAAGGGGGCATCTTCGCAGTTGCGTGCTCAGTGCTGTCTCGCCATTGTGAGTGCGTGTCTGAGACGGCAGGAGCAGCTCGATTTGGGGGTACAATCGGAATTTAAGCACAGGCCTGTGCCACAAAGCCTGGTTTGTGCCCTCGCCCACAGGAATGTCGGGGCTCTCCGACAAGGACCGCAAGGACCTGGAGGGCCAGCTGAAGGCCCGGGAGGACCTGCTGCTGCCCATCTACCACCAGGTGGCGGTGCAGTTCGCCGACCTCCACGACAACCCCACCTGCCTGCTGGAGAAGGGCGCCATCTCCGTAAGAGCCTGCAGCTGTGGGGCGGGGCGTGAAGGGTCCGTCCTAAGGTCACGGGTTTCCAAACAGGAGGTGATATGGGCGGGAACACCACGTGTTAGAATCACCTGGGGAGCTATTAAAAAAAATCACGGGGCCCAGGTGGCTCTCCAGACCAAATTAAATCAGAGTATGGGGGAGGGTGGTGGGAGCCTGGCATCTGTGTGCTTTCACGTCCCGAGGAGATTCCAGAGGCAGCAAGGTTTGGGAGCCACCAGTCTGACTTCTGTGTGTGTGTCTGTAACTGCTGGGCCAGATTGGGGACCGTTTGGTCCTGCCCTGCCCTCACACAGCCCTGACCGTCCCAAGCCCCGCCCCATCGTACGCCCCCAAGAAAATATCCTACAGTCAGCCTACCACCCTGCGCATGCTGCTCCCCTCCCCAGCCCGCCTGAGCCCTCCATGCCGCTGGTAAGCCAGTGTCGGGTTCTGGTGGACCCTCGCCTCTGCCACCTCCCCAAAGCCTCAGCCGCCTGGTCTGTAAAATGGGAATGATCGGAGAGCCTGCGCCTCAGGCAGGGCCCAGCCCCAGGCGGTGCCGTGCGTGGCCTCCGGCCCCTGCGGAGGGCTCAGGCCTGGGGCTTGTCCGCAGGACATCCTGGAGTGGAAGACCGCGCGCTCCTTCCTGTACTGGCGCCTGCGCCGCCTCCTGCTGGAGGACCAGGTCAAGCAGGAGATCCTGCGGGCCAGCGGCGAGCTGAGCCACGTGCACATCCAGTCCATGCTGCGCCGCTGGTTCGTGGAGACGGAGGGCGCCGTCAAGGTGCGCCTGGGGTGGGGGCCTGGGGGGGCCACGGCCAGCCTGCTGGGCGGGGGGGGGGGTCCCTCTCTGAGGCAGCCTCTCCCCCTCCCCCAGGCCTACCTGTGGGACAACAACCAGATGGTGGTGCAGTGGCTGGAACAGCACTGGCAGGGGGAGGACAGCCTGCGCTCCACTGTCCGCGAGAACATCAGGTGCTTGAAGCGAGACTCCGTCCTCAAGGCCATCAGAGGGTGAGTGGCCCCCCGCCCACCTGCCCATCCCTTGGAATTCTTGGCAAGTGCGGGAGCCAGGATTTTACTCCAGCCGCCTGACTCCAGAGTGGCTGCGTGGTCCCGGGGGCCTTGGGCTCAGGACTGTATTCCTTTCTGGAGTATATAGGGTGACTCATCCAAGGTCAAAGCTTTTTTTTTTTTTTTTTTGTATTTCTTTTTTTTCAAGATTTTATTTATTTGAGAGAGAGAGAGAGCGCACAAGCAGGGGGAGGGGCAGAGAGAGAAGCAGACCCCTTGCTGAGCAAGGAGTCCTGTGCAGGACTCAATTCCAGGACCCTGGGATCATGACCCGAGCTGAAGGCAGACGCTTAACCAGCTGAGCCACCCAGGCGCCCCAGCTAGAGTGCATTTGTGAGAACCCACATTCTTAACCTCTAGGCAGTAGGCTGCTGGCTCCCGCTTGGTATCAGCCTTCCCCAGGGATTTGCTCACCCCGTTCCAGTGGGGTCCCCTGTGAGCAGGGTAGGTGATCCCGTGGGAGCCCATGTGGGGGACAGCGCTGAGGTTCCGGGGAGGTGCTGGCTGTCCAGTCACACAGCTAGTGACATCCTCCGAGGTGTTCTGATCCCCAGGCAGTATTCCCTCCTGCCACGCAGGACCATCACCCCCATGGTGACCACAGCGCAAAGAGATCTGGGAGCTCTGGGCTGTCACACACCCCGGCACATGACACAGCCCTCCTCTCCCCCCTCCCCCCGCAGCCTGGTTCAGGACAACCCTGAAGTGGCCGTGGACTGCATCGTGTACATGAGCCAGCACATCAGCCCGGCCGAGCGGGCCCAAGTCATTCACCTCCTGTCCACCATGGACAGCGCAGCCTCCACCTGACCCTAGCCCATCGGGCCACTTGCAGGGCCACGGGCAAGAGAAACCATGCGGACCCGCCTACTGCAGGCCTCATCAGGACCTTGGGGGTTTGCTTTAAAATAATAAAAAAAAAAAATCCTGGGCATTTCTGCAGGGCTGGTGGCCTCCCACTCACTCCTGTCTCAATAAAAGTCTCAGGAGTGTCCCCTTCCAAACAGAAGTAACGTCCTCTCCGGTGCTGGCAAGTTTGTTCTCGTGTCTCGTGAGACAACACGTTTTGCTGCCCCACCGAGTCAGCCTAAACCCAAGCACCCTGGCTTTCTTTTGCTTTCTGGTGCCAGCGTGCAGGCTCCGGGTGCTCTTTTAGACTCGTTTTGTATCAGATCACGGAATCTTTTATTTTTTTACTCTGAGACCAGCTCTCGATGGAAGCCTCTTCTATATTTCAGCCGAATACCCAGGCCAACGAAAGAAGTAGAGAGACAAAAAAACACCCTATTTTTCTAATGATGCTTATTTGGATGCTGTTGAGCCACCTGGGATAGGCTTTGAATGATTAAGAGAATAAAATGGTATATTGTTCCCCAGATGGCCCCTAGAGAGTCGCCAGGAACATCTCATTGGTCGGCCATGCTTAGAGATTTTGTTTTCGATAGAGGGGCAGTAAATGGGCAGAATTGTCTGGCTTCCCTGTGGCTCTTTAGCCCTCTGCCAGCCCCTTCCCTCCCCCTGCATGCACCCTCGTGGCCAGGTGGGGAGCACAGAGGCAGAAGGGAAACCGTCACCAGGCTCACAGCCTAGCCGGCTCGTGAGTGTCGCTGCTGTGATCACCACTACCCTCCCTGGAGAGCCCCTCTGCTGTCACCCCCTCACCTGGTGACTCGATGTCTGTGGAGGGATCCGGCCCAAGGGGCAGAGCTGTTGCTGTTCACGGACTGGACCACGAGGGCCACCCCAATTTGCTCAGGGAGCCCTCTGTGACATGCCCTCCAGCACTCGGCTCTGAAGGCTGCCTGCGTCAGACCTGCTGTCCTCCTGGCCCCGTCCCTCAGCCCCCGGGTGCCAGTGATGGGGGCGGTTGGCCCAGCCCCCAAACTGCTGCGATGGGCAGTTTGTCTGAGGACACCAAGTGTCATGCCGGGCCCTTTCAGAGGCCAGCAAGGATGCCCGGGGAAGCCCCAACAAGCCAGGATGCTGGAGGAATCGGAGTCGAAAAAAATCCAGTTGGGCCATCAGCCAGCGACAGCTCTGGCCAAGGAAAGTGTCATGGCAGCAGTGGGGCAGGAGAAAGATGGATGAGCTGTGGTCCCATCCAGCTGGGGGAGGGAGCAGACTTCCGTGCCGCCTTGGGATCTGAATGTTTCCGGGTGCAGGAGGCTCCCTTGGTTTTGCAGGGGAGGAGAAGCCGATGACTAGCTGCTACCCAGGAATGGTGGGTGGGAGAACCTGCCAGGAGATGTGTGGAATAAAGTATTTTTTAAAGGAAGTGCTTTGGCCTTGACTTATTCTCAGGACCAGAAAAGGCAGCCGCCTCCCGGGGTGATTCCGCTGCAGCTGCCCAGCCTCCTACATTGGCTGAGATCTCGAGCAAGTCTCATCCGGGGAAGACAAAGCTCTGATAGGAGTTTGTATCCCGAAGGCCACAGGTAGACTTGGTCTTTTCAGCTTGATTTCAAAAATGGGCGCACGTCGCTGTCTGCCAGCTGAGTTTAGCACGTTGGCGATCAGCTGGAAGTCCTTTCCCTGATCAGGCCGACTTCATGCAGCCACCTCCAGGGAAGAGGGGAGGGGTCATATCACCGAGTGTGGACAGAGGCCTCGGTGGGCAGCTTGGGTCCAGACCGCATGCTCAGGGTGGTGGCCACTGGCTGCGTGTGGTGCCCTGACCTCATCCCACGCGATCCTCAGGAGCCCCTGAAGTCCATGCTACCCTCTCTCCCCACTTCTATAGACAAGAAAACTCCAGCTCAGAGATGAACAGACTTGCCCAAGGTCACCCAGCTGGTAAGAGTTGGGGCCAGGCCCCAGTGGTGCTAGGCTTCTTGCTTTCCCAGAAATCCTGAACCTCTGCAAAGGTTATATCCTGAAACGTGAGGGCACCATCTAGACCCCCGCCACTCCTCTCCCCAGGCTAATCCAACCAACGTCCTCACTCAGCTCCTCTTCGAGAACAGCCCCCCCCCCCCCCCAGGCCTCCGCTGGAGGCCAGCTTCCCTCTCCATTCACGGAAGTCTCTGCCTTCCTGGGTCGGCAGATTCAGGAGCCCTCCCCCCCCAAACCACCTGAATGAGCCCCGTGTCCTTGTGCCTACAGCCTGGCCGCATCACGAATGCGGGGTGCTGCTAAACTTGGCACCCCGACTTCTGCCTCTTGGTTTGCCTTCCCCACCTAATGCTCCAGATCCAAGTCAGTTGGCCTTATCATTCTCCCCCTGCCACCTCATTATAAAAAATCTCCAAACACCAAGGAGTGGAATTCTCTGCTGCGGACCCGCAATGATCTGGTACTCCCTGTTATCAAACACATTTTCTTGTGTTTGGTCCCAGGGTCCTGGGATCGAGCCCTGCATTGGGCTCCCTGCTCAGTGGGGAGTCTGCTTCTCCCTCTGCCCCTCCCCGCTGCCCCCTCAGCTTGTGCTCTCTTTCTCTCAATCACTCTCTCTCTCAAATAAAACCTTAAAAAATCAATCAATCAATCAATCACGTCCTGAGCTCTGCAGGCGAGAGCCCATTGAGAACAACAGAGGTGTGTTGAAAGGAGGTGGCCAACTACGTGGCTGGGGAGGGGGGCTCCAGCCTCCCAGTGCATGGGCCTGTCTGTGCCAATCATTTTCATCAATTTATTAAGCACGTACTAAGTGCCAAGCACTGTGTGAGGGGGCACGGCCATGAGCAAGACCGCCCACTCCTGCTCTCGGGAGCTGATATCCGGAGTCCCCAAAGGTAGAAATTGCAAGTGGTTAACATAGGAGACCTTCCTGGTCACAACTACGGTCGAAAGAGTATGAAATCCACAAATGCCCAGGGTCTGTTGTATTTTGATGTCCTGTTTCTTTTAGAGATAGGTCTGCCTTTCAGGGTCACTGGGATAGGAATTTAATAGAGAAGGGAACGAGGGCCACCCACAAGACCACAGTGAGGGTCACAGATGACCACCAGCCACAGGAAAGGCTCCTGGGCACTCGGCTAGTGTGGACAAGCCCATTGTCTTCTGGGCATTGCCAGGCAGCTGATGCCCCGAGCCACGGCAAAGCTCTCTGCCAGTAGTTGACCCCCAGAATGCCCCTTCACTGTTCCACGTGCTCCCAGGGAAAGGTTCTCCCTTGATCCTATATGGGCTGGCACGAGCCATACCCAGCCCTCACGTCCTTCCTACGGACTGTCATCCTCCCCGCCAGACCAAACTTGCCAGTGCACCTTCAGAGGAGAGGGACTGTTTCTCCTGTGAGAAACACTCCTTCCCCTTTGGCCTTTACCTAGCCGACTCCTACTCATCCCTCAAAACCCAGCTCAAATGTGCTTCCTCCAGGCAGTTCTCCCTGACCACCTCCGCAGTGGGCTGGGAGCCCGTTCCCTGGGGTCCCACAGCTCCTGTGCTTCTCCTTCATATACAGATGAAATGTGGATTTGACAATGAAATGTATACCTAGGGATCCCTAAAGCCCTCTGGCTACTGAGCCGAGGAGGGATTTTGGAGACCCGTCTTATCAGCAGAGAGGCGGTCCCCTTCTGGAAGGTGAGGGGTAAGGCCACCCTCAATGATGATATGTAACTTGTGATATTCTGACCCATGTGTAGGTAGCTCTGAGCAACTTCGTGTGCAGGAAACAGAGGCCAAGCGTCTAGGATTTTCCATTTTTCATCTTTTCATTGGGGTAAGGTATACATGACATAAAACTCACCATTTTAACCATCTTGGAGTGTACAGCTCAGTGACGTCACGCACGTCCATACTGTCGAGCAACCAGCACCACCATGCGTCCCCACAGCATTCTCATCTCAAGCTGGAACGCCCTGCCCATTACACACGCCCACTGCCCCTCCCCCGGCACCCCGGGCAACCGCCGGCTCCTTTCTGTCTCCATGAACTTGCTGACTCTAGGGACCTCCTGTAAGTGGAATCATGCAGTATTTGTCTTTTGGTGGCTGGCTTCTTATCAGCATCTCCACAAGGCTCACCCCTGTTGCAGCAGGTGTCCGAACGTCCGTCCGTTTTTCAGGCTGGATAACATTCCGTTGGACATATGTACTCCCATCTCAGTCCCTTCGGGCAGCTCTAACAAAATACTGCAGACTCGGGGGGTTGTAAATAACACAGTCTCATTGCTTACAGTTCTGAAGCCTGGAAATCCAAGATCAGGGTGACGCCATGGCCAGACGAGGGGCCTCTTGTGGGTCGCAGACTTCTCGCTGTGTCCTCACATGGCGGAAGGGGCAGGGAGTTCTCTGGGGCCTCTTATTTGAGAATTAATTGCATTCATGAAGGTTCCATCCTCCTGACCTAAGTATCTCCCAGAGGCCCCACCTCCTGCCGCCATCACCTCGGCATTAGGTTTTCAGCTAATGAGTGGGGGCCATGGCCGAACACGGACATTCAGACCACAGCACCACGTTCCGTTTACCCATCCATCCATCGATGGTCACTTTCTGGAATAATGCTGCTGTGAGCATGGGCGTGCAAAGACATCTCTGAGTCCCTCCTTTCACTTCCATCAGGGGTAGATGCCCAGGCGTGGAATTGTGGACCAAACGGCAATGCTCTGCTCCACTTTTGGAGAAGACGTTGTTCGGTGTTCCATAGGGGCTGCACCGTCCTCCATTCCCACCAACAGGGCACGAGGATTCTGGGTTCTCCATATCCTCCCCAACACGTACTGGCTTTTTTGTCTGTTTTTATAGTAGCCATCGTTATAGGTCAAGCCTGGAAGTAATTTTAACTCAGGAGTCATTGAACCTTTTTGCTTGCGTCCCTGCCCCAGGGCTGCGGGGTCCTGCAGCCTCACCCACGGCGCCTTTAAATTTTTGTTTCCTGTGCATCCTGCTTTCCCCGCCCACCCAGCGTCTCCTGCGCCTCCTGCCTTCCGCTGCTTTGGTCTTCGCCCTGCTACCCCTGGACTGAGGGTGCTGAGACCCCGGGGGTGGGAGTTTCCACATTCACACAGCGGAGGAACAGAGTGTGACACAACCAGGATTGTCCAGAGGGAGGCAACACCTGCTTCACCATCTCCACTCCTGCACCTTCTGTCCATTCCTTCTGTCCTCTTCCCCGAACCTCCACCAGCTGCCCTTCAGGAGCAAACACTCCGCGAGGCAGGGCGATGCCGTGCAAAGGGCCGGGAGATCTGCAGACCTGGGGTCAAACCCTCGGTTTCGGCTCCCCTTCAGATCAGCAAGTGGATGGGTGCCAGGTGGACCCCGGAGTTGGATAAGGGGCCGGCGGGGGAAGCAGAGCGCCGTTGGAGTCCCACCTCCAGCCCCGACCCATCACAGGTAAGCGGGCTCCGCCTCTCTGAGCCTCAGTTTCCTCTTCTGTAAAATGAGATGCTTGTTTCCTGCACCAGCTGTCGCAATCAGTGCAAGCTTGGTGGCTTAAACACAACACAGATTTGTTCTCATACAGTTTTGGAGGTCAGAAGTCTGAAACGGGTCTCACTGGGCCAGCATCTGGGTGTTCTGAAGCCTGTGGTCCTTTCGGAGGCTCTAAGGGAAAGTCTGTTTTCTTGTGTTTTCCAGTCTGGAGGCCCCGTTCCATTGTCAGGCCGGCAAGGTAGCCTCTTCAGAGCTGACCCCGAGCCTCCTGCCTCCCTCTTTTACTTCTCAGGATCCTGTGATGACAATAGGCTTTACCCCGATAATCAGATAGATTCCCCCTAGCTTCAGGGCAGCTGGTTCACAACCTGAATTCCACCTGCTCCCTTCGCTGCCCTTGGGGTAACATAACCAAGTCACAGGATTAGGACGTGGCCACCACCGGGGAGCCACTACTTTGCCTCCCTCCCCCCAGAACAGGATAAATGAAATAAGCCGTGTCACAGAGTAAGCTCCCCGAATGCGTTGGCCGGTGGCGTTACTCCTTCTGTTGTTAGAACGTGGGCGATTCCTCCCGGAGGGAGAAGTAAAGCTACACGATGGCTAGCTGAGTCTCCATGTTCTCATCTGGGAAATGGGGCCATCTCCTGCCCCTGTGGGTGGTCGAGCTGTACTCGTCAGGAGCGGCTTCCTGGTGTTGAGGTCGGGGCGGCGCGCAGCTGGTGATCCAATGGTGGGGAGGAGTATTTTTCTCCGGAGTTGACCTCCTGCAGAGAGAGGCTCCGTGAAGCCTCATTCCTCCTGTTTCTCCTTTGTGTTCTCCCGGGGTCAGCACGGCCCCTGCACAGGTGGGGCTCGGGTGGTGATTGGGCCTCTGGCCTAGAGCTTGTGACCTTATGACCTCGGCATTTTTGCCTCGCTTCTGTGCGTATGTGGGCCCACTTGCCCGTAGTAAGGAGCAGGTGTCAGACTCAAGAAAAGACTCAGCCCCTCCATGTGCTGACCCGGCTGCTGAGGCTTCACCCTCCAGTGCGGAGGCCCTGTCCTGTAGCTTCTACGAAGTCCCCAGGTGAGGCGCATTCCCCAGAAATGACAGGGCCTGGGTCATTCCTACCCCAGCCAATCACCGAGGGCGGGGTGGGGTGCAGTGATGCGCTCGTTGGCCAGGCTTGGGTCCCAGGGGCACCCTGGAGCCAAGCCATGGAGGGAGTGCCGTGGGCACCCTCTCCCTCTCACCTGCCTCGTTTCCACTGATGTGGGCCCGGTCCACCCATCATCCTCCTACCCTTCCTTTCTTGCTAATTGTCACACATGCACGGAGCAGTCTCCCCAGTGGGGCTGTCAGCCACTCCCTAGGAGGGTTTAAGCGTTAGATAAATGTCTGGGTGGATCGAACCCCAAGTTGGGCTCCCTGCTCAGCGGGAAGCCTGCTTCTCCGTCTCCCACTCCCCCTGCTGGTGTTCCCTCCCTCGCTGCGTCTCTCTCCAATAAATAAATAAAATCTTTTAAAAAAAGGTTAGATAGACTCCTAATTAATGTGCCCTTTTGCTATTGTCTTGAGTGGCAAGACATTCCTTTATTCCCCTGAGCCTCAGTTTCTTCATCTGCAAAATGGGTGCGGTAACAAAGCCGTGCCTGGCAGGGTCGTAGCGAGGACTGAATGAGCTAATTTAGAGGAGGGCCTGGTGCTGGAAAAGCTGCATCTGCTCCCACCTTGTTACCCTCTCTGACCCCAGGAATGCGCCGGAGGCAATGCCCCCGAGCTCTAGCTCTGGAGTCTGGCACACAGGGCCTCAGTCCTGCCTCTTCGGCTGATCTGCTGCGCCTCTGCTTTCTGAGCAATAAGTGGGGTTCACATCCCTGCCTGAGGGATGTCTGTCAAGAGCCTGGCACTTGAGGGCCAGTAAATGATGGCCGTGCTAGTTTTCCTAATAATGGAAACTCCAATGGGAACCTCCCATCAGACACCTGGGTTCAGTGTTGCTGTGGTGTTGCTCTCTGGGCCTCAGTTTCCCCGTCTGTAAATGGGACCTTACCTGTGAGCGCTGAGTGACACATGGTAGTTTTGTCCTTCACCCCCCCCACCCCTCCCTCTGAGCCACAGAGCTGCCATTCAGCCTTTATTGACAAAAGACAATTATTCAACACTACTCTCTCAGAGTCTTGGTGTCACCTGAACGCGGGACAGGTGTCACCTGAAACATCTTAACTTGTTGGGGGTCACACCGCACAAAGCTGCTGAGCGGTCCTGCTCAGACGGGCAGCACCAGGCTGTGTCTAAAGATGATGGCTGCTTGGCAGAAAGTTCCAGAACTAGGTAGCAAGTACTTAGATGGTCCTTTGAGACAAGCCTCAACCTTGAGCCCTCCAGGTGGCTGGCTGATGAAAATTCTGACCGTTGGGTTTGGGAACGTCCAGACGCAGGAGCCAAACATCGAGTCGGTCAAGAGAGGACAGTGGTCCAGGCCACCACTGCAGTTTCTCGGCATCGACTGGGCCGGAAGATCCCGAGCTACCTTCTCTTTTCCCAGACCCGGGCTCCTGTCCCTTCTCCAACCCACTGTCTGCAGAATCCGCCACTTGCAAAATCAGTAATTGGTAACGAGAGGAAAAAAAAAACAAAACACATAAAAACGTCCACAGGGCAATGAGTAGGCAACAAGTGCCAATAAATTACTCCACATTACAGCTTTGTCAGCGCCCCCTCGCCGCGTGGGGCAAGCTTTACATAGTTCTGTTTGCTTTATTTCCATCGGGAGTGTCTTAAGTTCCAGAACCAATGGCCCCCGCTGTTCTTCCCATCCCCATCCCGATCTGCCCTTCGAGAAGCCCCGAGCCCCAAGCCCCGAGCGATGGAGGGCACCTCTCCTCCGGGGCGCACGTGGGAAGTAATCGGAATCACAACCGAGCGGTTAGAAACGTCTCTGGTCTCTGATTTAGAAAAAGAAGATGTTCCATAGTATCCAAAGTGCTTTTTGTTCTAAAAAGCAGCCCAAGGCTGCAAAGGGCTTAATTGCCAGTTGGAGTCATGGTGGCCTGGAGAAATTTAGCAGTTTGGGTTGCCAGATGCAGGGAGGGGCCAGGACTCTCATTCCAGAGGCCACGGGCCGGGTTCGAACAGATGGTGTGGAGGGGCTCCAATAAATATAAATAAATGTACACGGGGGGGGGGGGGGCGCCCAGAGCCCTCAAGGTGCGGTGATCTGTCATGTGCCACGGACTGCGGGAGGAGCGGGCCCGGACAGTGGGGGGGCGGGCACCCATCTCGGAGTTCAGCCCCGGCCAGGCCAAGGGAAGCCGGCCGCTCTGTCAGTTCTGCTCCCGGCCTCGGGGCCTGTGGATGTTCAGTCCCAGAAGGAGAAATCCAAGGGCCTCCCCACTGGAGCGTTTTCACGGTGCACCAGTGCGTCCCATCTCAGGGGGCTGTGGGTCATTTCAGGAGCCCGGCGGGGATGCAGGCCGGAGAAATCTCGTTCTCAGGTGTCCCTCTCTGGGAGGAACATTGGGGTCGGGGGAAAAAGCTGGCATGCCTGTCCACTCTCCTCTGTCCTCTGACTTGGGGAGGCCCCAAAAGGCCTCCTGCAGAGAGGTGTGAGAGGGCCAGGGGCGCGAACAGGGTGTGAGAGGCCTCGCTTCCAGGTACACCAGGCCCCGGGAGCTCTCTGCCGGGCCCAGGGGCTGGGGGGACAGGTGAGGCCGTCACCTCAAAGCAGGGCTATGGGCTTGTTCCCCGGGGCGCCCAGGTACTGGGAGGAGGGGTTGGTGGCTGACGCGGCCACGCTGTCTGGGGTCGAGTACGCGGCATAGAGGCCCGTCACCTGCAAGTCTGGGAAGGACTGGTCGCTGCCGCCGGAGATGGGGGTCAGGCCCGAGGCCCCTAGCTCGCAGCCAAGGGGCGAGTCTCCGAAGGCCCCCAGGGTGTCCAGGCTGAAGCCCCCATCCTTCATCTCCTCCCAGAGGTTCCCTTTCAAACACAAAGGCATTTGGGTGAGCTGGCTTCGTGACCAACAGACCCAAGTTCGAGTCCTGTCTTAGGGAAGAGGCAAAGACCATTAAGGGTTCACAGTCAGAGATTGCAGGGGGCATGGACAGGCCAAGTTCCAGCCCCAGCCCTCCCCTTCCCACTGGGCACCCCGGGGAATGTCGCTTCTCTCCCAGGGCCTCAGGCTCCTCGGGATGAAATGGGGACGATCCGAGACCCTCCCCACCTCCTCCGGAGGCTTCAACCGGGGGGATGTGTGGAAAGCACGGACTCTCCCTCAGGGCTCCCATCATGGCCCAGGCAGGGGACAAAACAATGATGTCCCTACACAGTAATCCAGGGGGACAGGCAGGGAGGGCCGAATAGACCCGCCTCACAGCTGTAACTCACACGCCTCCTAACCAGTCCATTCCCTCTCTAGACACGGAACCCCCGGAGGGCAGGGAGGAGCTCCCGGCCCCTGCCTGGCACACAGTAGGTGCGCCCGAGTCCTGAACGGACGAATCACGAGGCACTTCCCTTGTCCGTACATTCACTTATTCAGCTCCTATGTGTCAAGCACGACCGAGTGGCAGGCAGTAGGTCAGAGTGTGACCTGGCCTGACGTTGGCACACGCATGTTGAAGCAGTTATGGAATAAAAGCTGGGGGTTGGATGGACCCGGGTTGAAGTCCTGGCTCTGCCACTTACTAGCCGGGTGACCTCGGGCCAGTGACTTCACTTCTCTGTCTCATCTCCCCAGCAGCAGAACGGGGACAGGAAATGGCAGTGGACTCCCAGGCCTCCCAGTACCGTTGCAGGGTGGGAGGGGGTGATGGCTATGAAGTGCTTGGCACGAGGCCTGGTATACAGTAAGCACCATTAAGCGCTTGCTGGAATTCACCATCATGAGGCGTTTGGGAAGTACTTGTCCAAGGAATGAACTGAGGGGTAAACGCCGACAGACCTCCTCTCCCTTACCCTCCTCCACCTTTCTGGCCCTCTAGCTCCCCTCACCCCCACCATCCCCTTCTATCCCTCCCCACCCCCTGTTCCCCCAGCCTCACCCTGCAGAGCGAAGTCCATGATGCTGGGGTCCAGGGCGTCCACCTCAGTGCTCATGTCGGTGCTGATGTTGATGAAGTCCACAGGGGCCCTTCCCAGGGCAGGGTGGGGCAGGGGGCTGGGGCTCAGCTCTGGCAGGGCTTGCAGGGGCGGCGTCTGGGCCGGGGCGGGAGAGTCTGGGGCCAGATGTGCCTGGGGCTGGACCTGGTGGTGCAAGGGGACCGACTGCAAGGACAGGGTCATCAGGGGCTGGGGTGGGAGCTGGGAGACAGCCAGGCAGCCATGAGCCATGGCCACCGTGGCGGCGTGAGTCAGCACAGCGCTCTCGGGGTTGCCGGGCCGCCTGCAGCTTTCCGGTCGGTCCGAGATCAGCTTGTCCAGCTCCTCTGCAGGCAAGGGAGAGGTCCCTCAGAAGTCACCCTGCAGTTCCCAGGCCCCAGTGTCACCATGCATGTAACACTAGCCATCAATCCCCTTGGATTCTCTGAACCTCGGTCTTTTCATCTGTGAGAGGGCACCATACACTCTGCACAGTGTTGTTGGGGAAAGTAATGAAATCACAGATTGCACAGGGTATCTGAGGAATGAGGGAGCCTCCTGTGGTAGCAGTAGCTCCTCTCTTGGGGACAGTGCCTTAGCCCTAGGATGTCCCTTGAAGCTAACGGCCCTGCAGGAGGAGGAGGAAAGGCAGACACAACAAGTCCCACGGTGTCGGGACAAAATGAATGAACACACAAGGTGTCCTAGCTACTCCCTGCTACTAAGGAGACATTGAGAAGTGTTACTATGGGTAAAGATCCTCCTGGATGCTCTTGGCGAGAAACGAGACAAAGGACTGCTCTGAAATGATTTTTGGTTATTGGTTTCCGTCTCCTTGAATGTAACACCAATTTGAGACTGGACCACTAGGGTCCCAGGACCTATTTTTTTTTTTATTTTTATTTTTTAAAGATTTTTATTTATTAGAGAGAGAGAGACAGCCAGCAAGAGAGGGAACACAAGCAGAGGAAGAAGCAGGCTCCCAGCAGAGGAGCCTGATGTGGGGCTCGATCCCAGAACGCCGGGATCATGCCCTGAGCCGAAGGCAGACGCTTAACGACTGCGCCACCCAGGCGCCCCTGACACCCATTTTAGAAAAGAGGACACTTAGGGGCGCCTGGGTGGTTCAGTTGGTTAAGCATCTGCCTTTGGCTCAGGGCATGATCCCGGGGTCCTGGGATCGAGCCCCACATTGGGCTCCCTGTCTCACTGAGGGCCTATGGGATGGCGCCATGGTCCCCGAGCCGGATGTGGGGCTCGATCCCAGGACGCTGGGATCATGACCTGAGCCGAAGGCAGACGCTTAACGACGGAGCCACCCAGGCGCCCCAGCCCTGGAAACGTTTAAATGAGATTCCCACCAATCATATATGAAGGCGCCTATTTCTCCACATCCTAGCCCACACTGGGTGTTATTGTTTTATTATTTTATTGTTTTGAAACTCGGTGCCAAGGCGGTAGGCACGGTAAGAAAGCGATGTCCTCCCATGGTTGTTGAGTTCGGCATTTCTCTGGGAGAAACTAGGGGCAGGCCCCTGACCAGGCCCCTCCGCAGACCAGGCCCCTCCGCAGACCAGCCCCAGTGGAGGCATATTTCCCTGGAGGAAAGGAGGAAAGCCCACCAGGGGCCCGTGGCAGAGCGGGGCCGGGAGGGCGGGGACGTGTGGCGCGGGTGGCGGTGGGGGTGTCTAGGCTCACCGGGGTTGGCCATGCTCCGGCGGATGGCGGCGAGGTCCTTCCTCTTCCACTTGTACATCTCCTCCTCCATCTTGTCGATGCGGGCCAGGTTCAGGGCCCACAGGCAGCCCTTGCGCGAGGAGCCGCTCGTCTTGTTCTCCACCTTCTCGAAGCATTTGTTCAGGGACAGGTTGTGTCGTACTGAGTTCTTCCAGCCGTCGGGAGCCGTCTGTGGGGACAGAAGGACATGCAGGAGACCCCCCTCAGAGACCTCCCCGTAAGCTCTTCTTCTCCAGGGGCGTCTCAGACGCAGGCCTCAAGGGGCAGGGCATGACCATAGCGGGCGAAGTGACAGTCCGATGCCCAGCCTTGTGCTGGGAAGACAAGAGAGACTGGTGGGGACTGGAGGGGCCGCGCCCTCTTAAAGGGCCAGCCTCACGTCAGCTCCAGCTAACAGTTACTACGTGAGAACAGGCCCAGGGATGCCGAATGTCCCTCTTTCTCTCCTCTTCAGGAAGCGAGCAAGAGAGAGGATGCTACCACGCGGGTAACTGGTCAAGTGTATTCAAAGCCAATCGTGTTTCGATGCTCCCACTTGATTGTTAGGTAACCAGATACTACCGTGCGCCGCACACGCTACCCCCGGCCGCCCGCACACGCACCCACCACTGCCTGCATTCTTTCTGCTAAGGACGCTGTCCAAGTCGGGGACCCTGCAGCTTGGTACCCTCTGACCACCTGCTCATTTTTCTTTGATACCAACAAAAATAACGTTACCGATGTCCAACCACGCGCCAGGAGCCGCCAAGGCCCTTCACACACCGAGTCCTCACTCACCTGGCCAGCTGGGTATCATGCTCCCATCTCATGCATGAGCAAACCGAGGCTCGGAGAGGCAACTGCTCTCGCCACGTCTGTGTTCTGCATCAGTATGTTTTAGGGAGTCTGTGCGGAGCCACAAGGCTGGCCCCGCCACCCTTGGCCCCCCACCCCCAGGATGCCTGGTGAACTCCTTCTCTGGGCAGAGCCCAGCTCAAATGCCCCCCCTCCTTCTGGATATCTTTGCCCGTGTGTGTGTGAATGCACAGGTCCAGGGTCTATGGACGTCACCGGGGACCTAAGACAGTGACCCAGTTTGGCCTGGGGCCAGTCCCAGGTCCTGGCCGTGTGTGGGAGAGGCTGGAGCAGCTCTAGCACCCCTACTCCGGGCTGGGGCCCCTCACCTTGAAGTAAGGGAAGTGCTCCTTCATGAAGCTGTAGATTTCACTCACGGGCAAGCTGCCCGTCTTGCTGTTCTTCAAGGCCATGGCGATCAGACAGCTGGAGGTGAAGGGTGGGGCAGGCCCGGTGTAAAGGCGTCTCAGGCTGACAGCCCAAGGCCCCCTCTGCCAGGAAGTCTGCCCTGCTTGACCCCACCAGTTCCAACCCTTACATACTCAAACAGTGTTAGTTCTGATACCTTGTCATAGCCCTACCTCTTGCCCACCCCCTGCCCTTCTCCTTGACCCTGAGCTCAGACAGTGGTACCAATTTGAGGAAACTCTTTTCCTCTCTTTATCCCTTCCCCATAGTTAATGTCTGTGGGCCTTCGGACTTTAACTAGGCTGCTTACCGCCACCCCCCAAATCTCGTGAGGTACACAAGGTTATTATGTTGATGACTTTTTACATCAGAGGGAACTGAGGCTCAGAGAGGCCATCAGGCTCAGGGTCTGGAGTGGGTTTTCCACCCTGAGAGCTGACTGAGCCCATGACAGTCCTTCCTAGAGCATGTCCCACCTGGGGGCTCCCCACTCCCCAAAATCTCCCCCCTTGCAAGTCTGAGCTGTCCTAAAGGCAGCCGTCGCCTCTCTCCTCCCCGAGCCCCCCGGCCCTGGCCTGCCCTGGACCTCACCTGTATGAGTAGATGGGCTTGGGGTAATGTTTGGGATGAAGTTCCTGAGATGAGTAGATGGCCGTGCGGGGCTGGGGGTAGGGAGTCCGTGCTCCGAATGGGGAGCCGTACAGGCCCACGGGAGGGCACTTCCCACAGGGACAGAAAGAAGGTGAGAGAGAGCATAAGCCACTCACAGGAACCCCACCCCACCCCAGCCTCGCTTTTTAGGAGATGCTGTTTAGCAAGATGTGAAGTCCACGGCCCCAGGAGATGATCCTGTCTCTGTTCCCTGCAGGGGTTTTAGGGAACCCCATGAATGACTCCATGACACGGGCATGGGGAATGCTATCTCCGTGTTGCCGGGGAGTAAACTGAGGCTCAGCGAGGTCCCCGGCCAGCCCAATGCAGGAATGCGAGTCTCTGAGTCCAGGGCACCCCCGCAAGCCCCCGTTACCTGCTGGGTGCCTGGGGGGAGCGGTAACTGTGTTTGGGAGGCGGGGGAGTACAGCTGCGACGCGTCCTGCAGGCCGGAGGAGGGCTGGCCCCCCACAGGGATCTGGTTCATCTGCAGGGGCCACAACAGGAGACAGAGGTCAGGGTGAGAGTGGGGCACCCCAGCCCTGGAAGACCCCCGCTCGAGCTCCCCGGCCCATGCAGTGGTGCTTACGCTAGCTCCGTGACTGGCTATGGGGCCCAGGCCTAGCATGCCTGGGGGGGCCATGCCAGCCGCGCCGTGGAGCAGGGCCCCAGGGGTGGCTCCCACATGCAGGTCAGCCACACTGGCCAAGGCACCTGCAAAGGGAAGCACAGAGATGCCGCTGGGCTGGAGGAACGGGGTCTGCAGGCAGAGCAGCTCAGTCCCTGGACGGCTCTGGAGGACAGAGCCTGCCCCCACCTTTGGGGCCAGGTGCACAGCACGTGCTTGGCAAATCACTGCCCTGGCGTGTGGTGCTGAACCGTGGGTTCCTACCAGCTGTGTGACCTTGGGCCAGCCTCAGTTTCCCCATCTGTACAGTAGACCTACGGAGATCCCCTGCGTATGAAGTTGCTGTGGGGGTTTAAATGAGGTAACGTCTGTAAAATCCTTATCACATTGCGAGCTATGTGACAACATCTTGATAAATATGAATCAATAACAAATGATGACGTCATTACTATCTTGGTTCTCGTCCATCATGAAGCTAAAACATCAATTCACTATTCATTTCTCGCCCTCAGAATCATGCCTGGGTTTCCCAGTGCCACTAGGCTTAGCTCTGAATGCCTTTGTGCCTCCTCTTCCCTCGGGCAAGCCCTGCTTCTCTGCCCAGGATGGGCTCAGCATCAGCGGACGTACTCACACCTGCATGCCAGCCCCCCAGGCCCAGGCCCGGGACAGACAGTGCTAATCTATCACAGATCCTCGCTGAACCATTTTGCTTTGGGGCTATCTTCTAGATTAAACAGGGTTGACCTGCAAGATAATCCTGCCCTGGGGCCACCTCTTCCAGGAAGCCTTTGGGGGGGGGAGGTCCCTCGGCTCTCTTCTGAGTCCTGGCTGCCACCTGGGCTCATCCGTGGTGCCTTTGGTCTGTCTGCCTTGCCCTCTCTTGGACCAGACCCCCAGCTCCCCGAGAACTAGGACCACGTCTTATACGACTCAGGGCTCCAAACACCTGGCACAGAGACAGGAGCGCAGGAGGGGTGCGGCCGCACAGTGGAGAAGGGAGGGGCTTCCTTCTTTCACGCCTCCTATCTGTCCGTGACCTAGGACACCTACCATGTGTCCAAGGTACTTTCGCCATTGAATCTTTGCAACACCCCAGAGGGCATCTCTGCTACCCTTTCGTTGCAGATAAGGGACTAGGTCCGAGGGGAAAGTACTCACCCAAGGCCATAGAGTTGGAGGCTCTAGATCAGCATTTGACAAATGATGGCCAGCAAGCCAATTCCAGCCTGTGGCGTGTTTTTTTAAATAAAGTTTTATTGGTACATGGCTACACCCATTCATTTACATTGTCTGGGGCTGGGCTGGCACTACAGGGACATGCTGAACACTTCCAACAGAGACTGTATGGCCTACGGAGTCTAAATGTTTACCACGTGGCCCTTTACAGAAAGAGGGCACCGACCCCCGCTCTAGATGTTTTGGCCAGGAACAATTTGTTCAACGAAACAAACACCCCTAGGCCCCAATTTTTCAACTATTGATCCTTTTAATGTAGTGTGATGATTGTTTTCAACACTTTCTGTGTCTCTCAATATTTAGTCTACTTGCCATGACTGCAACTGGCTGTCATTTATTGAGCACCTACTGTGTGCCAGGACCGACGGCACTTTGCACGTATCATCTCTCTGAAGATCAGGGTTCCGCAGACTTCTTCAGGAAAGGGCCAGAGAGCGAACATCTGAGGCTCTGCCGGCCATAGGGTTTCTGTCTTTGAGTTTTTTTACAACCCTCGAAAAATGTAAAACCATTCTTCACGCCAGGGCGATACAAAAAACAGGCTGCAGGTTCCTGGCTGCGTTTGGCCCGCGGGCCAAGTTTGCCAACTGCTTTGCTCACAGTGTAGCAGGGAAGGGGCACGGCTGCCTTTATTCTTCTCTGAAACCTTAGCTCACACACAGCCTGGCCCACGGTGGTGAGCAAATGAATGAACCACATCCCTCTGAGAAGGGTATAATCAGTCACATCTTACAGATGCAGAAACAGGCCCAGAGAGAGAGAGACCCGGCCACAGTCACCCAGCTGGTGGGGGGCAGTGCTGGGCGTCGCCCCTCCCCTGCACCACCCTCGCCCCCCCCCCAGCCCCTGCAGCTACCTGGGTGTGGGTGCGGTGCACTGGGGCCACCCAGGTCCACGCGGCCACTCGCCATCTGCTGCAGCCGTGGCACGTCCACCGCTGTGAGCCACGACAACGACTGTAGGTCCCCGGGAAGGTCATCATCGCTGCTGGTGGCCAGGAGCCTGCAGGGAGGGGCAGGAGCTCGGGCAGGGCGGGGAGCTCAGGCCGGCGCCTGGGGGGGCTCCTGGGGGGGCTCCCCCACCCCTGGAATCACCCCCTAGCCCCTCACCTCCCCAAGCTGCCCTCATCTGCCCATCCGCTGGGCTAGGCCTGGTCCCGGGATCCCCCCCTTTGGCGGCCAGATCGCACATCCTCAAATCAGTCCTTCGTTTGCTGCCTCTGACCTTAGCCCCTACCTACCCCCAGAATAATAAACACTACTGTTTGTTGAGCACTTACTATGCGCCGGATGTCCTATCAAGTCCTTCACAGGGAGTCAGCCATTTAACATCCCTGGTCACCCCATGAGGCAAATGGTAGTCATAGTAGTAGTATACCCATTTTACAGATGGGGAAACCAAGGTGCAGGGCTCAGTGCTCAACAGGCACAGTCCTTTTCAGTCCTGTTCAATCCCTGCAGCAGCCCTGAGAGGTAGGATACGCCCATATGCCCCTCTTACATTCGGGGAAACTGAGGCTCAGAGCACTGAGTCACTTGCCCAAAGCCACACGTAACAGGAAGCGGTGGGGCCGGGACCCAGGCAGCAGAGCCCGAAGCCCGAGCTCCTCCCCATGCCCCCAGGCAGCCCCTGGAGACCCCCTGTAGGACCCACGCCCACCACCCCTCAGCAGACTTGTGAACAAAACCATCACTGTCCTCAGAAAGAGGAAGGCTACCCATTGAGGATGGCAGGTAGGCACCCTGCTATGGGGTAAGCAGGCCTCCCCAGCCCCCCTAAAGTCATGCTTGTCACACGGCTCCAAGGGCATGGGCTGCATGGCAGCATCTCGTCCACGGGGTAAGGTGGCCGCAAACTGGCCCGGAGCCCACACCAGACCCACCATGCCCCCCCACCCCCCCGCAGGCCAGGGCCTTTCTGCTGTGTGGCCCAGAGGCCCACAGTCCACATTCTGAGCTCCACGGTTTAAGAATAAGTGTCTCGGGGCTTCCTAGAAAGGGGGAGAGAGAAAGCAGTGCAGCCTTTGGCTTTGTCACGCGTGGGACAGGGGACCCACCGTGGGGCATCCGCCTCGGCCACCCCTGGGCCACCCCAACTAGTGCTCTCTCCCCGCCGTCTTGCTGTCCCTCTCCGTCTCTCTCCCCCCTCCTCCCCCCCCCGCCCGCGCTCTCTTCCCTTCTGTTTTAGGGCCACAATTAGCGTTGCCATGGCCACAACTGCTCCTTGGTGCGGGGCCTGGGCCCTCAGCCCACCAAGCTGGCATCAGGTGACCGTCAGGCTGCCCCAGCGATTGGCTGCCTTGTAGGAAAACAGGGCCTGGAAACGATTTGAAAACCCGGCAGGCCATGTCAGCAGCAGCAGTTGGCCTGGCTGCTGTCCCCCGGCGGCCCATTGTGCAACAAACGACTGTTGCCCCCATGGCACGTGGCCCCCATTGTCCTGGGGTCTCCATGCCATTGTTGTCGTGCCCCCCCCCACCCCCAGCTGCCCCTCCTGCAGCCTGCTCGTAACTCATCTGGGGAGTGACAGCCACGGCCCAGGCCTGGGCGATGCCATCTGTCCCCTTCGGGCCCGTGGAGACCATGGGGTGTGACCGAGGGGCAGGGCCTGGTGTGCCGCCCCCTGTATGGGGGTGTCTGGCCTGTCCCCACCCACCCCACGACTGGCCGACCCTCAGAGTCTGGTGGTGCGAACCCTGCTCCTGCTCCGTTACCTGCTGTAGCTCCCCACTGCCCCCGCCGCTCTGTCTGGCGCTGGGGCAGCAGGGAGGAGTGGAGGTGAGCCGCTGCTGGCAGGTTTCGGAAGCCAGGGCCCCACCAAAGCCCCCTGAATGGTGGTGGGGGGCTCGTAAACAGACTGGGTTCCTGGGTGCAAGCAGCTTCTCTGATGGCTGGTGACTCTAACAGATTGTCCCCAGAGTGGTTAAGAGCTTGGGCTCTGGCTTCTAATTCTAGTCTCCACTTAACCTGTGTGCCAGGGCCACTGACTTGACCTCTCTGAGCCTCAATTTTTCATCTGTAAAATAGGGTTAATAACACTTCCTCTTTCCTTGGTGTCGTGGGGATTCAGCGGGTGATCGCATGTAAAGCCCTTGGAACGGCCTGCCGTTAATATTCATAGCCATGTTAATGTTAATATTAGCCAGGTCTCGAGAGCAGTGGGAGTCCATGGAAGCTTTGGGCTGTGGTCTCACACCCCCTCACCCCCGCCTATAAGAAGCACAAGGAGCCTACTGCCACCACCCAGTGTCTCTTCCACCCATCCCACCCCGGAACACCCAAACACGGTCCCACCGCCATGCCTTAGCAATTCCCCCCATGAGGAGTGCCCCCCTTTTGCTTCCTCCCTCCCCTCAAAAATAGCGCCCATCCCTGGAGGCTCACTGCAAATTGTCTTCTGGCCTCTTACTGCCAAAGTGCCTTCAGACCTCATTGGACCCCATCCCTCATTTGACCCGTGGGGAAACTGAGGTTAGAAGGGAAACAGTTTGCTTCCAACTCGTAGTCAGAAAAAGAGCGGGGCTGGGGCTCCTGGCTGCCCGTGTGAGCTCATTCCAGCCCAGGAATGGCTTCTGGTCCAGGAAGTCTTTTGTCACCCTGACCCCAGGCGCAGGGAGCCCTCTGCATCCTGGCTGCTCCCTACACCTTACCAGGGCCAGTGAGCTCGCACGGCTGTCTCTCTGCCCCCTACCCCTCCTGTTGGATCCCTGAGGGCTGGGAGCCCTGTATCATCCTGTGTCCCTGCACACAGTGGTGCTACTTAAATGCCTGCTCGGCTGGTTGAAATAAGCTGACCCCAGGCCACCAACCCAAAGAATGGTGTGATGACGGCTGTCACGTCCAGAACTTTTAGCACTCACAGAGCCAGCTTCTGCCTCCCTGAGTCCTTGCAACAGCCCCCGGACAGGGACAGGGGGCAGGCAGGCAGCCCCACTTTACGGATGGGGAAGCTAAGGCCAGACAGGACTCAAACCCAGGTCTGTCTGCTCCAGTCTGAGGCTGTTCCTGTGAACACGCAGAGAATTAGATGGCCCCAGGGGGGCAATGCTCCCCCTCCATCATCCTGGGGCTTTCAAGTGGGGCTGTGTATACCGGCATCGCCCAGGACCTGGTTCGAAGGCAGAGTTCAAGACCCAGCCCAGAGCCTGGGATCCCGTCCTTGAGCTGTGGGGCTGGGAAGCTGTATTTTAGCACCTCCCATCATGCTCCAGGGCGGGAGGACCGCTCCAAGGTGATGTAACAGGGCCTTGGGCACCGTGCAAGCTGGGCCTCAGTTTATAAAATGGGAATGATAAGGGCATCTCCTCTAAAGTGAAGGTCAAGGGCATAATGCTAGTTCATTAGCATCAGATCAGATGAAACATCGAGTTTCCTGCTGAAAAATCAGGTTTAACTGTTAGTTCAGGGGTCCCAAAAGTGGTCCTTGACAGTGTATCCTTCTCAAACAAACTGGGGGAATTTGTCACTAGCAGGGGGTCCTCATTTGCGAGTGGAGAGCTTTGGGGGCAAAATGAAAATGAAAAGACCTACCTGGCACCCCAGAGTCCCCTTCTGAATTCAGTAGTTCCCCAACAGCTCCCACCCCACACAGGGACACAGCCATCTTTTCCTTATTAGAAAACACACACACACACCCCTGGGGGGTGTCGTCACCCCATTCATGGATAGGAGAGGTGAGGCCAAGCCAGGAGAATTTACCCCAGGCCAATGTGCCAGTGGCCTCAGGTACCTGCCCCAGCACCTTTCCCTGGGCCTCAGTTTCCCCACCTGGAACACCATGGGGTTGAGCCCCTTCCCTGTCGGTGGGACTGCCACTGGGACAGACACACAGCCTGCAGGGCCGCTCGGCGTGGGGGACCGCAGAGGAAGTGGGGGGGATGCGGGAGGATGTGGTTAGACCCTGCTTAGGAGCAAGGTGGTGCCCCCGGGAGATCCACGTCAGAGGAATAGTCTATCACCAGCATAATTATCTGCCAACATTTCCCAAGTGCCTGCAACGTGCTGATCATTCTACATGTCTCATCTGTGCGCCCTTGTGAGTTTGCTCATCAGAAGTCCCAAGCCCTCTGCAGGGCCACACTCGGAGCCCATCCCAGCTAGGGAATGGGAGTCCTGCCTGCCCTCCCCCCCCCTCACCGCCATTGCTTTCTCTGGGACATTTCCACGTAGTGGTGACAAGTGTCGGCTCTGGGGTCAGCCAGGCCTGGGTTTGAATCCCACCCGGCTACTTAGTAGTTCTGAGACTGGTCTGCAGCGTTCTGCCTCTCTGGGCCTCAGTTTGCTCGTCTGTACGATGGGGTGCTAATGCCTGTCCCCATTCTCACAGGGTGTTTGTTGTAAGGACGGATGAGATGGGGGGGGGGGCCCGGCCCATCTGCACGCATTGCATCGCAGCGGTTAACATGATCATAAACATCTTCTAAAGAGCATGTGCTCAGCACAGAGTGGGCTCCATGGCTAGAGCCCCCAGCAGAGTGCCCGACAGTCAGGAAGCATCTGCTCCGTTCCATAAATACTTCCGGAACTCCCACTTGCCAGGCTGGGTGGCAAGCACACAAAAGTGCCTCTGTCCAGGGAGATAACTTTCTAAGTGACCTGGGAATGCAAAGGACAGAGGATCTGTGCCCTAGCATGCCTACCTTCCTGCCAGCCCTCTTCGGTCTGTACCTCCCTCAACTCTCCCAAGCCTGTGGGATGGCTCCTCAGCAAACCCATTTCACGGATGGGATAGCTGAGGCTCAGAGAGGGGAAGGGCTACCCCTCAGCCACACAGCGTGTAAGCAAAAGGGCTGGGGCTTAAGCCACCCGCCCCAGAGCCTCTTTACTTGGTCTCTCTGCCAGTTTTGTCGAAATACATCCAGCTGTGGGCAGGAAGGGTTGTCCTCGTTGTCCTCACCTAGCAAGGATCTGCTAGATGCCTCCGTGGGGATGGGGCCGCTGCTCAGGGGACGCTGCGGTGACCCTGGGCAAAGCGAGACACCACTGGAGTCCATGGCTGCCATTCTAGATTGATCAGGGGACCCACCTGACCATGCTAATTAGCAACGTCCTTAATTAATCTGCCCTGTCACTGGAGGGATGGAAGCTGAGCCAGGAGGGTGGGGCGCTGCAGGGGTGAGCCCGGGGACACCTGGATGCCAGTCCTGGCTCTACTCCTAACAGAGGTCCTTGTGCAGGCAACTCAATGCCTGTGAGTCTCCGCTTCCTCGTGTGCAGAATAGAGGGGGAAACAGGGCCTGCCTCTTGGTGCAGGGTAAACCTCAGGAAGGGTGTGGAACAGCGTTTGGCTCAAGGGCGAGACAACTACTTGTGGAATGGATGGGTTTAACACTTAGCAGTCACAGTGAACTTTCAAAAGAGATGTTAGAACTTGGCCCTGTCCTTAAAACCCGTTAGGGGAGTAAGGGTCCAGCTCCTCACCATGGTCTGGCCCTGGCCGCCTGCCACCCCTCCCTTTATGCCCTCATCTCCTCTGCTCTAGCAAACCTGTCTATCCTTGAGTTCCTCAAACATTCTAAGTTCTCTTTGCACACGCTGTTCCCTCTGCCCGGAATGCTGTTCCATGCACTCATTTGCTACTGGCTCCTCCTCATGCTTCTGGTCTCAGCCTTAATCTTCCCTCCTCTGAGAGATTCTCCCTGGCTACCCACATCCCTGCTGGTCCTTCCTGTGTCCGTGTCTGCAGAACACTCAGCGTTTTTCAAGGAGGTATTCATTTATGTATGTTTCCAGTCTTTCTACGCTAAGAGGGCAAAGGACTGGGAGGCCCTGTATTTTGTTCAGCACCCCGCCCAGGGCCTGGCACCCTGTGGGTATTTCTTACATCTTTGCTGGAATAAGAGAAGGTGGAAGGATACCCCAGCACAGCACAGCCCGGCCCAGCCCAGCCCAACTATAACGTAATTTGCATTGCCCAATCTCTATCCATTTCTTGCCTGGCTTAACCACACCCCCACCAGGAAGCCCTCCCAGACCAGTCCAGCATCTCCCGGTGTTTCCATTCCCTAGACTGGTTAGAGCTATTAATGTCTACTTAGCATAGACACCAGAGATCACCCATTGATTTTACTCAGGCATTGCCTACCCCCGGCTTCCAGACACTAAACTCCTAGAGGTCAGGGATGACTTTGTCTTATACCTGATTACAGACCCAGAGTGACCAGCACCACTTTCACGCTTTGCCAAATGTTTGTCCACCCAAGGTGAGCTGGACCCCTGCGGCTACTGCCTGTTGCTGATATAAAGGTAAAATTCCATGGAGCACTTGCTAAGGAGCTTAGCGGGACTTGCAGGGGGCTCCCTGTATTTGTGGATGGATACAGTTTCTCCGGAGATATTTGGTTTATAGAGCTTAAGTCCAGAGCCTGCATTGAACTCTATTCATTTATGAGCTCGATACAGTCGATACAGTAATCATGCCGTGGAAGGAAACATCCCTTGGCGGCTCAAATCCCATCTCAACCCCTTTGTAGCTATGCGACCTTGCGCAAATTGCTTCACCTCTCCACAATTCTAAAATGGAATTTTCCCATCTCTAAAACGGAATCATTATCATAACAATTTCCACCACGGAGGGCAGCTGCGAGGATCAGATCAGATAAGGTGTAAGAGAGGGCCCGGGACAGGCCATGTTCCTTCTTTTCCCTCCTCTGGCCTTACATGGTCACCAAGAGGGGTTCCCACAGCAAATACTGTCTTTGGGACGCAGATCAGCACCCCAGCAGAGCAGAGGGCACAGGCTCACATCCAGCCCTGGGACATCACTTCTGCTGTCATTACACCATAGAGGTTTTACCTGCCTCCTGAAATTGTGGTTAGTAGGAAATTGTCACATTACCATAAACTGTTCCTGTTCCCAATCCAGCCTTTACACAAAAGGGATTAAGCATTTCATGGCGGTGTTTATTTAGCTAACATAGCTTTTGTAATAGCTTTTGTAACCGTTTACAGGAAAAAGAAAACCAAATGAAGTTTAGCAAGCTTGGGAATTCCCAACAGGGCCAAGAGTGAGCGAAGTATGAAATGATTTGATTAGGAGCCCGGACAAGAGAATCTTTCCTTTCTGGAACTTGGCTGGGACTTGGGGGGGGTGGAGGGGTGGGTTCGTGCATGCGTGTGCACGTGTTTCTTGGGGTGGAACCCAAGACCCCAAAGGAAGGCTGGACCCCCAGGAAGACTGGCCCCCCAGAAAGGCTACCGCTCTTTTCCTTGCCTGCAAGGTAGCCCGAGGAGCTCCTGGCCACCCGGAGGGAGAAGGGGTATATGGATGTTGGGACTTTCCGGGCCCCGGAAAGATGGAGCTCCCAGCCTTCCCCTTGCAAGGAGGTCACAACCGATGGGCAGAGCCACACTGATATGGGGGGTGAAACCATCCACACACGCGGCTCAGCGGGGGGCTCGAGAGGAAAAGCAGGGCGTGTCTCCACACCCCGGTCCACACAGCAGGATTTTGTCATCACTTGAGCATAAACCTCCCTACATTTTCATGGACGTGTTATTTCTCCCGTGATATTGAGCCAGCCAGCCATCTACCCAATGAATATTTATTAAGTATCCATCCTGGGCCCGGCATTGTGGTTCAGAGAGGAGAAAACCACTGTTCAAAGAGAGGAAGGGTTTTGCCCTCATCTTAGAGGAGGGACATGGCTCTGGGAGAAGGTGAGGGTCCAAGGAGCCAGCAGTCTGCCTTCTTTCTCTGGGCCTCAGTTGCCCAATCTGCAAAAGGAGGTGGCTGGACCTGACCTCTAGGATAGGTTCCCAAAGTTGGGGCAGGTGGTCGAGACCTGCTGTTCTGCTCCTTCCTGAACGTATGCCTTGTGGCAGGTCAGGACTCCGGGCCTCAGTCTCCTTGTCTGTGAATTGGGATAACGCCAGCACCTAATTTCACGGTTGTTACTGTGGAGGTCAAGCAGGATGGTGCTCTTCCTAAAGGGTTTCGTGGGTTTCCGGCACACAGTAGGTGCTTAGTAACTCATTATTCTGCAGAACCTCGATGAGCGGACTTCCCTCCCAGCCCTGAGCCAAAGGGAAACTGGCTAACTCGCATCCACTACGAACTGTTGCTGTTGTCCGCAGGGTGAGGGCTGCCCCTGGCCCTGGCCCCAGGCCCCAGCGTCGCAGGCGCAGAGGCTGCTGCCAATTTGCTGTCTAGCCCCAGCCACTGACTCCCCGACAGCTCTCCCGGGGAGGGCAGGGCAGCCTCCAGCTGCTGTCCCCCGCCCCTGCCCCCTCCCTCCCTGCACACAGCCATTGAAATCTAACGGCCAAAGGCGGCCCTTGGGGATGGAAGGCTTAGTGGGGGGCTGCATGGGGGCTGGAACCAGGCTGGACTAGCAGCCTGAGTGATCCTTGGAGCCATTCCCTGGAGATGTGAGAGACGGAATGAGAAGCCCATAAACTTCTCCTAGGCTATTATTCAGGGAGAAAAATGGGAGTGGTTGGAAGGGGCTGGGGAGGCATTGCATGATCACCAAAGCTCCCCTCCACGAGAAAGCACTCTACCCCAGGCCTGGCCGAACCCCTTTTCCAGATCAAGGTGCCGGATCCTCCCAATAACCTGTGAACTGGGTTCTCTCGTTGCTCCATTTCACAGGTGAAGAAAGTGAGGCACAGAGAGGGACCGCGACTTGTCCAGGGTCACACAGCTGCGACGTGGTAGAGCAACTTATTCTGTTCTAGCCCTTGTGGGGCATGGGGGGGGGGGGTCATGATACCCTCTGGGTGGGACAGCCTCCGGTTCAAGTGCCACTTTACCCATAACTAGCTGTGTCATCCTGTAAAGCCAGTTAATCAGGTCAAGCCTTGGTTTCCTCATCCACGAACCAGGCACAGGAACCCCACGCTCACGGGGATGGTTGTGGCACAAATAGCGGAGGCTTAAGAAACCGCCAGCTGCAACTCCTCTTATCACTACTCTGCCTTCTGGGCATGCTAGCTACGGAACCCAAGAGAGCCCAGGTCCACGCAAACAGAAAAGGCAGGATACCCAGGCAACTTTGGATCCGGTGCCGATGCCAGACTGCTTCTCCTGGCTCCACTGCCCACCCCGCCCCCAGCTGGTCAGGGAACTGGGTAGGCATTGACTGTCCCCCCCACCTGCCACCGGTAAGCCACCTGCCTCCCCTGCCCTCTTTCTGGATGGGAATGGCTTGCTCAGTGCCCCAGTTTGTAAGCTGGGCTGGCCGAGACACAGGAGACCGAGACCCCAAGGCTTGGAGCTGGTGGGAGCCCCTGCTGGGCAGCACCTGGGAGAAGGTGAGGGTCCAAGGAATGACCCCCACACTGAAGGCCCTCCATAGACCCCATCTCTCGTGGAAAGCTGGACTCAGTTGATGGAACTAAGTAGTAAGGACAACAGCAGCTCCTGGTTCGTTGTCTCTTGCTCTATAAAACTTAGTCCTTCCGGCAGCCACAGGAGGGATGTGCCCTAATCGTGCTCATTTGAAAGACGAGGAAACGCGAGCAAGGCACGGGACTTGTCCAAAGCTGGAGTTTGAACTTGCACACCCATCCGACACCAGAGCAGCCGCCGTTCTCACCCCGATTCCCTGACTCCGGTGCTTTTATGGGGCGCTTTAGGCAACAATAAGACTATGGTTCTGAGCTCTTCCAGCCGGCCCAGGGGAAGCACTGGCTCCCCTCCATCCCCCCTCCCGCCCCCGCCCCACCTTCAAGCTGGGAAGACAAAGGGAGATCCACCCCCATACGTGGATTGCCTCCTGGATGCCAGACATTTTCATAGATATTGCACTTGAAACCGGTGAGAGGTAGCTTTTATGATCCCGGCCGCGCAAACAAGTGAAGTCTCAGAAGTAACATTGCGGGTGTCGTGCGGCGGCCAAGTGGCTGAGTTGGAAATTGTCTAATCTTTCTAAGAACTCCATGCAGTGGGTACTATCCCTATGCCCGTTTCATGCAGGAGGATACTCAAGACCGCTCCACACGGCAGAGGAGCTGGGATCGTAACTGATTTCACAGCCCAAGCTCCTAGCACCCTTCGGCTGCCCCCACTCCACCTGCCATTATTCAAACCCATGAGGGGCTGGAAGGAAGCCCGGAGGTCCGTGGTTGTATGATCTTGGTTAAAGATTTCATTTCACTGCTCCCAGCCTTGGGTCTTCACCTGCACAGTGGAGGCTCATCAGAGCAGCCTCCCAAGCTGGGCATACAGTAGGTGCTCAAGCTGCTGCATGCCTGGCGCACCCCTGGGGTCCCAGATCTGCACACAGGAAGCTCTCAGCAAACAGCTGTTTGAATGTGCATCTTCATTTGGGTCTCGGGAGGCAGCCTCCAGGCCCACAGCCCTGAGGAAGCAACCTCCCTCTAATTGGGGGCGGCAGTCGGCCCCAGAAGGCACTGCTGGTGAGTTGCAGTGGCCCCCAGGAGGCCAGACAGCCCCTGGGTAAACAGGGCTGATCCGAGGTGACAGCCTGCTCTTCCCAGACCAGCCCCTGTCCTTCCTGTCCCCACTCCATAATCTGGGCTATGCCCCCTCAAGCCATGGACACGATGCTTGCCTGGACGGGTGGGGCACTGGAAACCAGGTCAGGCCTCCGGGGCTCAAGGGAGAGCGGCTGGGAGGAGACTCCAGAGCATGCCTTTTTCTCCCTCTCTTTGCTGTGTGACCTTGGACAAGCCCCTTCACCCTTCTTGGCTTCGGTCTCCCGGGTTGTAAAAGCAGGGGACTGGACTGGTTGACCCCCTAGGGGCCATTCTA
The DNA here is from genome assembly GCF_024610735.1 of Ursus americanus. Taxonomy (NCBI): domain Eukaryota; kingdom Metazoa; phylum Chordata; class Mammalia; order Carnivora; family Ursidae; genus Ursus; species Ursus americanus. The sequence continues at coordinate 8,123,903 of NC_142156.1, read as the reverse complement.
GCTCTGAGGTTTGAAGACAAAAAGGTAAAGGACTCTCTTTACCCATTTGAATCTCGCTTCATCCTGTCTCAAGAAATAATTGATTTTGGCCTCAGACTCCACCCAATTTATTCCTCAAATACATGAGGCCCAGGAGAGACCTTAATCCAAGAGCATGATTTAACTGACAAGTGAACGAGGCCCGGAGAAGGCAAGGGACTTGCTGAAAATCATACAGCCTGGCTAAGATTTCAGGAGTTCCCACTCACAACTTTTCCAGCATCCAATGAGGATGGAAGCCAATTCCACCACCACCACAGCCCCCCACCAAATCTTTTGGGGGGCATTTCCTGGAGCCCTATTAGGGCCACTCTAGGGGAAGCAATAGCTTCTATTGTCATCTTTACATTCACCAGGATGCCCCGGCTCTCACCCAGGAGCAGACCTCTCTAGGAGGAGACAAAAGACTGGGCTTTTAGAGGTCCCATTGCCCCAGGCCACATGCCCAGACACCCTCAGAGAGGCCAACTTCGAAATTGAGATCTCCCTCTCTTGCAAAATCACAGAATTTAATGTAACGATAGTTCTTGGGCAGAAACCATAAACAGCACATTACACAATTTAAAAATATATCATGTGTTATTGCTGAAGCAACCCTCACCTGTACTCCTGCGGAGAGGGGTGGTGATTTTGCCCTGAGTTTCGAACAATTCCTGACATCATGGATGAGATGTCACTTTCTATCATCTCCTTGGGGAAAAGACAAGCAGAAAACAAAGCTCCCATCAGTGACGATGTGGACAGGGCAGAAACCCAGTTTTCCCACAATTCACAAGGATGGAACTCAAGCATCTAGCGGAACACTTCAGAAAAAAAAAAAAAATTCAGGTTCTTTCAAATTCGTGGGGGAAGGGCGGAGGAAGGCTCTAGAATCCAAATGTCAAGTCTTGGAAAATGTGGACTTGCAAAATAGGAATCAGAAAAACCGGATTCCCTTCCCAGCCTATTTTCAAGCGCAGTTCAGTTACAATCCCTTTGAAAATTAAAAAAAAAAAAAAAAAAGACAGTTTGATGTGTCATGTATCTTTCTCTGGGGGAGCCAGAGTCCCACTTGCAAAGGGAATAATCCCCTCAGAGCTCCCTCCCTGGAAATGCCTACAGAAATGCCACATGCCCCGGCTGGAAAACCAGTCCCACCCCCACCCGCACCTCACCCCCTGCCACACACAAACACAGCCTAAACAAAACAAAACAAAACTTCCCTAAGTGTCTCAAACTCCAACCCTGAAACGAACACAGAAACCCACCAAAAGACTTTCATTTCCTCCCCAAAAGTCACTCAGGAATTCCCGGGAAGGAGAAAAGGGGAGCAGAGAGAGGTAGCCCCTACGGCCCCTGCACCCGGGTCTCCACCCTGGAAATGCAATGCAGGGCACTGCCCCGGAGGAGGGAGCAAAGCCGACCCTACAAGGTGGTACCTGGAGCGGATCCTCGCCGGGCCGCCGCTGCAGGCGCTCCTGGGGCGGGCGGGGGTTTCCGAGGGGGGCTCCCTCGCGCTCGCCCCTCGCGTTCCGCAATTTGGCCGCCGTCGCGGCTCGAACCGTTTTTAAATTTCCCTCTCTGGAGCTGTCCAGCTCAGAGCATGCGCAGTAGCCGCGCAGGGGGCTTTTTCCCCAAGGGTCAGTTACAGGGCAGGGTCAAGGGGATTGCAGCGGGTGTTTCCCAGCAGCCGCGAGCCTTGCACGCCCCGAGCTCCGGGTGGGGTGGGGTGGGGTGGGGCGGGGCGCAGGGGTGGAGACACCCCTCCTCAAACTTTGCCCCAGTGGCAGCAACTGCATGCCCGGGAGCATGCGTTGAGGAGCAGTGGGAGGGTGATTTAGGCCAAAAGAATTAAGTTGCAAAAGGATGCCGGGTGCATTAAAACTTGCAATCCGTCATTTCCCCGGGCGGGACAGGAGGTGGATGGGCGGAGAGCTGTGCCGCGACCTCCCCTCTCCCCCTAAGCGGGGACCGGCCAGGAGGCCGAGTCCGGGCCCCAGGTAGACACGGATTCCGGCCACCTGTCCCTTTAAGAAAGTTGCGCCCGCGGGCTGGCGCGCGGCGGGCGGGGGCCGCGGGGCCGGGAGCGCTCGCGCTGGGCGCCTCCACCTGCCCTGGCCGCGGGGGGTGGGGGGGCCGGGCCGCGCGGCGGCCGGGCGCGGGGTGGGGGGGCCCGAGTCAGCGCGCCGCGCGCCTCCCCGGCCCCTGTCCCGCGTGGAGAGTGAGGCGGCCGGGAGCGCGCGCGGCGGGGCTCGGCGGCCCGGCCGGCGGCAGAGGTTTTCGGGCTCCGGGGCCGCGAGCAGAGCCAGCCGAGCCGTTGGGGGCCGCGGCCCGCCGGTGCGCCCGCGCTCCCGCCTTCCCCGCCGCCCGGCCCGCGCCGCCGGCCGCCCCGCCCCGCCTTGCGCCCGCCGCGGGAAAGGTGGCGCGGACCGCGGGCGGCGGGCGGGGACAAAGATCCCCGCAGCCCCCTTTAGGCGCTGGAGTTAGTTTGATCCCTTGAGAAAGTCTGCGTTTCCGGCGCCCTCGCTCTCCAGCCTCCGTTGAAATAATTTGCCATAGTAACGACAATCAATCATCATCGTCACGGTCACCCTCGGTTTACTTCCTTGTATATTTCTGACCCCCTCGCTTAGTCTTCACGGCAGCCCCTCGGGAGACAGGATGGTCCCCTTTTTGCCTCTGGCGAACCCGAAGCTCTGAGCGGTCACGAGTGGGCCTAGGGGACACGGCAAGTGGAAGAGTCGGGATTCGAACCCAGAGCGCTGGGACACCACGGCCCCTGCACCTGCTGGTGGGCAGCGGGCTCGGGCCCGAGGCAAGCCAGGCATCCAAGTGCTTCCTGCATTTCTTGTGACTGCCCTGGCGTTATGTATCCCGTGGCAGGGGAGCCGCGTCTCCACACCTGTGGTTGGGAAGCCTTTCCTAACCCGTGCATGCATCCAGGAAGGAGCCAGGGCTCCCTAGGCTGGATGTACCTGGATTTCATTTCTCATTCAGGTGGGCTGTGACCTTGGCGCTGGTCCATGTCCTCCTGAATGGTTTTCTTTTAGCACCTGGGCGCCCTTATTGCTTTCTTCTCTGCCAGGAGTTAAATACACCAGCTTGCATTCTCTAGGGGGAAAAATGGAGTTTACAGATGTTAGTTAAGGTCACGGTCATGAAACTCTTTAAGTTTTCATTTCTCTCTGAGCTATATAGATTCAAATTTTGCATTTTGCCTGCTTATAAAGGTCGTTTACATTGCTTTGAATATCCCTTCGTGACCTATAATTCGTGACCAATAATTAATTTGAAGGTTAAGTTGTGAGAATTGAAGGTATTCGAGTTTCTTTCTGTTAATCCTTAATGGAGTTGTATGTAAACGGAGGTGACTTCACAACCTTCTTTTGAGATAACAGCCTTTTTCACTAAGGTATAATTTTGTATCTTTAGAACAGTTTGGTAAGTCTCTCTTCTGAAAGTCGATGAATTCAGTAAAGCTTTTTAAATAAAAGGCATCCAGTCTGTGCGTTCTGTAGACTCATTCACTGTAGAAAAGACAAGCGGGGACCCTTCATTAAAAGGCCAAAAGATAAAGATTCAGGGTGTTCTGGGCAGTCCTCAAAACCTTCCTTTTCCTTTGAGAACTTGGCTGCTCTGCCTGGACTTTTGGCTGGAAACCATGGCTACTTTACTAAAGAATTGACATTTTAAGTTCTTAACTTCAGGAATGGTTGGTGAAAATATTGCCCCTACTGTTGGGGGCATGCAGAAAACCCAGTTAACTTAGCAGAAACCCTTCTTTTGTTACATTAATGCATTTTCCCCTTTTATAAATATTTGGCATTTCTCAAGCCTGTTGAATTATCCTTAATTCAATTAAAATTAAATAATTTTAAAAAATTATTATAAAATTTAAAAAATTAAATAATTAAATAATTAAAACCAGAAACGGGAAGAGCTGGGGGATCCTTGTTTAACAAGGTCCCACGCGATTCTGTGATGAAGTAAGTGTGGGCACCTGTATTAGGTGATAGGCCAATGCCCTTCTTTAAATGAAAGGGCATGAAATTCACCTGTGTCTGTGGTGTTTTAGCTCCTTATCCTTTGCTTCTGGGTCGGGAACGTCTTAGATCAATCCTGACTTTGCAAACGTTACCTGCTTCCCTGCTAGGAGATTTCTAAAAGGCTCAACAGACATCCCGTTCACCAGACCTCTGATTTTTACGGCAAATCTTCGGGAGGGAGCAAAAGCAGTAGGTATCTGGCTTTTCTGCTTACTCTCTGGGTTGATGTAGTGGAAAATGCTCTCATGGGGCCTGTGTTGGATAAGTTTTGATAGTTGAGCAGAATCATTTGCCCAGTCTGTTAGGAGCTAAGGTGCCTATGGCTATGTGCAAAATATTTATTTATGAGGTTAATGACCTGCTTAAAACCAACTGGCTCATACCTGGGAAGACCAGTTCCTCATAAGCAATGTGTGAGTATCGTGTTCGTACTGAAAGATTAAAAACTATGAATTCACTTAGTAAGTTTAAAGCAGCTTTTGTTTGCTGAAGCTGCCTGATTTTTTTATTTCGGGGCCCTGACCATTTCTTCTTTAATCCCTAAGTTTTTGACTTTCACTTTATTGTTCCAAGTTTCCGGTGGTAGGGAGGGAAGGGAGCATGGTTGGGATTACATGACTTGTAGCAATAATCATTTCTCTCTCTTCCACTCTGACCCCGGGCTGGTACAGTGAAACCCCAGGGCCCATCTCCGAAGCAGAAATCACAAGTTGTTTTGTTCTCTTCTCATAAATGATTAGACGACAACAAATCCTTGAGGCCACAGCGTCCTGTGCTTGTCTGACTCATAGTAGGCACTCTGGAGAGGTATAGGCTTTGAAAAAGAGTTTTTGTTTTTTTCCCTTGTCCATGGCTTAACGGGAGTCAGGTGGCATTTTCTCATTAGAAAGTTCTCAACAGAAAACATACCCAGTCTGTATGCCCCGAGGCTCCGGGCCGCTCTTAAAAGTCCCTTCTGATGATGATTTCCTAAGAGGTAGATTCCCTAGCCCTGTGAAGCCACTGTGTGATGTCTGAACGCCGCTTTCGAAGATGGGAGCATAGCATTTGTTGTGTTTCTTTGGGAAACCGTGAAAGTATGTGGGTCGTCGATCTCCTTTGCTTCTGTTAGCATGATTGATACGGGTATCACGGTTCTCTCGGAGCACGTTTGTAGAGGAACTGCTGCTTATCATTGTCCTACATCTTATTTAATAAAAGGACGCCAGGCCCTCCGATGTTTCCAGGAAGGGAATACTAAGATGTTTCTGTATCTCTGTGATCTCCTGCCTTTAGCCCAGACCCAGTTCCACCATTGTCCCATCCTACTCTTCAGAATAGTTCTTAGTAACTTTATATATATATATATTATATATATATAATATATATATTTAGCCTGTTAGTGTGACCGTCAAATATGCCCTGAGCAAGTCCTAGAAGCTTTACTCCATGTTTCTGCTCCTTTTATAACAACCTCATTTCATCGTTTTTGGCAATATGTCTGGGCATTCCTTTCAGCAAAAGCTGTTTCTGTTGACCAATTTTTTGGGGGTGTCAAAAGAAAAACCAGAGACCTTTTCGGGTCTCAATAGTAAAAATGCTTTAAAAAGCTGGGCCATCTCTTGGCCGGTACTGCTGAGTATCTACACTATTCCAATGCTGACCGATAGATAACTTTTCTTGGCCCTGGGGATAAAAAACTGAGATACCTCCTGAATCCAAAAAAAAAAAACAAAAAAAAACCACCTGTCAAATTGTTTGGCATCATCCTAACTGTAAGCACACTTGATCTTGGGGAAAGTGAACAATGCTTATTCTCATAACAACAATGCCATATGAAGTAGAGTATTTATCTAGAACACCATTCCCTGCAGACTTGCGATGTGGGGAGGGTATTCTGGGGGAGGGCTTCATGAGGCTCCAGGTGTCTCTCTCTTGCCCTTCCCTGGCTGCAGGGCTTTGGATGGATTCTTCCCCCTTCCTTTCTTTTCCCATCTCTAAGGGAGAGTAACAGCAGCCATCCTGCAGGGCTGTGTGAGGCTGGGAGAGCACACGGTGTATAGCAGGTGTTCAGCGAACAAGGGCTGTGTTTCAGGTGGCTTTGTGTTTCTATAGATACTTGTCTGGTAGCTGCATTCTTCTGGAAAGAAGTAAGGAATCAGTTGAGTTGCTCTGGGGAGCTGTTTCAGATTTTTAAGAGTCTGAACGTAGCTGTTCTCTAGTGATGTGAAGGGCTGGACACAGCCTGACGCTGGCTTCCAGGGAGCTTTTACCTTACGCTCCCTCCAGACTGTGCCATTTTAGGTATGAAGATATATTCAAGGTCCTTGCTTTTGCCCCAATCCATAATCTTACCCAATCTAAGCCCTTGCCTTCATTCCACGAGGAAATCCCCGTGGGCAATCACCATTTGGGGAAAGCTGTGTTGTCCCTTAATTCCAGAATTGATTTAATCTGGCCACTTTGTGGCTCCTGTAGTTTCTCACTGTGCACGTCCCATTGCTCCGGCCTCTAGACCTGTGTTATAGGCTCAGTGAACCTGCAATGCCACATCTGTCCCTCCATGTTCCATTTTCTTTGTCTTTTTCTATTGGCTTCTATCAGAGGTCCTGAACCAGTGATGTGCAAGTCACATTCAGCCACAGACAGGCTTTGTTTGGCTCAAGGACTTGAAACACCAACCAAAAAATAACCCTTGAATTAGAAGACAGCATTTGAAAATCCTTCAAGCTGGGATTTCCAGCTTTTCTTGAAAAATCGGAAAAGTTGGCCACACTCGGCCAAGAATCCCATGAGGTAGGCATCGGCTGGGACTGAACACCGCTGCCCTCAGTTAGAGGGATGGCCCTGTGCTCTTCAGTTTGCCACAGGCCTGGCCACTCCTTATCGCTCAACCTTAATGTCTAGGTCTTTGCCATTTGTCTTTGACAGTGTTTTTTTGTTATTTGTTTTTCTTTGAAGACAAAAACAAAATGTGTGTGTGTTTACATGTATGCGTGCACCCATGTTGCTATTAAAACCCGAGAAGGATTATCAGTGGCTAATAAAAATAATCTACCCTTTCTCTGCAACTTCCTCTGCTCAGCAATGTGCTTCGCACATCCAGCTCAGTCCTTACAATGCTGTGAGGTGGGTGTTACTGCACCCATGGGAGAGATGACGTAGTCACTCTGATTTGGCTTACTTGATCTGTTCGATATGACCGTGTCAGGGGATGGGGAAGAAGTTGTTTATAGGACCCCTCCCTTGTACTTTCCCACACTAAGCGGTTTCTCATGGGCAGGGCATTTTAGGCATCTCTTCTTAGGATGCATGGCTTGGGACAAGGAAACAAGGCAGGTCCCACTGGTAAAGACGCAGCTACGTGCCAGGGAATTGCTATTTCTCACGCTGGCCCCATAGAGACCACACACTCCGTTTATGGGCTAGATAAATGGAGTTGAACACACTGGGCCGTACAACGTGTGGACCACTTTATAACTCTGTCAAATAACCGGATCTAACCTCACAACCGTCTGATCCATAAGGGAACATTTGAACCCACCCTAAAAAAGTGTAGGAAAAATGAATTTGATATATTTGTTTTAATCTAATGGAAGGGCTCTTCCTTAGTAAAGTAGATGGAAATGTCTGGTATCCTCACTTTGGTTAAATTTATCACCCCCCGAATAAGGGTTTTTAAAATATATTTTGAAATGGATAGTTACAATGTTTGGGGTAATACCTTTGTATAATTAAGACATTGGGGGGAAGCATGCCTCTTTAAAAGGAATATTCTGCAAGCTTTAAGCCAGCTCTTTTTAATATTACAGACTGATTTGGGGGGGGGGATCTTCCTGGGGGCACAAAAAGACCTTTAATAGTTCATTGTTCAACTGAGAATCCAAGCTCCAATTTTTTCATTGTAAGCAGCTCTCTCCTTCAAACGCCAAACAACCCTAACTGGTTTTAAAAGACGGTTCAGGGAACTCCGAGTACCACTATTTCATGTTTAGATCGTGTTCCCAGTAACAAAAAGTAGCATGCTCACTTACTAAGAGCCCCTTCCCAAGGCTCTGGACTGTTGTTTGTTTGTTTCTTTCTTTCTTTCTTTCTTTTTTTTTTTTTCCATATCTCTCCCCACTTGTGTCTAAAGTGAAGTGATTGTAAAACAGAATGGCACGTAAACTTATTCAAATACAGCACTTTGTGGACACTCTCTGCTTTTTATTGCAAGGTAACAATCCCGGCTGTTTGTTTTAGAAATGGTAATGTTGTATCATTGTAACAAATTATACTTAAAAATCATTTAGTGTGAAATTGCAGATTAATCCCATAGGGATAGGGTATTAACAATCACCCAGCTCTTTGGAGCATACAGATGGTGAATCTGGGATTTACAATAGGAACAATCACTGATTACATGCATGGGTGTAACGGACAAAAAGGCCTCCACAACTTCAGCTTGGAGAATACGGTGGAGGTCCTAGCGCCTGACTTGTTTGGGACTCTCCGTTCCGAAGAATGCCTGTTGGATCACCTAGCCTATGTGAGCTTCTGCAAGCGCGTCCTATGTGCTCTGAAACCTACCAAGGGTTGTCTCCCTGTGCTTCGCTTCCACCCTTCTAAATGCCATTAGAATTGGTTGAAAGAGCAATTTCACAGCGGGGTGTGCAGATGTGCCCAGCCAAGAGCACTCATTATCCAAACCATTACCTGCTGTTCACTAGGCACTAGGAAGAAAGTTGTCACGCACGTGGACCGGGGGCCGGGGAGGGCTCTGCACTTCAGAAGTGAATCTGTGCCCGAAATGGAAAGGACCCCTAAGTACAATACCTCTGATTTTGAAACTTCTTTGGCAGAGCTCCAGACTGCAAACCCCAGGACTTGCACGCTAAGAAAACGGGGGACCTGTACACACAGTCTTGAGTACAGACCATGTTACAGTGAGTGACCAGCCAGTGTGTGCTTGGGACTCTGAACTCATTCAGCGAGTAACTGCGATTTCTTTTAAACTATATACTTAAAAATAACTCCCTGAACTTCTAAACTCAGAATAGCCATTTCAATGTCAATTTAGATTCCTACGTAACTTTAGATACACCCATATAAGTCCCCTCCCGCGTCTCAGCTTTGATTTTTAGATGCACGGGTAAGAAAGTTTCCAATCAAAAGAACAAGTTGGGGGTGGAGGGGTGGGGAACAAGTTGTCTCAGAAGGCAACCAAAAAGCTGGAATGCCGGAAAGAATTTAATATAATTCTCTTGGCTTTTTAGGGCTGTTTCTCAAAAACAAAACCCTTTTATCTGGATGAACGTTTTATTCCAGATATTCTTTATCCAGACATTGTTTTGTTGACACTGCTTAGAGCAAAATAGGAGTGGAGTCTAAGTGGATGTTGTCTTTGACCGGAGAAACTGTTTTTTGCTTTTAGGCAAATGCACCCCACACTGGTTTTACTGCTTTTCCTAAACGCAGGGATTTGCGACCCTGATGGTCCAGCCGAGTGGTAATGACCGTGTCCTCTCTATCGGACCCGTTAATGACCCTCCCAGAAGGGTTTTACAGCTCCGTCTTGAGGGGACGCTTGTAAGCTTCTCAGGATTATTCTAGAGGCGCTTTGCAACTGGCCCTTATTTTAGCCCTGCCTCCTGGGAGCTGGGCTGGGAACAGAATCAGAGGGGCCTTTCTTGTCATGGTAGTAACACAGAGGCAAGGCTCAGTCCTTGGGAAAAGTCTGTTTTATCAGCTTTGAGACCCATAATGGCATCAGATGCAAAGTATATGGTTGGTGATACACTCCTTTAAAAAGGAAGGATTTGCTGGGGCGCCTGTGTGGCTCAGGAGGTTAATTGGACTGGCTCCTGGTTTCGGCTCAGGTCATGGTCTCAAGGTTGTGAGACTGAGCCCTGCATCAGGCTCCACACCTAGCATGGAGCCTGCTTTAGATTCTTTCTCTCCTTCTGCCCCTCCTCCTCAGCTCCCACGCATGCGCCCGAGTGAGTGCTTTCTTAAAAGGATTGGCCAAAGCTGAAAACCTTTGATTTTAACCCATAGTATAAACTAAATACCCATGAGTACATTCTGATATAAATCCTGGAAGAAATAGATAAATGTACGAGAGTCGAATATTCCTTTCAGAAGAATCCCAGTTACTGTATGTAGACAACATCTGGAAGGGGAGCATGATTGCCCCCCTTTCCCCTTCCCCTTCACTGTTGAGCTGGTCTTAGTGACCCCGCCCCCTAACTTACAGCATTTAGAGAGGGAGATACAGTAACTTGACAGCAGAGCAACCTGGCACATATATTGACCTTGACCAAGAGATGAAGGGTAATGTCAGCAGTGATGCCCTGGGGATCCCATGCACCACCCCCTGATAGGATGTGATGGGATGAAAAGGCACAGAGGCACTTCACCCCCGTGGTAGCCTTCTTAAAAAACCTTTAACTTCAGTCTACTCATGAGGAGAACATTAGAAAATCCAAAATTGAGGCTCATTCTACAAAATACTGGATCGGTACCCTTCAAAACTGCCATAGACCTGAAAAGCAACAAAAGTATGAGAAACTATCTCAGACCAAAGGTGAGGACATGGTGAGTAATGCTCCGTGGTACACTGGGTTGGATCCTAGAAGAAGAAAAGAACATAGTGGGGAAAAAAAAAACAACAACAATAAAATGTGAATCAATTCTGGAGTCTGTTTATAGAAATGTGCCACCATTGCTGTGACAAATACACCATTGTAATGTGAAAGGACAAGGGGGGAACTAGGAGAGGGGTAGGTGGGAGATCTCTGTATAATCTTACAATTTTTCTGTAAATGTAAAATCCTTCCAAATCCATTCATTTAAAATCACGTAAATGACACCTCCATGTTTGTAGCTGTAGGATTTCCAAAGGCCAAGAGGTGGACTCAACCGAGTGCCCAATAGTGGAGAAGTGGGTTAATACAATGTGGTTACACAGGGAACATTCAGCCTTAACACAGAAGAAAATTCCGACACATGCTACAACATGGAAGAAACTTGAGGACATTACACTCAAATGAGATAAGCCCAGTCACAAAAAGATAAATGTTGTAGGATTCCTCTTCTATGTAGTGCCTAGAAAAGTCAAATTCATAGTGACAGAAAGTAGAATGGTGTTTGCTGGGTGGGGGAGGGGGGACGGAGGGTTACTGTTTGATGGGTATAGAATTTCCATTTTGAAAGATGAAAAAGTTCTGAAGATCTGTTGCACGACGATGCAAATGTCCTTAGTACAACCAAACTGGACGTAATATGGTAAATTTTATGTTCTATTTTTAATCAATTTAAGGTTTTTTTTTTAATCAAGGAAATGCATAAGACAGCTGTACAAATGAGGAAAGCCTTTGCTTCCCATAAAAAAGGCCTATGGCTGGGTTCTTAGCCTTGATGCTATTGACATTTGTGCTTGATGATTTTTTTTAAGATTTTATTTAGGAGGGGGCGTGGGGGTGGAGTAGAGGGAAAGCGATAAGAAGACTCTGTGCTCAATGCAGAGCCCGACAGGGGGCTTGATCCCATGACTCAGATCAGGACCTGAGCCAAAACCAAGAGTCAGATGTTTGACTGAGCCACCAAGGGGCGCCTTGATGATTCTTTACGGTGGGGGATCTGTCCTGTGCATTGAAGGATGTTTAACAGCATCCCTGGTCTCCCCACCAGAGGCCCATAGCACCCCTTCCCCTATCATGGCAACCAAAAATGTCCTCAGACATTAATGTCCCCTGGGTCTCAGGGAGAAAGTTGCATTGGCGGAGAACCATTGGTCTACTGAAAGACTAGGGAGGAAAAGAAACCGATCTTAAAAAAAAAAATTGTCTAGACCTTCACTGTCCAATATGGTAATCGCTAGCCATATGGGACTATTTAAACTTAAACAATTAAAATGAAATGAGAGTTTCAGTTTACTAGCCACATCTCAAGTGCTCGTTGGTCACATGCGGCTCGTGGCTACCATATTGGACACCACAGATGGAGACCATTACCATCCTCACAGAAAGCTCTATTGGCAACAGTCTAGGTGTTGTGTTTAACCACTGTATTTCTCCTCTCACCCGTTTGGTGTGTGTACTCCTTTTTATTTTTTTATTTTTTTTAAAGATTTTATTTACTATTATTTATTTGACAGAGATAGAGACAGCCAGCGAGAGAGGGAACACAAGCAGGGGGAGTGGGAGAGGAAGAAGCAGGCTCATAGCAGAGGAGCCTGATGTGGGGCTCGATCCCATAACGCCGGGATCACGCCCTGAGCCGAAGGCAGACGCTTAACCGCCGTGCCACCCAGGCGCCCCTGTGTACTCCTTTTTAAAGTCCTTTCCAGGCTATCCGTGTGCGTGACGTTGATCGTGAACGACAGAGCAGATCTGCCATTAGCCAGGCCGGTAACTGTCAACAAAGACGCCCCTTGTTACAGGCTCACAGCTGCCCTAGTGGGGAAAAACATGAATGGGGACAAAAAGCAAATAATTTGTGAGCTGAGCTTACCTACCTGTTAGTGATCCCAGCAAACACCTCTCAGAGCTCCTTTGTTCTGTCTCCTAAGCATCTAACAGCACCCATCGCTGAGGATAAGCCTGGTTAGCAATCCCTCCCAATTCTGGCCATCCTGGTGTCGGCCCCACGCAGCTGGGTCTAAGGAGCCGGCAAGCAGATGAAAGCCGAGGTCTGCTCGGCCCTGAAAGTGAGGGGTAGAAGGACCATGCATGCGTTTGGGTATTATACTCTGTAAGCACCTTGAAGTGGTTTCTGGGCTTTTCTACTGTAGGTCTACTCTCCTTTCTTAGGCAAATAAAAACTAGCTGTTCGTATTCAAACACACCTTTAATTGTCAGAATCGGGGAATGCAGACTTCCTCCTCCTCTTTCCCAAGACCTTGAAGTCACAGAAATAGGCACGGTAGCATTAGGCAGGGCCTTTCAGTGAGAGGGTAGTTCTGTGAGGTCTGACACTCAGCGAGATCCTTGCTCATAAGCGGGGTCAGTTAACTCTTTCTCTTTACCAAAAAAAAATTTCTCCTTTGGTTGTCAGGGATGGGCTGAAGTCATTCTCTTATGCTCTGTCTCATTCCTTGTTGGTGTTTCAAATCTCAAATGTCAAGTCCCTGTCACCTAATGTATCCATCGGGTTTTGGAAAGGACTGGACTCCTAGTGGGGGAGGGGCATAGAGGAGTGGGAGATGGTGTAAAGCATTTGTACACCTTTGGCTGATTTTTTTAAAGTAACAAATTAGGATTTTAAAAAAATTTTAAGCATGCAACATCATAGTAGTGACAAAAACCAAGAAATACATAGAAATTAGCCAGCCTTGAAGACATTACGCTAAGTGAAATAAGCCGGTCACAGAAGAACAAATGCTGCATGGTTTTACTTATGAGATCCTTAAGATAGCCAAACTTGTAGAAACAGTAGATTGGTGACGGCCAAGGGCTGGGGGGAGGGGGACATGGGGACTGATTCAACAGGTGCGAGGGTAGAATTATGTAAATAATTTCTACAGAGCCGTACAGCATAGTGCCTATAGTTAACTGTTAAGAGGGTGGACTTCGCGTTAAAGGTTCTTACCACAAGGAAAGTAAATGTTACAGGCGAACAGAAAAACATTTAGCCAAAGAATACAAACCATTGGTTGGTTTTTTTTTATCTAGTTTCAGGTATAATTGACAAAATTGTAAGATACTTAAGTGTATAACGTGATGATTTGACACACCTGTACTTTGTGAATGGGTTCCTCCCATTAAGTTAATTAACCTGTCCATCACCTCACCTATTTTGGTATATGTGTGAGAACATTGAAGTTGTGCTCTCTCGGCCAATTTTAATTATACAGCAGAGTTACCAACTGTAGTCACCATGGTTTACATTAGATCCTCCGATCTCACTCCTTTTATAACTGAAAGTTTGTACTTTTTCACCCACTTCTCCATATTCCACCCCGCTCCGGTCCCTGGCAACCACTTTTCTTTTTTTTTCTTTTTTTAATTTTTTTTAAAGATTTTATTTATTTATTTGACAGAGATAGAGACAGCCAGCGAGAGAGGGAACACAAGCAGGGGGAGTGGGAGAGGAAGAAGCAGGCTCCTAGCGGAGGAGCCTGATGTGGGTCTCGATCCCACAACGCCGGGATCACGCCCTGAGCCGAAGGCAGACGCTTAACCGCTGTGCCACCCAGGCGCCCCTGACAACCACTTTTCTACTGTTTTATTGAGTCTGACTCCTCTAGATTGCACATAGACGTGACGCAACGCCTTATTTGTCTTTCTCTGGATTATAGCACTTAGCATGATGTCCTCCAGGTTCATCTGTGTTGTTGCAAATGGCAGGACTTCCTTCTTTTCTGAGGCTGGATAATATTTCAGTGTGTGTGTGTGTGTGTGTGTGTGTGTGTGTGTGTGTGTGTTTACACACACCACATCTTCTTTTTTTTTTTTTTTAAAGATTTTATTTATTCAACAGAGATAGAGACAGCCAGCGAGAGAGGGAACACAAGCAGGGGGAGTGGGAGAGGAAGAAGCAGGCTCCCAGCGGAGGAGCCTGATGTGGGGCTCGATCCCAGAACGCCGGGATCACGCCCTGAGCCGAAGGCAGACGCTTAACCGCTGTGCCACCCAGGCGCCCCCACACCACATCTTCTTTATCCATTCATCCATTGACAGACACTTAGATTGGTTCCATACATTGGCTATTGTGAATAATGACCCAACGAATAGGGGAGCGTAGGAACCTCTTCAAGATTGTGATTTCATTTCCTTTGGAAATCTACCCAGGAGCGGGCTTGCTGGATCATACGGGAGTTCTACGACGTTCTCGAGGAAATGTCATACTATTTTCCACAGTGGCTGCACCAGTGTACATTCTCACCAGCAGGGTGCAAGGGTCCCATTTTCTCCACATCCTCTTCAACCTTTGCTATTCCTTGTCTTTTTGATAATAGACATCCCTGTGTCTATATCGGAGGTGATCTCGCTGTGGTTTTGGTTTGCATTTCCCTGATGATCAGTCAGGTTGAACATCTTTTCATGTACCTACTGAACATTTGTAGGTCTTCTTTGGAAAAAAATTGGCTATATAAGTCCTTTGTCCATTTTTCTTTGGGTTTTTTGTTTTTTGTTTTTTTTTTTTTTTTGCTATTGAGCTGTATGGGTTCCTTGGATGTTTCGGATAAGAACCCCTAATCGGGGGGTGCCTGGGTGGCACTGCGGTTAAGCGTCTGCCTTCGGCTCAGGGCGTGATCCTGGCATTGTGGGATCGAGCCCCACATCAGGCTCCTCTGCTATGAACCTGCTTCTTCCTCTCCCACTCCCCCTGCTTGTGTTCCTTCTCTTGCCAGCTGTCTCTATCTCTGTCAAATAAATAAATAAATAAAATTAAAAAAAAAAAAGAACCCCTAATTGGATATATGGTTTGCAAGTATTTTCTCCTATTTTGTGGGTGGCCTTTTCATTTTGTTAATGGCTTCCTTTGCTGTGCAGAAACTTTTTAGTTTGTGGTCCCACCTGTTTGTTTTTGCTCTTGTTGCCTTGCTTTCTGGTGTCAAGTCCAAAAAATCATTGCTAAGACCAATGTCAGGGAGCTGATCCTCTATTGTTTTCCTCTAGGAGTTTTATGGTTTCAAGTCTTTAATACGTTTTTAGTTGATTTTTGCATATGGTGTAGGATAGTGGTCCAATTTGTTTTGCATGTGGCTGTCCAGTTTTCCCAGTACCATTTATTAAAGAGACTATCCTTTATTACATATTCTTGGCTCTATTGTTGTATGTTAATTGGCTCCTTTTTCATAAACTAATATACACGAGTTTATTTCTGGGCTCTCTGTTCGATTGATCTGTGTCTGTTTTTATGCCAATACCATACCATACTGTTTCAGTTATTAAAGCATTGCAATGTAGTTTGAAATCTGGAAGTGTGATATTTCTGGCTTTGTTGTTGTTTCTCAATATTGCTATGGCTATTCAGGGTCTTTGTTTGTTTGTTTGTTTTGGTTCATACAATTTTTTTAAAGATTTTATTTCTTTATTTTAGAGAGCAAGAGAGCACAAGCAAGGAGGGAAGTAGAGGGAGAGGGACAAGCAGACTCTGCTGAGTGAGGAATCCAATGCAGGGCTTGATCCCAGGACCCTGAGATCAAGACCTGACCCAAAATCAAGAGTCAGACACATAACTGACAGAGCCACCCAGGTGCCCCTCGTTCATATAAATTTTAGGACTTTTTTTTTTTCATATCTGTGAAAAATGGCATCGGAATTTTGATGAGGATTGTATTGAATCTATAGATTCCTTTAGGTAATATGGACATTTAAACAATATTCTAATCCATGAATGTGAAATATCTTTCCACTTATTAGTGTTCAACTTCTTTTAATATCTTAAAGTCTTCAGTGTACAGATCTTTTAGCTCCTTGGTTAAACTTATTCATACGTATTTTATTCTTTTTGATGGTACTGTAAGTTGAATTGTTTTCTTAATTTTTCTTCTAGTTCATTGTTGCCAAGGAGTTTAATGGAGAAAGGCTTTAAATCTCTTAAAGGTCTGGAAAGAAGACAGGAATAAATGTAAAGAGAGATTTTTCATGGATAATTTTTAATGGTGGTAAATATACATAAAATTTATCTTAACCATTTCTAAGTATACAGTTATGTAGCATCCAGTATATTCACAGTGTTGTGCAATGATTCGTCTCCAAAACTGAATCGTTTTCTCAAACTGAAACTCTGTCCCCATCAAACACTAACTCTCATCCCCTATCTCTCCAGCCCCTGGTAAGCACTGTTCTTTCTGTATGCATTTTACTACTCCAGAAATCTCCTGTAAGTGGGGTCATTCCAGATTTGTCCATTTGCAACTTATTTTGCTTAGCATGTCTTCAAGATTCATCCGTATTATAGCATGTGTCAGAATTTTCTTCTCTTCCTTTTTAAGGCTGAATAATATCCCATTGCACATGTATATAAATATATGTTCATTTATTCTGTTGTCTGTGTGCACATACATACACATTTTTGTTTATCTGTTGATGGACACTTGGGTTATTTCTACCTTTTGGCTATTGCAAATGATATTGCTATGAACACGGGTGTATAAATATCTGTTTGAGTCCCTGAGTCCCTGTTTTCAATTCTTTTGAGTATATACCTAGGAGTGGAATTGCTGGATCATATGGCAGGAGACTGCTCTTTAAGACCCTGCGTACGGAACCTCTGCTAGGCTGACTGAGTGGCTTACACAACAGACTCTTATTTTTCACAGTCCTGGAGGCAGGGAAGACTAATCGAGGTGCTAGGAGATTTGGTACTTGGTGAAGGCTTTTGCAAAGGTCATCTTCTTGCTCTGTGCTCACATGGCCTTTCTTCCTTGCTCTTAGGTACCAATCCCATCATCGATGTTCCACTCTGCTGACCTCCTCTAAACCCAATTACCTCCCAGAAAGGTTTTGCCTCCAAATATCATCACACTGGGGATTAGGGCTTCAACACAGAAATTTGGGGAGGACACAAACATATGGTCCATAATTGAATCCTTCTAGATTTTTATCCTAAATCTTTCGCAATTTTCTCCCCTTTACTCATTTAGTGGAAATTAACCCCTGGGTCACATTCTCTTTGTAAGACATATTGAGGACTGTGTATTTGAGTTTCATCGGCGGTTTGCTTAATGTTGAAATGAATTACTTAATTACAACAGCAAATTTAATCGGGTACAAATAGGTTTGGGAACAAATAAAGGTGACTCTTAAGCATTCAGTTCAACCTGTGGGGGTAGAAGCAGGGAGCCTTGTGCGCGTGTAGGTCACCTGGAGATCTTATGAAAAGGCAGGTTCTGATTCACTAAGTCTAGTATGAGGCCTGAGATCGTACAGTCCTGGGTGCTCCCAGCTGGTGCTGACGTTGCTGGTTCCCAGACCTTAGGAAGCAAGGTTCTAGAAGGTCTCTTGCTGCTTTTGAGACTTCAGCAGAGGTGAGTGTCTTCCGTGTGTTCACCAGGGTTGAGAAAGCGGTGATTAATTTGGGGATTCGTTTGGTGAAGGTCAGTTAAGAGAGTAAATTTGTCATGGTTTTAGTTAATCCTGGGGAGCAATAAGCCCCCCCAAACTTAGTGGCATAAAACCTCCACCCTTTCTTGTTCTCACTGATTCTGTGGGTAATGAATCCCAGCAGGTCTTGTCTTTGCTCCTTGATGTCTGGGACCTCAGCTGGGAGACTGGAGGGTTGGGGTTGGGAGTGACTTGACAGCTGGGCTCAAAGTATCTGAAGACTCATTCACTCTCAAGTCTGGCTCCTCGCTGGAGTGGACTGAAGGACAGGACCCTGCCATTCAGAGGGCTGTATAGGTGGCCTCTCCACCTAGAGGGTCTTCCTCACAGCATGGCAGTCTTGGGGCAGCCAGACTGTGATGGCAACTGTGTCTTTGACCTAGCCCCAGAAGCCACACCGTGTCCCTTCTGCCACATTCTGTTGGTTAGAAGTGAGTCACAAGCCCATCTAAATTCAAGAGAGGGAATTAAACTCGATATTTTATAGAGGAATGGAAAGATCTAGAAGAGCAGGTGGAAGGGAGATATTGTGGTGGCCATTTTTAGAAAATCCAATCTGCCAAACCTAATTAAAAAATTTTTTTTCACCTCTAGATTAAGGTATTTTTGGCAAAATACACCTTTTCAGTACATCTCTTTGATATTAAAATCATCTTATTAGCGGTTAAAATCTTGCTCAGGGACCCAGGAGCAGGGATGATAGATTCACACTGAAGTCTTTCCAAATGTATCACACTGAGAGCACCCTGGTTCTCCTCCTTTTAAGGCTTTTTTTTTTCCTTTTTAAAAGATTTTATTCATTCATTTGACAGAGAGCACACACACAAGTAGGGGGAGTGGCAGGCAGAGGGAGAGGGAGAAGCAGGCTCCCAGAAGAGAAGAGAACCCAACTCGGGGCTCGATCTCAGGACCCTGGGATCATGACCCCAGCCCAAGGCAGACGCCCAGCGCACTAAGCCACCCAGGCACCCCCTCCTTTAAGGCTTTCACAAGACCGTTGCCTCCTTGATAACTATTCATTCTTACATCACGGGCCTGTCCAGACAGGACCTCAGATGACACAGCGATGCTACTAATGTGTGGAGGCCTTTGCAAAGAGGTCAATCAGAGTCCTTGGGCACAACTTGCTGGCCTGCCTGTACCTGTCCAGATATTCTTCTCTTCCAACAGGTGAGCAGTTCCATCACTGACCGGTTGCCCAGGTCCCCCGCAGTTTGTAGACCCCAGCATTACTTCCTGCTCCCTCCCTCCCCTACTCCAATGCTGTTCGGCCATCTTGGTCTCACTTCCCCCATTCCCAGGCTAATGAGTTGAGTTGACAGGATTGTTAATTTCACTTCTTTGTTGTGACAAACGTGTCAGGTTACCTAAGATGTTGTCCTTAGGGGGAACTGGGTGAAGGATCTGGGGGAACCCTGTATTGTTTTGGCAACTTTTCTGTAAGTCTATAAATACCCCAAAATGTGTGTGTGTGTGTATGTGTGTGTGTGTGTGTGTGTGTGTACAGGCACACACACAGACATACGTGAAGTCAGCCACGCTTCTTGGTGCTTTTAAAAACAATCATTTAAGTGATGTAGTCATTATTAGAAAGTTTTAATGTGAATAGACACAACGTTTGGCTAGCCGTGCATATCTGAATGTGGCAGATTATAAGTGGCTGGTGGATGAACGTCTTGCGGGGTTATTCCTACTTCCTTATTTAATAACTGGATTCGTAAGGGCTTCTTAAGCCTGAGTGACCCATGCTTTGTGGCCAGGCCTGGCCCAGTGACCCCTACCAAGGCCCCTGTCCCAATTCGTCTATCAGAGAAAAATGAATCTATTTCAGGAGCTATCAGTCCTCATTATCTCTAATTGGGTCTGGCAGCTGGAGACGGGCCTCATTATTTTTAATTGGGGCCCATCCTTCTAGAACAAAACGCCACCCAGTTGCATGCCGACCATGCGGGGGTATGTGCTTGCAAGTTCAAAGTGAAATTGCATTGTGGGATTTCCAGGAAATCACACTCCTTTCTGTCCTTTTGTTTCACCTAGCTATATAGTTGTAGTCTTGGGTTGTTAAACCAAAAATAATAATGGAACCGGGACTGTCCGTGTTTATGTCAGAGGGCTTTTGTTGTTGTCGTTAGCACGTGGGTAGTCGTAACGGAAGGTTTTCTTCCAAAATTAATGAATATTATAATGCTGGATATAATTTGGCACATTGCTCACTTAAGCATCCTTGAAGCTCTGGGCATGGCGTTATGCCATGGATACGTTTGCCTTGTTTAACGGGGCTCATTTCTGCTAATTCTAATTTACTACAAAATAGATAACCCTTTACATATCACGTGCTTTTGTGTTGCTTTGTTATCCTGTTGAATCATCAGTCCGTCATTTCCTGCTTCCCTGAAGTAGGAAGTCCATTTTAGAAATTCCAGAAGTGTCTAAATCCAGTATGGATTTTTTTTTTTTTGATAGTTTTTGGCTGCCCCAGCTTTCGTAATATTTTAACGATCCAAGATGGCAAATAATCTCTTTGACAAGCTCGAATGCCTTCTGAAGGCCCTCGGAGGACTTGTTGCCACTGGAGGTAGAAGCTCTGAGGTCCGGCATGGGCCCCATCCCCTGAGGGAGCGTGCCTGTGTGGGGCGGGGGGTCTCCCAAGTCCCAGATGCCTTAGCAAACATTCAGACAGAAATCTGGGCCCTCCTTAGAGCGCAGAGCTGTAAGCAAAGCCGACGGGAAGGGGGATTTTAGGAGCACCTTCTCCTTGGCTTCCTCGGGGATACTTTTTAGACCTTTCAGCAAAGAAAGGCCAGGGCAGGCCTTCCCTGGAATGGGAAAGGATCAGTATGGCAGGGGTCGTTCCTCCGGTCCCCAGGCAAGATTTCCCCCACCTCGCTTGGGTTGATAAGCTCCTGGGATAGCTGGGGAATAGTGGCTTTTGTTTCATTTGCTATTAATGCTTTTCTATTTTCTCTACTCCTGTAGCTTGTACGTGGCTTCACTTAATAGGGATTTTCTGCCACCCTCTCCTGTTTGAGATTCCTTCTGAGATCTTTTTGTCTCGAGTAGCTAGTCCAACTCGGTGCTAGGACTTTCGGTGACGAATTTGCTGTATAAGGTACAGAGACTGGCCACACATCTTCCTGAGGTACTCCTGAGCGGCTGCAGACTTATTTCCCACTTTTTCGGGTTTTTTTAGGTTTTATTTATTTATTTGACAGATAGAGAGAGACAGCCAGCGAGAGAGGGAACACAAGCAGGGAGAGTGGGAGAGGAAGAAGCAGGCTCCCAGAGGAGCAGGGAGCCCGATGCGGGGATCGATCCCAGGACCCTGGGATCACACCCGGAGCTGAAGGCAGACGCTTAATGACTGCGCCCCCCAGGCGCCCCCAGGATATTTTCTTGATTTACAAACATTTCCTCCTCTTCTTACATTTAGCAACCTTGTTAGTTCTGTGGTGAATATCCCTTCCCTGTTTGTTACTATTCTTTTGTTTCTTTAAATAACAGCTTTATTGAGATACAACTCACATACCGTTAAAATATGTACTTATTAATTTTTTAAGTCCTCTCTACCCCCAACGTGGGGCTCAAACTCATGACCCCAAGATCAAGAGCTGCATGCTCTATCAACTGAGCGATTCAGGTATCCCCAAATAGGTACTTTTAAGGCGTACAATTCAGTGAGTTTCCGCATCTGTACGAAGTCATGCAGCCGTCACCACTCTTCCAGAGCATTTTTGTCACCTCAGAGAGAAACCCTGTACTCATTAGCAATCAGTCCCCTTTTGGATCTCCCCTCGGTCCCTGGCAACCACTAATCTACTTTGTCTCTATGGGTTTGCCTATTTCAGACACTTCATATACATTTTACCTTTTGCGTCTGGTTTATTTCATTTAGCACAAAGTTTCCAAGGTTTATCCGCGCTGTAGCGTGTGTCAGTGGTTCGTTCTTTGCAGCTGAGTGATACTCCATTGCATGTATATATCCTGTTTGTCCATTTGTCACTTGATGGACTTTTTTTTTTTCATGCTGTAGAACTTAATCCACGATTCCTACATGGTCTTTTGGAGTTTGGCTACATTTCTTACAAAATATGTATAAGTTACTTTGCTTTTTTTTTTTTTAAACAATATTGTACAGAATTGCTCTCTTTGTAGTGTAAAAGGAATCGACCACAAATGAGAACTAAACCAAACAGCTGCATAACCTTACCGGTATTCTACAATACTTTTTTTTTTCTGTCCACATCTGATTTTTTTTAAAAATAAGCTTTGAATCACAACACAGCTGGGACTAGGGTGAGGCACCTGCCTCAAGTGCAAAATTAAAGGGGTTACCAGAAAAATTCAAGATAATATTTTAATGCATTATTTTATTTTATTTTTTATTTTTTTTAAAGATTTTATTTATTTATTCGACAGAGATAGAGACAGCCAGCGAGAGAGGGAACACAAGCAGGGGGAGTGGGAGAGGAAGAAGCAGGCTCATAGCAGAGGAGCCTGATGTGGGGCTCGATCCCGTAACGCCGGGATCACGCCCTGAGCCGAAGGCAGACGCTTAACCGCTGAGCCACCCAGGCGCCCCTAATGCATTATTTTAGAAAAATCAAAATTAATGTGAAAATCCATGATGAATAAAAAGTACTAAAAATTTAAATATAGTATCTCTGTGTACCATTCAGTATGACTAAGTTTATTATTGGTAATATACTACTTCTGAATAGTAATCATACCTTAGACTTAGAGAACTTTGGGTCTAGGATGCAATATCTTGAGACTTGGGTGCTGATGCCGCCCTGGTTACTGTGAAGGCCAGGATGTAAGCGAGAATATTTGGAAAAGCAAGTCTCAGATACAGTTTTGCATGTTGAGATTGGGTGGAAAGGAGAAAAGGGAACTTTATTTTCTTCTTCTGAGACAACAAAGAGAAGGGCAAAGCGTTACAATAACTCAAACGGGTGCCTGGATGGCTCAGTTGGTTAAGCATCTGCTTTCAGCTCAGGTCATGATCCCAGGGTCCTGGGATTGAGCCCCACATTGGGCTCTCTGCTTGGCGGGGAGCCCGCTTCTCCCTCTCCCTCTGCCCCCTTCTTGCTTGTGTGCTTTCTCTCTCTCTCTCACTCTCAAATAAATATATTTTTTTAAAATAGCTAAAACAGGTAAGAGTTTATTTCTTTGGGAATACAACCAACATAGTTAGCCTTGTAATTATCAGAAACCTATCAAAACCAAACCCGGGACCAAAAGAAAGAATGGTTTTGCATATTTTTTTGTGCTCCCTTTACCCCCAAGTCCCCTTCTTTCCGGCAGGTTTCCCACCCAGTGCAGGATTGAGTGTAAGGTCAGGGATTCCATGTAGTTGTCGGGTCTTTAGCCTCTTTATTTTTTCCACTTTTCCCTCTCCCCCCCTTTTTACCCCCCTTTTCCCTTCTTTCCATTTTCTAGTCTCTTTTAACTGGAACTTTTTTCTCGATCTTTAAAATATTGACATTCTGGGGGCACCTGGGTGGCTCAGTCAGTTGAGCGTCTGACTCTTGATTTTGACTCGGGTCGTGATCCCAGGGTCGTGAGATCGAGCCTTGTTTTGGGCTCTGTGCTTGGCACTGAGTCTGCTTGAGATTCTCCCTCTCCCTTTGCTGCTCCCCCAGCTAGCACTCCTTTTCTCTCTTTCTCATTCACTCATAAATAAATAGATAAATATATACTTAAAAATGATATCTTGGAAGAATACAGTCCCTCTCCATTTTATTAATAGAACATTCCTTGTGTTGTGATTGTTTCCTCACGAATTCAATTCCGGCGGTGCATTCTTGGCTACAATACTGCACAGGTGATATTCCATCCTTCTTAGGGAATCCCACCTGGAGGCTCGTAGTGTCCATTTGCCCCTCGTTGGTGGTGCTGACTTTTGACACCCAGTGGAGGTGGTGTCTGATTTCTCCATTGTATAATTACCATCTTCCTCCTTCTGTTAATATGCTATCTGTGGGAAGATACCCTGCCCCACATCGACGTTTTCCCCCTGGATTCAGTATTCTTTGAGGATTCTAACTTGATCCCATCTTTTCTAAGATGGGTGTAAAATGCTAATTTTACTCTTTTTTAAGAGCCCAAAAACAATAGAATAAGAAAGAGGAAAAAAGGAACTTTTTGTTTTGAATATGCTAAATGAGATGGTTTGAGCCTGCTAAATGAGGTTTTGCACCTGTTTTGAATGAGATGTTTCAAATGTTTTGAACGGGCTAAATGAGACCCACCATACTTTCCCAGCCTCTAGGGCAGTGGTTACGAATACTGGCTTGGATGTCTGCCCACTAACACTACTTACTAGCTGTGTGACTTTGGGCCCGTTACTTTGGTTTCTCAGATCTATAGCTTGCCCCTTAGCAAAATGAAGTTATTAATATTTGACTGAAGATTCTAATGAGGTGTGATGGTTAATTTTATGTGTCCACTTATCGAAGCTAAGGAACGCCCCGATAGCTGGTAATACACCAATTTCTGGGTGTGTCTGTGTGGTATTTCCAAAGAGTTTCGTATTTGGGTTGGTAGACTGAGTAAAATGGCCTCATGTAATCTACTGAGGGCCTGAGTAGAACCAATGGCGGAGGAAGGGTAAACTTGTGATTTTTGATTGACTTGGAGCACCTGTTTTCTCCTGCCTCGGATATTGGCGCTCTTGGTTCTTGGGTCTTTGATCTCACATCAGGACATACACCACCAGCTCCCTGGTTCTTAGGCCTGTGGGCTGAATTACGCCACCAGCTTTCCTCATTCTCCAGATCATAGATGGTAGATCGTGGGACTTCTTGGCCCCCCGAGATAGCCTGAGCCAATTGCTATATCTCTCATGAACATCTCTCTACATCCTGTTGGTTCTGTTTCTCTTGAGAATGTGGACTAATAAATACATAAGGGTTAAGTACAAAAAAATGTATCCACATTGCTTGGCATGTATCGAGCACTTAGTAAGATGGTACCTGTTGGAGGCGCACCTCCCAACCAGAAAGAGCCTGGGGAATCCTACATTTTAACCACCTAAACATAATTCCAGGCACGCTATGAACTCTCCCAATACATGTCTTATAAATTGACCACCCATCACCTTTCTCTTCTTTAACCCTCTCCTTAAAGCACCCTATATTTGTGATTTGTCACTTTCTGGAGAATACATTCTAGAAGCAAAGGTGATTTAATAAATGCCAAGTAAGAGGATGAATGAATGATCTAAAGATTGTGACCCCAGTCCAGTTCACTCATTATTTACTGGGGTGGTGAACTTCAGCTTTTTCAAACTCCATTAACACCTCATTTACTGAGGTTTGGTAATAGGAGACTGCATTCTGAGATCTGTGAATCTAGAATTGGCAGCACTTGCTAAGCATATAAATCAGTGTACTGGCTGAGCTGCTGAAATGGAGACCTCCAAAGGACAGAGCCTTAAAGACGATAGAAGCTATTTCTGTCAACAGCCCAGAGGTAGGTGAATAGCCCAGTGTGGCTGGGTGTTTCTGTTCTACAGGGCCATCCAGGATCCCAGGCTTCTTCCATCTTGTTCTACCATCTCCTGGGGGCTATCCTCGTTTGCATGGTAAAAGCTTATCGCCAGGTCTGTAATCCAACCCGTGGGAAGGGGAAAGATGGAGGAGTAAGCCACACAATTTCCTTTTTAGGAAAGTGATGCAGACTGTGCACACTTTGCTTCTGCTCACATCACATGGCTACTCGTAAGTGCAAGGGAGGCTGGGAAATGTAGTTTCTAGCTGGGCAGCCATGAGCCTACCCAGCAGCTGGGGAAGGATTCTTTAGTCCTGAAAAGAGGAAGAGGAGGCATGCCACATAGAGTCCCTGCTATTTGCAACATGACCAGAAAAGAGAGATGTGCTTTCTACGTTTGAAAGACCTTACAAAGGACCACAGCAGACTGACTATAGCTGACCTGCTTAAGTGACCATTGGTTGCTAGGTATCCTGTATTCCACCCAAATCTAGACATTTGCTGATTTTTCTGCCCCCCCCCCTTTTTTTTTTGAGTGCTGGAAAGCATTTCTTACCCCATCCTTCAAAGACCATCTCTAATATCCCCTGCTCTGCAAAGGCTCTAAATGGATCTTGCATATAGATAGCCCTTTGCTCATCTCTTTCTGTTGGCCTGGTGTGCTGGTTACTAGTTCTCTTGTCTCATCTGACCACATCTACATATTGTGCTGCTCCGTGGGTATTTCTGTGCCTTGTATCTCCTGTATAGCAGGTGCTTATAAATAGGAGTGGCTGACATCCGATAGGCCATCTTGGGCTCCATGGGCTAATTACCTCATTCAATTCAAAGACAACCCTGTGAGGTAGGGAATACTGTTTTTTCCCCATTTCATGGATGCAGAAACTGAGGCTTAGCCAAATTAAGACACTTTCCCAAAGTCACTCAGCCAAGGAAGCGGTGGAGACAGACCTCACTCTCAGTTTGTTGGAATCTGAAACCCTTGGGCCTCTTATCCTACAGCCTTCCCTGACTGATTGATCGATTTTTCTTTCCTTCTTTCCTTCCTTCCTTTTTCCCCTTCCTTCCTTTTCCCCCTTCCTTTTCTTCTTCCTTCTTTCCTTTTACCCTTTTTTCTTTTTCCCTTTTTCTTTTTTCTTCCTTCTTTTTCCCTTTTTTTTTCCTTTTTTTCTTCTTTTCTTCCCTCTTTTCTCTTCCTTCTTTTCTCTTCCTTCTTCCTCCTCCTTTTTTCTTCCTCCTCCTTTTTTCCTCCTTAGAGTCCATTCATTTATTTTGAGAGAGAGAGAGAGAGAGTGTGTACGAGTGGGGGGAAGGGCAGAGAGAGAAGGCAAGAGAGAATCTCAAGCAGGCTCCATCCACACTCAGGGCTGAGCCCAACATGGGGCTTGATCCCATGACCCTGAGATACAAGATTAACCAAGTGAACTCCCCAGGCGCCCCTCCCTGATTTCTTGAATTGCATACACCGTGTGCATGTGTGTAGGCGTGTGTATCAGGCTGGGGGGCAGTAGTGTTCCTGCCATGGTGCTTCTGCTTACAGGGGGCTTATATATTTTTCTTTCATCTTTTTCCATAAAAGAGTGGTTTGTGCATAGCACCTCATGACTTCCTCTGTAAATTTTTAGGGGGAAAGAATGGCTTCCCATTAAAAAGTTTATGTTCCCACCCGGAGCCATTGTCGCCTCGAAGTCCAGAGCACTTAGTTTAGCAAAGGCCTTGATGAGCAAAATCCTACCCCGGAAACCATTGAGGAAGAGACTTCGAATCAAATTTAACTGTATTCAAATAGAAAACAAATTTAAAAAAATCCTAAATGTCAAAGGGCAAGGACCAAATAGAGATAATTATTTGCAAACCATGTCAGAGGATCAAATTCCTTAAGTTATAAAGAGTTCTTACAAGTCCGTTAGAAAAATCCATAATCCAAAAAGGAGTTGGGTGAGAGGGGGAGGAGAGAGATGGTGGACTAAAGACAAATAAATTCATATGGATTTTAGGCACATGAAAAGAAGCTTAACCTTCCTTACGATTAAGGAAACATTCTCTTTTATCCCTCAGAGAAGTGACAAGCAAGACTTCTGGTAATACATAGCAAGCCACATTGTGATGGAAAGAACGTGCATCTTTGGGCCCTGCTGGGAACGTAAATTAGTGCATCCCCGAGGCAGGGCCGTGTGGCAACGTTGAGCAAAATATCAGTGGCGCGTAAACCTTGCCTGAGCGATTTCAGTTAGGAAGTCAGTATTCTGCAGTTTTCCACATATTTGTGCCTCAAAGTCAGAGGTATGGTATTACTTACAGTAGCAAAAAACTTAGAACGGCCTAAATACTCACCTCCAGGTTCCGGGTCAATATTTTAATTTATTTTGTAAAGTTCTATTTATTTATTTTAAAGCACGCAAGCTGGGGGAGAGAGGGAGAGAGAATCTCAAGCAGACTCCACGCTGAGCGTGGAGCCAGGTTCAGGGCTCGACCCCAGGACCCTGAGATCATGACCTGAGCTGAAATAAAGAGTCGGACGCTTAACCAACCGAGCCACCCAGGAGCCACTGGGTAGGTATTTTATGGTGACTCAGCACAACAGGAAGCCACGGGGCCATGAAAAAGAACACTAGACCATACGGCTGCATAACCTGGAAAATATCTGGCACCTGCAGGGTCACTTCTAACATCCTCCTTTCTACACAACAAAATTATTGTCTGTAATAATCATGAAATGAAACAACTTACAGAATTGTCAGAAAATAAATGGGTGCAGTTTATTTCATTGACCTTTTTATATATAAATCATGCCAGTAAAACATTTCAAAATTAAAATATTACAGTCCAAAATAGGAAAAGAAGTAATGGATTGATACTTTAAAATTACATTAGTCTATCTTTTGACCAAAGGGGGAAAAAGTTCTACCTGCATATTTGTCACAATAATGAATAATAACTTCACATTATGTTTTTAAGCCTTAACATCTGCATGTTGGTCAACGACGTCAATAGCGATCTTTTTTTTGCATATGCATGTTCAATAGATATAAAGCAACAGATATAGAAGCAGGAAAAGTCCTTTTTTTTTTTTTTTCCGTAAGAGATTTTATTTCTAAGTAAGCTCTACACCCAGCCTGGGGCTCAAACTCACGACCCCAAGATCAAGAGTCGCACACTCCACCGACTGAGCCAGCCGGGCGCCCCCAAGCGGGAAAATTCTTAAATAGAAGGATAAATTTTGGTAGAGATTCACAAAACACTCCTTTTCACAATGCATTCCAGAAATGGCAGTATTATCCATGTCTTTGTATCTTCAGATCCATTCTTGTAGCTTTCAGATGTCTCCATAGTTGAAAATTTCCACCAGAACAATTCACTGGAGAGTTCATTACATTTAGTAAAAATTTCTGAAGTTTTTCTTCTACAGGAGTCAGTTCATGGCTGATCGTTTTCATTTGGTCGGTCTGTGTTTATTTCCAATCAAGGGCTGTTTATTCAGAGCTTGCTGTAACAAGGGAGTCGGCCACCATCGCTTGTGTTTTGGCAGAGAATGTAAGGCAGGCAGAGAAGTGGGAAAGGTTTATGGGTGGGGGGAGGAGAAAGGAAGGCTTTCAGGTAAGCTCGGAGTGGAGGCTGTTGGCATGGGAAGCTGGAGACAGACTAACTATAAGAAGGGCATTCTATGTGGGTGGTCAGGAAGCTTCTCTGACTTTCCCTGGTTGGTCCTCAGTGGGAAGTGGGAATGAAAAGGGGGGAAGGCTGGCAATTAGGAATCAAGTCCTGGCCATTTTGAGCTGATGGCAACAGGGGCCATTGCATGGTTTTCCTGGATTGTCAGCAGAGATACGTAGCAGTCTGGCTCCTGGCAAGTCTCACCTAAACATTTGTGTAGTCAGTCTCGAACTCACTCAGGTGTCGTATTGACATCATGACACCCTTTGCTTTAGAACAAGCCTCTAGTTGGTGAAAATGAGACATTTAACCCCTGTGATTTTGACTTCCACCAGTAAAACCGGCATCTTCTGCAATTTCTGCTGCTATTCTTCTTTGAAATTTCCTTGTTTTTTCTATGTATGTATCCACTTTCTTACATTTTGTTGTTGCATAGTTATTGATTTTCTCCATTGCTAAGCCACAGTTAGTGGTTTTCATGCAACTTTCTCTGTGAGGATCTTCAGGGTATAATTCTACAGGCTGATTCTGGCTCTTTGCAAATGTTTTTATGATTGACAAACTTCATTTAAAACTGCACATGAGAAAAAGAACTCCAAAAAGAAAAAATAGTGCATGCAGCTATCATTCTTTCTTTCTTTTTTTTTTTTTTAAAGATTTTATTTATTTATTTGACAGAGAGACAGCCAGCGAGAGAGGGAACACAGGCAGAGGGAGTGGGAGAGGAAGAAGCAGGCTCATAGCAGAGGAGCCTGATGTGGGGCTCGATCCCAGAACGCTGGGATCACGCCCTGAGCTGAAGGCAGATGCTTAACCGCTGTGCCACCCAGGCGCCCCAGCTATCATTATTTCTAATCCATTGTTTAAGCCCAGAATTGGGTAAATACAACAGAACCTGGACACACAGACCAGAGCCCAAAGGGAGCACAAACAATTCGAATTCAGTATGATCTTACTCTGAATAGGAACACGTGTGGTTGAGTCTCTGGGTGTCAGAGGATGATGACATAACTAGGAAATCTCCAAATTCTATGTAGAATTCAATGCCTTTTAAAGGATAATCCACAAAACGTGCTAATTTGAAGCTTACAAATACATTATTAAAACTCAACAGAAATAGTTGGGCTATAATCATTTAAGACTTAGATGAACAAAAGATTCTTTTGTGGATGGACTATTTTATCCCTGGCACTGCCTAGAATTGCTGGTACCTGGTGAGGATATAAAAGCAGACTGGCTTTTAGTTGGTTTTCGTATGAGTTGTAGATACTCTGTAGTCACCCAGGCAGGCGATTCTGCCATTCCCAGTTCCCCACCAGTATGCCTCTGGACGTGTCCTACCACCACGGATGACCACCAAGAGTGAGTAAGGGAAACCTCAAAAGCAAGGAGAACAGTGTGCCTACATTGTACGCTCCTGGTTGCGTGTATTTTAAGTGAGGTATGCACTTCCATACACATACATATTTAAGCGTGGAATAGCTCTGGCAGAATGTAGAAGTAGTCATTCAAATGACGGTTTCAAGAAGTCTGGGCAACTAAGGGGTGGGATGGGAGCTAGTCTCTGTCTAGTTGACTCTCTGGTGACAACTTCTGTTCATTGAGAGACCTACCTGGATCTCGGCTGAGAAGTCAAGAGCATCTTTATTTTTCTTCAGTGCAGCTCACTGAGGGTCCTGACTTCAATGTTCGGTGACTGGTCAGAAATGTAGGTGACTAATCAAAGATCAGCAGTGGCTGTAACGTAATCTCTAGGGAGGTCGGGTTTCCAGTTCTTATCGCTTGCAAGCAGCCCCGTGTGCCACAGGTGGGCGGCCATAGGGTGCGGTCACCGCCTCCTATGATGAATTATTAATACGGCCCCGCCCAGTGAGCTAGAATCGCATCACACCTCCCTGCTATGCATCGCAGGATCATAAGCCAACGGGGAGGAAGTTTCGAATGGCTCAAGCGGGATAACTGTTAAGAACCCACGCTCTCTCCTTGCAGGATGGCATCCGAGGTAATGTGACTGGGAGGTGGCCTCACTCTGGCACCTTCTCTTCTGTTGGGAGCTGTTGAAACAACAGAGACAGCTGGGCGTCCGGGAGGGAGAGAGCGAGAACCAGGCTCATGGTTAAGATTTTGAATTTATTTGGTGAACATGTTGAGATGATGGGTAGATGTTCTCCTTTTATTGTTTGGGGGGGTTGTGATCCCTTTGGATGGAAGTGTGGAGTGTTACCAATTCATTTGAGATTGCCCTAGATTAGTGCCGTCGATCAACCTTTCTGTGATGATGAAAACGGTCTATATTCTCGACGTCCAATACAGTAGCTGCCACGCGTATGTGACTGCTGAGTGCTTGGAATGAGGCTACTGTGCCTGGGGAACTGAATTTTAAAGTTCACTTAATTTTAATTAATTGAAATGCCACATATGGCTAGTGGCTGCTCTGTTGGGCAGCACCGGTGGGACCTTAAGTAGTAGGTAGATAACAAATGTCGAACAGAATCATGGGTAATAACGACCCTCACATGTGAGACTATAAATCTATTCCAGGTACATCGTGTTTACTTTTAGATGTGCTAACCCCAAATTGTCCCAGGGAAAGACCACCCTAAGAAGTTTAAACTGAGCTATTTTCCTAGGCGTGTAGACAATGACAATAATTCTCCTGGGACAATGGAAGACGGAATTTGAGTATCAAGCCTACTGGCTTTTTCCAGGAGTTCATTAAAAACTTAAAGATGTCGAAGGACAATTTTTTTTCCGACCTATTTTTTTTTCTTTCGCTTGACCATCTCTAGTTAATTGTCTCTTTGGAAGACATGATCTGTCGAAGGATAATTTCTCCTTCTCTAGATAGCCAAAAAGGTCAGAGAAGCGTTTATAAATGTAGCTAGAATAATTTAGTAGCCAGCCACAGACTCCTCATGCACAATGAAGAAACTCTAGCTACAGCCTGTCATCGATCCATTCAGTCAATGATCCATTTCTATAGCACCTAATACCATCGCCCTGGCAACCGGTGACTCCCAATGGCTCCGTCCTTGACCAGAAAGGTACTTGAACTCCCAGAGGTCCTGGTTTTACCTGCCATTCCTACCTTATGTCTCAGAATAGTAACTCTAGGAAACATGATTCATGGGGAGGAGTAATTTGGTTCATTGGGGAGTATTCACTATGGAACAGGTCTTACAGAGGAAATGTAACAGGTAGGTCTATTCTCAAGCAAGGTGTCACGTGGCATTTCCCATTGTCGTGACGGTAAGACATTCCTGTAGAAGTATACATGCAGATTCATCTGGATGTGGTTGTACTTCCTAAACAATGAAGGCAAGTTATCTTTCCTTAACTTGTGGATTAATTCCCAGACTCCTTTGGTAAACATTTGAGTGGAAATACTACTTCCTAATAGAAACAAGCCCACTATCGATACATCCAACATCTTGGATGGATCTCAAAGGCATTATGCTGAGTGAAGAAAAGACAGTCTCGGAAGGTTACGTACTCTGTGACTCCATGTGCATATATCCTTCTTGAAATAACACGGTTATAGAGCTGAAGAACGGAACATGGGTTGCCAGGAGTTAGAAAAACTGGTTGGTATGACTTAGGAAGTGATGGAGCAATTCTGTGTTGTGATTGTCACGGTGGTTAATGAGTACACACGTGGGATAAAATTATATTGTAGCACACGACATGACTGCATATAAAAGTTACTGAAATCTGAATAAAGTCAGAAGATGGTCCTAGTGTTGATTTCCTGGTACTATAGTTATTGTTTACTTTGGGAGAGGCTGAATGAAGGGTACATGGGATCTTTCTGCACTCGTTTTGCAACTTCTTGTGAGTCTATAATTATTTCAAAATAAAACGTTTTTTTAGAGCCTAATTTGGAAATATTAGCGATGGAGCCTTTAGAATGACCTCCAAAGGAGTTGGGCTTGATGACCTAACAAAATGAATAACGATGCTAAGGCTAGCCGAGCACTTGACTCGTGCCACTCAGGTGAGCATTACCCACATGTGGGCATTTTTAGTTGGTGGGGAATTTATCCAAAAGCTCACTTTGTGCAAATCATCCCGGCGGTTGCCTCTTTCCTCCAGGGTAGTTGAATTGTAGGAACTTGTCATTTGGTCAGGAATCAGGAAGCGCCCCGCCAGGTAATGAGGAAGCGACTCATGATTTCCAGCCACGCTCAGTGTTTGTAGAGAATGGATTCCACTATGTTTCTTTCTTTCTTTTTACAGTCTTTGCTTCACAGTTTGGTTTCTCCAAGGTAAGTATTGCTACTCTGGCTTTCTTTTGGCATCCGTGTTTCACCATCC
Organism: Ursus americanus; assembly: GCF_024610735.1. NCBI lineage: Eukaryota > Metazoa > Chordata > Mammalia > Carnivora > Ursidae > Ursus > Ursus americanus. The sequence continues at coordinate 8,090,365 of NC_142156.1, read as the reverse complement.
CTCACTTTCAATCTGCAGGTGTCTCTAGGTCTGAAATGAGTCTCTTGTAGGCAGCACATAGATGGGTCTTGTTGTTTATCTATTCTGATACCTTATGTCTTTTGGTTGGAGCATTTAGTCCATTTACATTCAAAGTAATTATTGATAGAGGGGCGCCTGCGTGGCTCAGTCAGTTAAGCATCTGTTGATTTCGGCTCGGGTCATGATCTCAGCGTCATGGGATCGAGCCCCTGTGTCATGCTCTTTCTCTCCCTCTCAAAAAAAAAAATTATTGATATATATTTCTTGCCATTTTATTACTTGTTTTGTCATTGTTTCTGGCGATTTTCTCTGATCCTTTCTTGTCTTGTCACTTTTGGTCTCTCCTCTGCTGTTTCACGATGGAATGTTCTGAATATATCTGCTAAGTCCATCTGATCCAGTGTGTCATTCAGAGCCATTGTTTCGTTGTTGATTTTCTGTTTAAATGATCTGTCCATTGTTGTAAATAAGATGATAAAGTCTCCTATTATTGTGTTATTTTTTTTTAAAGATTTTATTTATTTATTCGACAGAGATAGAGACAGCCAGTGAGAGAGGGAACACAAGCAGGGGGAGTGGGAGAGGAAGAAGCAGGCTCATAGCGGAGGAGCCTGATGTGGGGCTCGATCCCATAACGCCGGGATCACGCCCTGAGCCGAAGGCAGACGCTTAACCGATGTGCCACCCAGGCGCCCCCTATTATTGTGGTATTATCAGTTAGTTCCTTTATGTTTGTTATTTTATATATTTGGGTGCTCCCACAAAAATATTTATAGTTGTGATATCTTATTGGATTGTCCCCTTTATGATTATATAATGCCTTTCTTTGTCTCTTTGAACACACCATATTTCAAATAACAAGTATTTTGACATAGTTCAAATACATTTTTGTGACTATGTATTTTTATGACTTTATAACACATCAGAGACCAATGCACAGGTAATTTTTTAAATTAAAAAAAAATTACAGACTCACGAAGTTGCAAAAATAGCACAGAGAGGTCCCGTGTGCTCTTCACCCCATGTCCCTCAACGGTTATATCTTATAAAACTGTCCTACAGTATTTAAACCAGAACAAATGATGTCCGTACCGCGTGTGTGGGTAGTGACATGCCATTTTAGCACATCTGTAGATTCGCGGAGCAGCTGCCACAATCAGGAGTGATTATTTTCACCCTGGTTATCTTTTTTTTAAAAAAAAAGATTTATTTATTTATTTATTTATTAGACAGAGATAGAGACAGCCAGCGAGAGAGGGAACACAAGCAGGGGGAGTGGTAGAGGAAGAAGCAGGCTCATAGCGGAGGAGCCTGATGTGGGGCTTGATCCCACAACGCGGGGATCACGCCCCGAGCCGAAGGCAGACGCTTAACTGCTGTGCCACCCAGGCACCCCTCACCCTGGTTATCTTAAGTGCTAATTCACTAAGCTCCTGACGCCTAGGAGAGACTCCTTTTCCTGTCTGGGTAGGAGACAGTTTCATTAGAAGACAAGTAACATAATATGTGGGATTCAGAGTATAATTGGGTTCAATAAGCCGTTGGCTCTTATTTCTGGGATGCCTGCATTTAAAATTTCACAACTCATTTTGGCACAGCTTATTTTTAAAAGAAGACTTCATCTAAACAAGGCTGGCGTGGGATGTGTGTATGTGTTTGTAGTCTTACTCTAAAAACTCCTTCGGGGCACCTGTTTGGCTCAGTCGGTTAAGTGTCTGCCTTCGATCTCAGGGTCCTGGCATCTAGTCCCACATCGGGCTCCCCTCCCTGCTCAGCGGGGAGCCTGATGTTCCCTCTCCCTCTGCTCATGCTTTCTCTCCCTCTCTCAAATAAAAAAAAAAACCAAAAAAACAACCAAACTCTTCTGAACACTTGCCTCCCTTCAACCTCTCCTTCTTACCTTACCTTGTGACTAACCAAGTAAGCATTTTATATTGACATGTTGAAGAAAAGCAAACTCACACACAGTCTGACAGCAGGAACTTAGACTATTTTAAGTAACTTCCTATTTAAACATTTTTTTATTGGGATCTCAGTAAGAGCCATTTAAAAGTTTAGGCATGGAGTCCAGAGTTGTCTTCACCGTGCCTGTAACTGTTTTTATTTCTAAAGAGATTGTAAGTTCCTGGGGACCAAGCACCTCCCACAATGCCTTGCACACATTAAATGAGAAACTGGTCGATCGGGTACTGTGTTCACAGCGATGATTTTGATCGTGCTCATAGTCCCTCTTTATTGGAACCACTCAACTTCTGGGGAACCGGGCTGGCTCAGTCAGTAGAGCATGTGTCTCTCGATCTCTGGGTTGTAGGTTCGAGCCCCACATTGGATGTAGAGATGACTTAAAAATAAAATCTTAAAAAAAAAAAAAGTCCCTCAACTTTCTAATCTGATCATTGGCTTCTTAAGTCAACGATACAGACTCTACAGTCAACATTTCCAATAGTTTTAGCCGATTCGATAAGATGACCTCATTTTATCTCGCTCAAACCAAACCTTCTCCAACACCGAGGGTCCCACGGTGGTCAGAGAAGCTGGTTCGAAGCATGCTGTTTTGCATCACTGTCAGAAAAGGTGAAACTCCGTCTTCCCTCCCATACAGTTTTCTAGATAATTGAGGATTTTGTCAGATGAGCTTTGCTCTTTCTTCGCTTCAGAATTTTACTACTGAATGGAACAAAAAGGTGCTGTCAATATGATACAGAAAATGAAGGTTGTCTTTTCCCATCTTTTCAGGTATCAATCTCCTGTTACAGAAGTCTGGCTCTGTTCATAATTCCACTTTTAATTGAGTTTAAAAGATTTATTTTTATAACTTTTTTTTTTTTTTTTTTTTTTAGTGAGGACATCAGGGAAGGGTAGAGAAAATCTTTTTTTTTTTTTTTAAAGATTTTATTTATTTAGTTGACAGAGATAGAGACAGCCAGCGAGAGAGGGAACACAAGCAGGGGGAGTGGGAGAGGAAGAAGCAGGCTCATAGCAGAGGAGCCTGATGTGGGGCTCAATCCCGTAACGCCGGGATCACGCCCTGAGCCGAAGGCAGACGCTTAACCGCTGTGCCACCCAGGCGCCCCCAGGGTAGAGAAAATCTTAAGCAGGCTCCACACTGATCGTGGAACCCAACGTGGGGCTCCATCTTCCAACTCTGAGATCATGACCTGAGCCAAAATCATGTGTCACGTGCTTAACCGACTGAGTCACCCCAGTGCCCCAAAGATGATATTTATTGATGAGAAGAATTCTAGTCCTTTAGTGCTAATACTCGCATCAGGGGCGTTTGGCCAGAAGACTCCAAAATAATACCATTGTGCTCCATAGAACTTCTCGGGAACTTCACTGTTGCCTGAATTTTGATTCTAATGTCATTCTGACGGCTTCAAATCTGGATCATTTCACACTATGTGATGTTTTAAAGTATCATTCTCAATTTATGAGGATTAATCATGTTACTATTTTTTAAAATATTTTATTTGAGAGAGAGGAAGCAGGGGGAAGAATGGAGGGAGAGGGAGAGAAAAAGAGTCTCAAACAGACTCCAGCCTGAAGGCAGATCCCGACACAGGGCTGGATCCCACGACCCTGAGATCAAGACCTGGGCCGAAATCAAGAGTCAGTTGCTTAACCGACTGAGCCACCCAGGCGCCCCAATCATGTTATTTTTAAAAGATAAAAAACCATGTATAAAACATTACCCCAGTATTTTTACATACACACATGCCCGGGGTGAGGAAGACTAGAAAGGAATATTCCAAAGTGAAAACAGTGGTAATTTCTGAATGGTGATGATTTTTATTCTCTTTACTGTATTTTTCCAGAATGTCAAAATGAATGTGTATTTCTTTTATAATCAGAGAAAAGATACCATTTTAAAGAGCTATATCCATGGGGGACTTTTAATAGATGTTTATTTAATAAGTATACTTCTCATTCTCCTTTCCCTTCTATTCTCATCATAAACCAATGTCAACAACAAAATCCAGAAAAGGCTTTTTTTTTTTTCCCTTAAGTATAGTTGACACACGGTGTTAGTTTCACATGTAGGATATAGTGGTTCGACAAGTGTGTACATTACACATTACGCTGTCTCCACGGGTGGCAGCTACCGTCTGTCCCCATGCATTCCTATCACAATATCGCTGACTCTATTCCTTACGCTGTGCCTTTTATTCCTGTGATTTTTCTCCTTCTGTAACTGGAAGCCTGTATCTCCCCAGAAAAGTTAACTTAGGGGCGCCTGGGTGGCACAGCGGTTAAGCGTCTGCCTTCGGCTCAGGGCGTGATCCCGGCGATCTGGGATCGAGCCCCACATCAGGCTCTTCTGCTATGAGCCTGCTTCTTCCTCTCCCACTCCCCCTGCTTGTGTCCCCTCTCTCGCTGGCTGTCTCTATCTCTGTCGAATAAATAAATAAAATCTTAAAAAAAAAAAAAAAGAAAAGTTAACTTAAAAAAACTGTACATATGTATCTTTATTTTGTGCATATCTGTCCCCAAGTGGGGCCTGTTGCATGCTTTCTCCTCCTTTCCTAGAAGAAGCCCTAGAAATCCCAGCCCAAGATGCCCAGGGTACAACTTGCTGGGGTATGTGCACAAGAATTCTACCCTTTGTGGAATGAACATCTCCAATAAGTTTATCCAGCCCATGGCTAAAAGCTTGTACTGACATTTTGTTTTTTGTCATTAAAAATTTGGGACAGGATAGGTCTGTTTCTTTGGAAAGAGGGATCTGAAAGACAGGCCATGTCATTTTGGTTTTGGTGCCTACCTACCCTCTACTTTTAGAGACTTGAAATGAGTCCTTTTTGGCCCACCTCCCCAGAGGACAAAAAAGGAGGGGGGAGGAGGGTATGTCCTGCCTGGCAAGTCCAATATCACAAAAGGGAAATAACCTAGCTGGCATGGGACATGGAGGAAGAAGGGTTGCGAAATCTCCAGTGAATTCCAGGCGTAGGAAAAGAAAAACAGCCGAACTCACAGTTCGCAGAAGCAGCGATAACCTCAGGTGATGTTGACCCCGCGGGTGTACAGAGCGCACCTCAAGGAACGGGGTTCTGAACACGGTCCTGGGCTACCTGCACCCATTCATTATGATGGCCTGGGAGACCTGTGAAACATCCTGGTTCCTGGGCCCGTACTCTGCATTTTCCCAGGCTTCACTTCTGCCATATTCAAGTTTGAGAACCACAGTCTCCACTTCCAGTGATTTTTAAACCTGTGGGAAGTCCTAGCTGTTTTCACCTGAGTATTATTTAAGCACAGATGTCACAATGGGGGGCTACTTAAAAGGTCATGTAGAAAGTTGTCTACTGTGGGACGTCTGTGAATTTCTTCATTGTCCCCAAAGGGACGTGGACTGAGACGGAGGGGGGAAAATCCCGGGAAAATTCCAAGCCATGCTTTTACATTCCTTGATCCAAATAGGTTTCAGTGTAATCCATGGTCAATATCCAATTTCTGCTGAGTGTTTTTAAGGCTCCCAGACCATGAAATATCTTTTGTTCCAGGGAAAGCTAGCCGAGGATGCCAGGAAGATTCTTAAGGCAAGAAAATGCCTCTTGGACAATTTGTCTATAAACTCAGGGAAACAGGATTTCTGGGTACTTCCATGGACTTCAGGACAGGCAAAAAGTATCTCAAATAAATATCCTCCCCTTAAAACTGCTGTATTGCAGGATTATTAACAATAGCCAAAATGTGGAAGCAATCCAGGTGTTGAATGAAGGATGAATGGACAAAGAAAGTGTGTGTGTGTGTGTGTGTGTGTGTGTGTGTGTGGTTATTCAACCATAAGAAGATTTTACCATTTGTGACAACATTGATGGCATTATGCTAAGTGAAACAAGTCAGATAAAGACAAATATTGTATGACGTCATTCATATGTAGACTCTTAAAACAATGACAGAAACCAAGCATATAGATACAGAGAACAGATTGTTGGTTGCCAGAGGTGGGGGCTGGGCAAAATGGGTGCAGGGGGTCAGACGGAACAAACTTCCAGTGGTAAAATAAATCCTGTGGTTGTAATATACAGCATGGGGACTAAAGTTAATGATATTGTACTGTATATTTGAAAGTTGCTAAGAGTAAATCTTTAAAATTTCTCGTCACAGAAAAGGATTTTGTAGCTGGTGATGGATGTTAACTAGACTTTTCATCCTTTCCTAGTGGATACAAATATTGAACTACGTTGCACATCCGAGAGTAATACAATGTTACGTGTCCATTACGTCTCAATTTAAAAATGGGTACTAAGGAAAAACTCTGCTATGAATTTTCCAAGATCTTTTTTTCTAACATGTATTTAATTTACGGTTGGGAGTTCAGGGAGCGACATCTAGGTCTTGCATTGGGTATTTTTTTTTAGCACCTGCTTAGGCTGGAAGATCTGGCCATATACTGTAACTGCCAGACTTCTCCACCTGCAACTCCCATGGGGCAATTAAGAACCCATGAACTCCATTTTTTACTAGGAGACCATCTAATCCCTAAGGTAATTTAGGAGCATTATTCTGTTTGCTGATATTCATAATTATACTCATTCAGTAGTGATTAAGAGGCTGCAGTTGGATAACAAAACGCCAACAGTCCTCTTGTCCTGAGATGAAAAGATAGTCCCTCATTTTGACTGTTGAGTTGTCACTGTCGAGCAAATCAGAGACCTAAACACTTGCGGTATTATAATGCTTTTATCGCTCAAGTTCAATCCTAGTCAGTTCCACAGCTAAGACTCCTTGACTCAAAATATCGGACCACACTCCCTTCACGGGCATTTGATTTAAATTTTGGCTGCCACCGAGGATGGCCCTTCAGAATTGGGGACGGCACCTTCGGAAGGGTTTCCTTTGAGAGCTAGACAAGTCTGCCTCTCCGGGGAGCAGACGCTCGTTGAGCTCTATGCTTGAAACTGCTACCTGCTCTTTGCGGTGAATTTCTGGTTTCTGTTTGGACAAGCGAGGAAACAACAGGTTTAGGAAGGTAACGTCTCCACCCGAGTTCCAGGTGACCTCATTTGTCAAGATTGTTAGACACTGCAAAAACGGAGCCGCTAGGAATCCAGGAAGTCTTAATGAGGAAGCGTCACACCTCCAGATTTGAGCGATGTATCAACAAACCATTGAACGCTTAATTGGAGAAGTGTTCCGTTTGAAATTCCACTTTGTTTCTCTTGGTGCATGGAGTTTTTTTGGTTTGTCTGCTTTGTTTTTGTTCTCTAACTCCCATTGCTTCTGAAGTCTGGCTCCTAAGGGAAAGAGAAACGTGTGCTAACCGAGAGACCGCGCAGGGTTAGCAAGCTTGTTCTGTAAACGCCCAGAGAGTAAGTATTTCAGGGTTTGCGGGCCACACAGCCTCTGTTGGCAACTATTCGTCGCTCTTGTGGTGTAAAATCAGACACAGACCTACACCAACACTAAGCATGGCTATGTTCCAATCAACAACACTGAAATTGGAATTTCATGTAATTTTCTCACGTCACGAACTGCGACTCTCTTGATTCCCCATCCCCCCCTCCCCCGACCATCCATAGCTTGTGACCAAAACAGGCAGCTGTCTGGATTTGGCCCCCGGGACGTAGTTTGCTCTTCTCTGACACACAGCATCAACACCGTTGTTGTTTTGTTTTGTTTTGTTTTTAGAATTGCATTCACCACGGGCCAAGCTTCTACAACTGGCTTCGTTATGAATTTTGCTTTCTCCCCAAGTCCCCACTGATACTGTCCGTCGCGTTCTTGCCTTTGGACTGTGACCAGAGGCCGTTTCCTACAGCCCGTCACGATCATCAGAAGCAAGGGTACTGTTCAAACGTCAGGACTGACGTCACGTCACGGTGACGTGAGCCATTTTTGATGATCTAGGAAAGCCAATGCCTATTCGTGCCCGCCGGTTTCTTATGGAAACCGACAATGAGAGCGTTCATGGGTGGCGTACACCCTGCGTTGTGGAGACATCCCTAGTGCCGAATACCCTGCAGGGTGCGGAGGAGAAAGGACACTGTACGATGAGCTACAGCCGTTCATCGGATGAGACTTGCAAGACAGGTTTTCTCCCCCGCGGTGTTGGCGAAGGATCTCCTGGTGTTGAACTCTTTGACCCTGTTGAGAACAACTAAGAGAACAGCTGTAAGATCAGTATTCCCCAACCTTTCCTACTAACAGGCTTCTAGGTCTTTCGGCCTGAGTTTTTAGTGAAATCTTTACAGGCATTCCAGAAATATACATCCAGCCCCTCGGGAGCTGCCATGCGATCCCTCGCTGATGGAGCACATGTTTCAAACTGAGGTTATTAAAGACGGTGTTGGGTGTCCGCCTGGGAGATGGCCCTTCACTACGGGAGGGTGGGAGATGGCTGGGGAGCTGCCCTGCCAGCTAACCGAACTGCGGGCGGGATTCCTGGCCTGAACCCAGACGTTAGAGCGCCTCAGAGCTCATAGGGAACCTGACAGGCAATTGTATTATGAAAGCCGACGTGCTGAATGGACTGCTTTTAACGATATTCTTTACCTGTCTCTTTGTGTTAAAGTGGGAACAAGCAAGGGGACAGAGTGGGGAGTCGGGGAAGGCGGGAGGGGGGTGGCAGGTGGAATAAAATATCGGTGGTTTCATGTGTGGAGCTGATGTAGACTGGGTAACAAGAAAGGGTTGCACAGAACAAATCTCTTTTGTTCCCTGTCATCTTTAAATGAGTGTCAAAGTACGCAGGGGGGCTTTGACCGTTAACCGCACAATTTAGCCGGCCTGTTGTGTCCTGCGGGCCCCACCTCCTTGGGGTTTCTCAGATTAGAAAAGAAGGCCCCAGCCCCTTATAAATGGGCCATCTCTTGTTCTTTGTGTCCAGACTGCCCAGTGTGAAATCCACAGTGACGTTAAATGTTTTCTAATGAATAATTCCTGAAAGGAAATGGAGGACTATATGTGTAATGGATTGTAGCGCATTAAAATGTTTTATTTTGCGCACAAAAATGTTGTCCTTCACAAGCACCATGATTGTTGCAAAAAGGCCTTTGTGACGGACCTGTTTCAATGGATTAGCTGCAAGCGTTTCTATCCCAAATGGGAATCAAAGGCTGCCTTTGGCAAACTAATGTTTTTCAAGATGGCAGCCATGAAACACAGTTAGTATTTAAAGTTGCGGGTTTTAAAGGAATGTTTGAACTCGGGAGATTTTCTCACTTACTTTCCCCGCTTTTGATTTGAGAAAGTGAAGCGGCTCCCCCCCGACCTCTGTCCTGTCCTGGCGGCCGAATGGTCAGCCTTTACGAGATCCTTGGAGCCTGGTTCTTAGAGGCAAGCAAAGGGGTCCCAGGAGTGGGTGGTAGACACTTTTTCTTTGGCTAAACTTCATTTTTCTTCTTCTTCCTCTTCTGGATGTGTGTGGATAAACATGAGATTGCAGGGAATTTCAAATGAGATCCTGTCGTGATCTTAAGAAGTTCCCTATGGGTTTCACTGGGAAAATTACTGGGATCTGAGCAGCTCTTCAGTGTCTAAGTACAGAGACCCTTGGGTTTGTGCACTAGCTCTGATCGGTTTATAACAAAACTAATGGGAGTCTCTGTGCTTCTTTTTTTTTTTTTAAGATTTTATTTATTTATTCATTCGACAGAGATAGAGACAGCCAGCGAGAGAGGGAACACAAGCAGGGGGAGTGGAAGAGGAAGAAGCAGGCTCATAGCGGAAGAGCCTGCCGTGGGGCTCGATCCCAGAACGCCGGGACCATGCCCTGAGCCGAAGGCAGACGCCCAACCGCTGTGCCACCCAGGCGCCCCGGGAGTCTCTGTGCTTCTTAAATTGGTGTGAAGTCAGCTTTAGTTTCAGGGTTATCTGGTTGCCAGTTAGCCAATCACCATGGCAAGGGTCTGCACTCCCCCTGTCTCCGTCTCTGCAACTTTACTAATGGGGAGCTATTAGTAAATAGAGTAATTAGCAAATAGAGACAGAACAGCTGTGCTTTGCTGATGCTGACAGACTCAGCTTCTGTGAAAGGTCTAGTTTTCCAACCTTTTGGTTATCTGTCTTCATAGGAGAGAGGATAAGTGTGATTGCTCCCCAGAAAAAGTCTCCTTGGCCCTCACGGAGGATGTGTGAAGTGTAGCCAAAAACATCCACCATGTGGCTTTTCTCCACGAGAATATTCATAATGAAGGATCGTTGGGGGAAAGAAACCAGTAAGCGTTCCACTTCTGTGAATTAGGCATGTCAACAGAAGCAGGTCTTGACTGCAAGACTCTGCCTCACAACCTTGTTGATTTTTGAGCTCTAGACATGCGACTACCGCAGGGTTCTGTGTTGGAGGAGAAATAGAAACAAAAACAACATTTCTGGAAAGTACCTCAGAGAACTGATCTAGTCCCCTTTCCAGCCCACGAACGTAATTCCCGTCTACTCAGTAGTTCTCTTTTGGTTTGTCCTATTTCTCTGCCCTCCCTATAAGCTTCAATGAATTTCCACATGAGACAAGACCTCAGCAATGCGGCCTCCCCATGTACAATTTTATAAAGAACAAGTGAAGAATGAAAGCATGGAATTCATCACAGGGACTGCAGTGCCATATTCTTTTCCTTGAGAGGGAACACAACAGAATTAGGACATGTGATGTTTTTAAAAGTCTTCTTATTGTGGACTGTAACCCACATACTGAAAAGTGCATAAAATAAATGTGCAGCTTCATTATTATAAGGTACACACCGACCTAGAACATTCTAGCCCTCCAGAAACCCTTCATGTGCCTCTTTCATTCCATTTCCTGCATACCCACTTAAAGAGAACCACTGGTGGGATCTTCGTGATCTGTTTCTGAATCATGTGCGGGGCATTTGCAAACAAAAGTTACAGCTTTAAAAAAAAAATCAGCCTAGTTTCACCACGTGGAAGCCTCTAGATGAGTCCTGCTGGCACAGAAATGAGCAGTTATGTCTTAACGTGCATTACGAAAAGTACCTAGCAAAGCCAAGGCATCGCTGGTTAGACGCTATCACTTAGGACAAGATCAAAGTAGACCCTGTTCATCCTGCCGCAGGGTGCACAGACCCGAACTGAAATGCACGGGATTCATTAATAATTGGGGTGGGGTTTTTTTGGGGGGGGGGAGTAGATTGCTTTCTGTTTGCGTTTGGAAAGAGAAAGCAGACATCCAATGGCATTTATTGCTCAGCTACTAAAGCCTTTGTAATTCTGTCCACAAGAATGAGCGTTTTTACCCAAATACTACAAGTCACCAAATAATCGTCGGGAAATATCAGGGTAAGCCGCCGGTCCTTGGGTATTTCACTGAGGAAGGGCACGTCTCCATTGACTGAGATTTACTGAACCCACATATCCTGGTATTCAGCGTAAGGTTTTACAGTCTGTGCTCTATTTGAGCCAAGACATCCTCTTTTTTTCTTCTGAATTTAAATTTTATTATTTAAAAAACAAACAAAAAACCTCTATGCACTGTGTTGTGTTTGGTTTCATTGGTTACAAGCAATAGAAACAGTCCTCATTTATTTCAAAAAGGAAGTCCTTTTTTTTCTTCTGACCGGAGAGGCAGGCAGTGCAGATGGTGTGTCCCCAGTACACATCACACGGTCACTATGGTCTTTGTAAAGCCTCTCTGCGGATTTGTTTTGCTTTATTCATCTCTGCCATTTAGAGACTCCCCAGCCCCAGTGCATTCAGTATGCTTCTGTAACGTGGCTATATCCATACGCAGCATGCAACTTTGCTGTTTTTTGTTTTAAGATTTAGTTATTTTTAGAGAATGTGTTGGTGAGGGGGGAATGCAGAGGGAGGGAGAGAATCCACAAGGAGATTCCTCACTGAGCACGGAGGCTGACATGGGGTCTATCCCAGGACCCTGAGATCATGACCTGAGCCGAAACCAAGAGTCGGCAGCTCAACGGACTGAGCCATCCAGGCGCCCCTTGCAGCTTTGTTTGGCATGCAAGTTAGCTGTGCGTGAGTTAAATGGTACATTTGTTTCTTCTTCCTTCATAATGCATTTGCTATCTTTCCAAGATGCTGTGAGACTGTTCCCCAGGGTGCCTCTCCCATGCTTCCCCAGTCCCTGGTGATAGATACTGAACTTGCCTCCAAACGGAGATGTTGGCAATGGCTATTTTCCTTCTTTACACGCCTGTGATCGAGATCTAAGTGCCTGGAGAGTGCAATGAGGAAGCCTGACCTGTGTCAGGACTGTACCACCTGAGACCTTCCAGTCGGGAAGAGGACGTACCCCCCCACCCCCCACCAGGGAAAATGAGAGGAGGACGTACAGGTGCTGGGAGGGCAGACACAGTTATCTAGCCTCACAGTGGGAAAAGGAAATAAGAATTCTCTCGGGCTCAGTGTGACCAGTCAGCGGGGAGAGTAGATAGACCCTAGACATGGGAATCCAGTATCTGCACGTACCACGTCCCCTCATGTAACTGTGTCTCACTCCTGTCCCAGTCCCGTCCGGGTCCATATGCATCCATATTTTGTAATCATAGAGCATCTGTACATTTGTATTCTGTTGCCTTCACTTAAAAGGGAGAAAACATTGGTTACATAATCTTCATAAGCATTATTTTAACATATGACAGTGTTGCCTTTCTAAGGGATGGTCGAAATTTACAATGCTTCTCGTGCTGCATTTGGCTGCAATTTCATCTCAGCCTTGCCAGTATTGTGTATTATTGTTTCCCTTGCCATTTTATGGTAACAACGTGGTGCTGTTGCAGTTTTCCTCTGTATGAATTTAATTGATACCGATGTTGAGGACCCAAAGGTAACCTTTGGCCAGTGTGCCAGGAGCTGCACTGCTGGAAGCTTCCTTATTCTAGTTTTGTTGCCAAACCGAAAATATTTCTCCGGCAGATGATGGTATCTAGGCAAAACCAAAGTAGACCAAACTTCTATCTAGAAAGATGGTTTTGGGATGCTCTTCTGAGTCCTTTTCTTCCATCTCCTCCTTCCCTGGGGCTTCAAGAGCTTCCGTGGAGATGGTGAGCTTGGAGCTGGGTGCAGGGAGTCTGAAATCAAGTGGTTAGTATGAATCCTGCCTCCCTCATTTACCCGCTCTGGGTCTTGAATAGTTTAGTGTAGGTTTTCCCTTTTGAAAAATCGAGGTCCTAGCACTTGTCTCATAGGAGTGAGCTCTTTGAGAATTAAAGGAGATAAGACAATCAACATGATTGAGGCTGTGGGCCTGCGCCAATGCGTGGGGAGCATTTGTGACCCATCAGTCGCGATAGGAGGGGGATGAACGGCTTCTGTGGGCCTCCCCAGCACCCAGACATGCCATCCCAGAACTTGTCATGCTTTTTCTTCTCAATTCGCTTCTTTTGCCAAAACTTCTTAAAGCAACATCCCATCAGCCTTCATTTAAGCACTACTGTTTATCTCAAAGCAAAAGAATCCAGAGATGGATTTTTATTTTTATTTATTTATTTATTTATTTATTTATTTATTAAAGATTTTATTTATTTATTTGACAGAGATAGAGACAGCCGCGAGAGAGGGAACACAAGCAGGGGGAGTGGGAGAGGAAGAAGCAGGCTCATAGCGGAAGAGCCTGACGTGGGGCTCGATCCCGTAACGCCAGGATCACGCCCTGAGCCGAAGGCAGACGCTTAACTGCTGTGCCACCCAGGAGCCCCGGATTTTTATTTTTTAAATTAAATTTCTTTTCAAATTTTTATTTAAATTCTGGAAGAGATGAATTTTTAGCCAGTGCTAAAGTTCATCCAAGATGCAGAAAGGTTTGGAGAAGTTGGGGGAGTCTCTTTTCTATACCCCTCAAGTCTAGCTATGTAGGGATCCTTGAAACTGCTTAGAACCATTGGCTTAGAACTCATTGCAGGACTGGCTTAGAACCCATTGCAGCTGAGAGTTTTATTTTGTGGTTGAAGTAGAATGACCAAACCTCAAGATTCCAGAAAAATCTCCTGGCCATAGCTCTGGATGGAAGACAAATACGTGTTTTTTTTCAGCCAAAAGCAGAAAAACATAGTTATAAATTCAAAGGGAAAAAGTACAATGTTGAGCATTGAAACAGAGGAAGACACTTGCATTTGCTATGTAAGAGCCTAAATTGAATAGGGAAAGAGGGATGAGTTTGAAGTGACAGATGTGGGTTGAATCCAGGGCTCTGCCCCTTATCGGCTATAGAAAGTTAGTCAATTCTATCGTTGTGTCTTTCCGTATTTTATTATCTACTACTTCCAGAAGAGGGGCTCAGTTTTATTCAGCGACACATCTGTAGTTGCCTCCTACTCTTACGACAAATCTATGAAGGAAGCATTATGACCCCATTTAGAAATGAGAAACAATTCTATTCCTTAGTTTCTAGGAACGAAAGCCCAGACAAGGGAGCTTGAGTTTATTTTGTTACCACAAACTCCAGAGGATGCAAGAAGAAGTAAATTGTGCTGGAGTCCTAGATCCTATAAAGGAAAATTTCATTTTTTAAGAAGATTTTATTTATTTATTTATTTATTTATTTATTTAGAGAAAGAGAGCATGAGCAGGGGGAGGGGCAGAGGGAGAGGGAGAGAATCCCAAGCAAACTCCCCACTGAGCGTGGAGCCAGATGTGGGGCTTGACCCTGAGACCCTGACCTGAGCTGAAATCGAGTCCGAGGCTTAACTGACTGAGCCACACAGGTGCCCCAAGGAAAAAAATTCATTTTTATGTACTAAACTTCATCAGGTATTTCTCTGCAGGAAAAACTGCATAAGAAAATCAAAAGAAAAAGGACAAACTGGGGCAAAGGGCTGACTTCCTAACTCCACAAAGAGGTCATTCAAATAAAAGACAAAACTAAGTTCCTTATTAGAATCTAAGGAGAGATGTGAGTGGGCAAATAACAGAGAAAGAAATACAAAAGCCCAATAAACATGCAAATATTAAAAACCCAATAAACCTGTAAAAAAGATGCCCCCATCGTCTTGCAATTCACAAAATGCTCCCATCTCCAGCTATGCGGTGACGATGGAAAAGTTCCATCTAACAGTATTGGAGAGACTTGGGGGGAAACTGCATTTTCACACCCACTTTGTTGAAGGGAAAGTTGGAGTGATCTTTCTGATGCATGTTGGCTAAGCTGGCTCTCCCAATTGTCTTTTGATCCAGCCACTCCTCTCCTATAAAGGCTTCCTACTGGTTCTCTCGCAATAAATAGATAGATAGATAGATAGATAGATAGATAGATAGATAGATAGATAGACAGACAGACCAACCGACCGACCGACCGGCCAAGCTGCAACTGGCAGGATGCCCATGACAAATGGCCCATGACGCCAAAAACTAAAAATAACCTAATGTCCATCTGTAGGAATGTCAGCTCCTCAAGGACAAGGCTATTTTCCTGGCCTGTGCATTGGTGCAGCCCAAGTGAAGCGTCTAGAATTGAACTTGACACATAAAAAAAATGAGCTCCATGAATGTTAGTGGATAATTGGAGGTGGTATACAATGAGTGTGCAGTCACACACACACACACACACACACAAATAGGTCGTTCTTGCTGCTATTGAAAGCTATCTGGATATATTAAGTGAGAAAAAAGCAAGAGGCCATATGCCACGTAGTGCATGGTTCTGTCTGTGTAAATAGAAAAATGTTACAGGTATGTAAACATTGAAGAAGGACAACAGGAAACCTTGGGGGAGGGGCTGAGGTTTAAAAAGATGAGAAAGTCTTATTTATTTGGGGGAACCGTTTGACATTTAAAAATTGAGTGACCCAGGCACCCCATTATCTGTACAATCAGTTGGGCATTCGACTCCTGATTTCGGCTCGAGTCATGATCTCAGGGTCGTGAGACTGAGCCTCACGTCAGGCTCCACACTCAGTGGGGAGTCTGCTTGAGATTCTCTCTCCCTCTGCCCGTCCCCCTGCTGGCACGTGCACACATGCTGTCAAATAAAATTTTTTTAAAAAATTGTACCGATATATTTATGACAGTTTCCCCCTCCTCCACGCACATGCATACCATGGGGCAGCAAGTATGAGCAGATCTAATGGAACCAGGCAGTTATAGAACAATTAGTGTTTGTCCCTCTCTAGGACCACCAGCCCATGTCTTTGCCTCTGTGTGGGCTAGCACGGCCAGCCTCACTGTGTTCATAACCGTGCAATTTTTACACCTCCATGGTAAAAAGAGTGGAGCGTCTTAGATGCCCCCCAGCTGGGTTCTGCCTCCTCATCTTCCCAGGGAAGAGCCATGCCCTGGCCCACTTGTGATGAGTTCAATTCACCTCTTCAACACGGGTGGGAAGGAAGCAGAGTCCCCGGGAAAGGAGTGTAGGTAGAGAGGCAATTGCTGTCAGCTCTGCCAATGCCTAGGTTCAAAGGGGGCAATGACATGGTCAGAGTCACAGCAGTGGGGCGAGCCTGTAGGCTGATCCAAAGCCTGCGTCCTTTCTGCAACCTGTCACTGAACTTCTGTTTCGACTTTCACCAACGGGGGAAAATACCTTCTACGGGATGAGTTGTCATGGATATTTCATGAGATATCTGTCAACAGCGCAGTTACTGTGCACACAGGACGTGCTCAGTAAATAGAAAGGGCTGTTACCCACATCAATATTATATTTTATTGGCAGGAGGAATACATTTGGATAAAGCAATGTTGATTATCTTTCTTTAAACTGTGATATCTCCCAGACCAATGGCTTTAACTGCAATGCCGTCTCTTCAAGTTCTCTAGATTGTTTTCTTTTTTAAAGATTTTATTTATTTATTTATTTGAGAGAAAGAGTGAGAGAGCACAAGCAGGGGAATAGAAGAGGGAGAAGCAGACTCCCCACTGAGCAGGGAGCTTGATGTGGGGCTCGATCCCAGGACCCTGGGATCATGACCTGAGCCGAAGGCAGACGCTTCACCGACTGAGCCACCCAGGTGCCCTATAGATTGTTTCTAATCTACACAAGTATAGGACTGGCATAAAATTTAATTCACTCAACAAATTTACTAAGCACCTCTTATGTGGCAAGAACTGAACTAGAAGCTGGGGATACAACAGTGAACAAGATTTACTCTTGAGAAGTTTCTAGAAAGGGTCAGCCTAAGATCAAGAAATCATGTAATTAACTGTAAGTTGTAGAAAGTCCTATATAAATGGGAGCAGAGATCCTGACTATTAGGGACATTTACTTATAATTTTTGTTTTTGAATAGATAACATAGTTACAACATACAAAATCCAAACGGTGCAGACAGGGATACGATGAAACTTAAGCCTTTTTCTCCAGAAGGAGCCACTGTTGCCAATCTCTTGGGCATCTTTCAGGGAGATGTCGTCACTTGTAAGGATATATGTATGTGCATGTATATTTCTTAAAAATTGTGGCAATCTATTCAGGAGATTCTCTACCCCTATAATCTGTATTGCCTATACCATAAATTAATTTATTTGTTTCTTATTAGTGGGTATTTAGATTTAATCTAATGAAAATAAATTACCTAATACTGAATTTCTGGAATAAATCTAACTTGGTCATGTTTGACTCTTCCTTTATTATTATTATTATTATTATTATTTTCTTTTTTTTTTTAAAGATTTTATTTATTTATTTGACAGAGATAGAGACAGCCAGCAAGAGAGGGAACACACGCAGGGGGAGTGGGAGAGGAAGAAGCAGGCTTCCAGCAGAAGAGCCTGACGTGGGGCTCGATCCCAGAACTCCGGGATCACGCCCTGAGCCGAAGGCAGACGCTTAACGACTGCGCCACCCAGGCGCCCCTATTATTATTATTTTCTAAAGAATATCATTTTTTAAAGATTTTATTTATTTATTTGAGAGAGAGGGACAGGGGGGAAGGAAGGAGGAGAGAATTCCAAGCAGACTCCATGCTGAGTGCAGGGCCTGACTCAGGGGCTCCATCTCATGACCCTGAGATCATGACCTGAGCTGAAACCAAGAGTCGGATGCTTAACCGACTGAGTCACCCAGTCACCCCTATTTCTTTATTATTTTATTAGGTTTGGCTTGCTAATCATTAATTGAGGAATTTGTACTGATGTACCTAAGTGAGATTGGTCTGGTTTCTTTTATATATTCATGGAGAAGAGTATATACAATATATGTTTAACTTAAAAAGTACGAGTCACCTGTATGCCTCCACCTAGGATAAGGTATGAAGCACAATCCTTGGTTTTCATGGTAGTTTTACCACCTGTGCCTATATTCTCAAGCAGTATATTGCTTGATTTTGCTTGTTTGGGACATTTGTCAAAATAGAATCAAACCATATATATATTCTCATGTGCCTTGCTTTCTTTGAACAAGGCTTGTTTTGAGCTTAACCCATGCTGATGAGCATAATGGTGATTCATTCGCTTCCATAGCTGTGCACAGGATCGTGGTTGAATCAAACATCTTTGTTGAGTCTTCCTACCCAAGATTCGGCATGTATTTCTATTTCGTAAAGTCTTCTTTTGCGTCCTTCTGGCGTGTGTGAAAAACAGCATGGGTTCTGGGGTGTGGCTGTTCCAGCTTGAATCTCGGTTTGGCGTATACTAGTTATGTAGCAAGTTATTTGATCTCCCCATGCCTCAGTTTCCCCACCTATAAAACGAGAGCGAAAGTACCTGTTAACCTCCTGAGTTTGTTGAAAGGTTTCACGTGAATTCCTATACGAAAAGCACTGGAGACAGCGGCTGGTGCGTTGTAACTCTGTGTAACCGTCAGTGGTCTGACGACACCACCAGGCAACAGCCATCGTACTGTATTCTATTAAATGTATTAAACCTCTTGTGCTCGTCCCCCTCTACACATAAACGGGAGCAATGAAGTTGCTTGGTCACAGGAAATCCGTCTTCCTCCTTAGCCGGCTATGCGAAATTGTTTTCCAAAGTAGTTGTAACAGTTTACACTCCGACCCACAGAGCGTGAGAGTTGCCGTCACTCCACATCTTTGGACGAACTGCTGGCGGTTTCGGCAAAGTGCCTGTGCCATTTTACGTTCCCGCCAACAGTGGCTGAGGGTTCCAGTTTTCCCACTTCCTCACCGCCACTCGTTCTTGCCTGACGTTTTGATTGTAGCCATCCCGGTGGTCGTGACGTGGTATCTCAGTGTCGTTTTGATTTTCCTCGTTCGTCTCTTTTATTTAACTTTTTTTTACTGACGTGGAGTTGATACACACGGTTACATCAGTTCGGGCTGTACAGCAGCGTGATCGGACAGTTCTGCACGCTGCGCCGTGCTCACCCCACGTGTCGCTCCCAGCTGTCACCGCACAACACTGTCACAATACAATGCCTATATTCCCTTTGCGGTACCTTTCATCCCCATGACCGTACCTCCCACTCCCTGTCCCCCATTTTGCCCATCCCCTCATCCCCTCTCTTTGACCTCTCTTAATACACAGGTTCCCTGGCGCTTTTCTTGAAAAACAGTGTTGAAACTGGAGAATTTGTCCTGTAGAGTTTCCCAGTCTGGATTTAGGTGATCGTACCCTGCAGCGTTGCTTGAAGTGTTTCTCATTCTTTGTTACCCTTCAACTGGGAAGGTTGGTCTAGGTGTGTGCTCTTTAAGTTCGCTGAAATTAAATTGTCAATTCCTTAAGCTCCCTCATCATATCTCAAATGCGGATGGGCCATGTGGGGCTAGGGGCTGCTAGAGAATGTGTCCATCATCTCCGAGCGTGCTACTGGAGCGTTGACCTAGGTGCTCTGTCAGACTCCGCTTTGTATGACATAAATCCTTTGAGATCTGCCTTAGGGCCCAGGCGGTGGTTTGGTCAGCTTTTGTAAATAGTCTCTGTGCTTTTGAAACAAACTGTATACTCTGTAATGTTTGGGTGCAGGGTTCTACCTGCGGAAGTTAATTGTGTTGTTCAGATTTCCTGTGTCCTATAGATTTTTTATGATTTATTTATTTTGCGCCATTGTTTTCGGTCAGTTTCTGAGCAAGGTTAGTTAAGCTCTTCCTCTGTGGAACTATTTGAATAAACTACAGTTTAGTACATACACACAGTGGAGTATTTGGAACCGTAAAAAGAAAAGGGGAATGTTGTTAGCAACAAATTTGAAGTGATCCCCAGGAGATTTCCTAGTGAAAGACAAATTGGAAAAATAGAATGTAGAATTTGCAAACATATACATACGGAGGGAAACAAATCTACATGTGCTTGCTAATATTTAAGAAACAGTTTTAGCATTTGAATAATTTTTAAATGGTTACTTACAGAAGATAGAAGGGAATAGGGCTGAAGGGACAGTGATAGGAGCCAGTTCTTTGAATATGCCTTATTTTGTTCTAGGGAACCATATAAAAATGTCTATGTAATTATAGAATAAAATAAACCTTAAAAATCAATCTCCTCAAGTAAGGAAATAAACCTAAATAAATAAAACAAAGGAAATAAACCTAAATGTGTATCTGGTTGCTGATATTGCCACATAGAGATCAGTTATTTCAAGGGAGCTTAAAAAACACAGAGATTTGCCTATACAACCCCGGAAAAGTTCACTCCAAAGACAGATAATTAAAAAACATTCAAACTGTTTTCAGTAATCATATTGGGGATAGTGTTAGTATTATTATGTTGGAGCTATGATGTGTGTATTATGGAAAAAAGCCAATGCCTAATTGATTGTGTTGTTGAACTGGCATTTTGGATAGGAGAAAGGGA